>NC_136623.1:38839153-39296153 GCF_933228915.1 Telmatherina bonti
TACCAGTAATGGTCCCATTAATACAGACAGCTGCAGGACACTCAGTGTTTCCCATCAACTGTCCAGTAAAACCAGTACAGACTGGTTGTTTGTTTATACTGATTATTATGTAATAAAAATGTTTTTTAGTTGCTTTAAAAAGTGTTTTATTTTTATAATATATGATTCTGAATGTTTTAAAAATTCCCACAGACTGTCTGTAATGATGCTAACTGGCCTGAACACAATGCTACTCACCTTTACTGGGACAGGTAGGGATACTGATACTGGGACAGGGAGGGATACTGATACTGGGACAGGGAGGGATACTGGGACAAGGAGGGATACTGGGACGGGGAGGGATACTGGGACAAGGAGGGATACTGGGACAAGGAGGGATACTGGGACGGGGAGGGATACTGGGACAAGGAGGGATACTGGGACAGGGAGGGATACTGGGACAAGGAGGGATACTGGGACAAGGAGGGATACTGGGACAGGGAGGGATACTGGGACAAGGAGGGATACTGGGACAAGGAGGGATACTGGGACAGGGAGGGATACTGGGACAAGGAGGGATACTGGGACAGGGAGGGATACTGGGACAAGGAGGGATACTGGGACAGGGAGGGATACTGGGACAAGGAGGGATACTGGGACAGGGAGGGATACTGGGACAAGGAGGGATACTGGGACAGGGAGGGGTACTGGGACAAGGAGGGATACTGGGACGGGGAGGGATACTGGGACAGGGAGGGGTACTGGGACGGGGAGGGATACTGGGACAAGGAGGGATACAGGGACGGGGAGGGATACTGGGACAGGGAGGGATACTGGGACGAGGAGGGATACTGGGACGGGGAGGGATACTGGGACAGGGAGGGATACTGGGACAAGGAGGGATACTGGGACGGGGAGGGATACTGGGACAGGGAGGGATACAGGGACGGGGAGGGATACTGGGACAGGGAGGGATACTGGGACAAGGAGGGATACTGGGACAGGGAGGGATACTGGGACAAGGAGGGATACTGGGACAGGGAGGGATACTGGGACAAGGAGGGATACTGGGACAGGGAGGGATACTGGGACAGGGAGGGATACTGGGACGGGGAGGGATACTGGGACAGGGAGGGGTACTGTGACAAGGAGGGATACTGGGACAGGGAGGGATACTGGGACAGGGAGGGATACTGGGACAGGGAGGGATACTGGGACGGGGAGGGGTACTGTGACAAGGAGGGATACTGGGACAGGGAGGGATACTGGGACAGGGAGGGGTACTGTGACAAGGAGGGATACTGGGACAGGGAGGGATACTGGGACGGGGAGGGATACTGGGACAGGGAGGGATACTGGGACGGGGAGGGATACTGGGACAGGGAGGGATACTGGCCTCTTTACTGATGCAGCAGATGATGGAGAATCTGTGATTGGATTGCAGTGATTCCTGTTGTCAATTTTGTTCTCCACTTTGTCTGTTAGTTTCCTTTTGCTGTACCCTTTTCTGTAGTACCATGTAAACTTAATTAAATCAATATTTATGCAAAATAAAACAAAGAAAATAAAAACAAAATAGGGATCTTTTACATAAAATCTCCTCTTAAAAAAGCAAATTTCCTCAGCACGACACAGCAGTGAGGCCATTATTCTGCTCGCTTTAATACTGGACGGAAGAAGTTAACCCCAACCCCAACCCTAACCTCAACCCACCACGGATGCAGCTGTAAGACCAGCTTAGTGAACAGCAGCAGGACTTTTGTCTTCCAAAAGGTACAAGGAGGAGTGTGTAGAACCAGGTTGGATCCTTTTGTCCTTCAGAAGTGGCTTATTCTTGGTTTGATAGATTCAACAAGTTGTTGGAAACATTCCTCAGAGACCATCTCCACATGACTGAATGCTGTGACATGATTGGCTGAGTGTCTCTGGTGATGGTCTTGTCCCTTTTAGATCAAAGTCCATTGGTCATAAAATCTTATAGCAAAGTGTTAAACATGATGGGATCAGAGGCCTATCTGATCGATTCCAGTTTTTCATGACATGTCAACCCCCCTGAGTTTGTTTTGGAGTTCCTCAAGGTTCTGGTCTTGGTCCACCTTTATTTTCTTTATGTTGCTACTGGTAATATTTAGGAAATTCATGTCATATGTTGATGGCACACCGCTGTATTTGTCTGTGAAGCTTGATGAAACCAACTACGGAGACTTCAGCCATGTTGAAGACGTTACAGCCTGGATTCATCTAATTGTCTCTTTCTGAATTCAGATCAAACTAAGAATACTGTTTTTGGTGCTATGGAACCTCAAAATCTTTGTTTTTAAGAAAATTTCTATGCTGGGACCATGGTTTTGCTCAAGACTTCCTGAAACCACGTATCAAGCAGGTTTCCATCCTGATGACATGACCCTTCTGTCCCATAGAACCCAGGACGACTCTCAGAATGCCGCTTCATGGTACAAGTAAAACTTTTTAGTTTTCAGACTCCTCTCTGAAATGCTGACATGCTCCTTGTTAAGACGAATCTTAAAACCAGCTGAAAGTACTAAAGCTTTTAGTCCTGATATTTGCATTTACATGTTTTTATGTAATTTGTTTTGTTGGTTTTTTGCTCTAAGTGTTTGAAATGTGGGATGTAAATTAATTCTATTTTTTGTTACTAGGAAGTTGAGGAGGTGGCGCTGATGAGGGGAACAGACTGGATATCTTGTGTCTGAAAAGGAGATAAGTTAGTCTGTCATTGTTGCTTTTAATATGTGAAATATGTTGAGTTCCATCAGGATCATTGTACAGATATGTGAAGCAGAAACAGAGGGAACGCTATAAAAGTAGTGGAAACAGACACAATGAAATGAGGGAAAGATGAGCTGGTTTAGCAGTAAGATGAAGAGAAAGATAACCTGAGGTTTCACCTGTTTTACTTCTTCATGTAGAAGAAAAGTCCTATCCAGTTCATCTCATCTAACTGGATCTTGTTACACATCAAGTCTCCCGCTGCTAAACCCAATTATTCCTCCCACTTTAGACAAGCATCCACATGGACCGAGGACACTGGCTCGGTCCATGTTTGCTGCTATTTGTGTCCAGCATTAGCCTTTTATTCAATCTGCTGCAGTCAGACTCGCCCTCAAGTTCCTCAATAACTGATCCAGATGTTTCAGTCATCAGAGCCAGTGACATTAACAGCCAGATCAACTAACATCCCATTTTGCAAGTAGTAATCTGTGTGTGCAGTCTAGAAGTGTACGTGTGGGGCTGAACCACGGTTTGCGAGGATTTAATAGGAATGATTGTGTAAATGGGCAGCAACAGCAAACGTGTTGCAGACTTCATATTTGAATGATGTTTTGCGTGTTTATTGGTTTGCAGCACGGCGAGTTTGGAGGGAAAACATGACCTCAAGCAGAGAAATCTGACACTGTATGAAAGCAAACTGATGAAAAAGTTAAAGTTGTTGGAAAAACGATGTGAACAGGGGATGAAGTAAGGAGACGTAGAAAGACATCAGAAGGTGAAGAAAAGAAAAATCAGCATATAATAAACCAGGTGGGGGTGTAGGGTGGATGTACTGTCACCTGAAAGAAAGGAAACATGATGAATACGACACAACCTCTTGTTTCTTACAAAGGATTTCATAAACTGACCCGTCTACAAGCCAGCCGTGTGAAAACTCACCAGCTCGGAGAACAGAAGACTGTTTTTCAAAATAAAAGCATCAGAACAGACACTACACAGACAGCAAATGTATGTTTGCGATTTCTGTACACATGCTCAGTGTCTGTGGGCACAAGCTGCACATGAGTGCAATCATTTACTCCGATTACTCTGCAAAACAAAGCCTTGTCTGGCTCCAGTTAAATGACCAGCCAGTGTGTGGAAACCATTAGGCCACACATGGCACTTAGGACAGCACATCTGAAACACTGGCTAGGGACATCCCAGCTGTGACACAAAATACCTGTCAATACGTGAACACCTGAATCGGATGGCCTGCAACGCTATTCAGTCAACACGATCTATCTACACCTAATCTAAACAACATGGATAGTTTGAACAAAAAGTTGTTAAGTTAAAAATGACCGCCTCTGGGTTCTAGGTGGAAATTATCAGAACCTTTTTATTTTGAATCACAGACACCTCAAAATCTACAAGATAACAAAAATGGTCATTTTAGGAAAAGTCATGAAGTTTAAAGCTCTAGTAGGTGATGTTGCTGAGAGACGTGTTCCTCTGGGTGAAGTGTTTCCTCGTCCTGATAGTAGTCTATACATTCTGTAATCATGAACAATAAGAAATATAGTTAGACCCCTCAGTTTACTGTAAATCTGTAAAAACTCTGACCAATCCAAACATTCCGACCCAAATGGAGTTGTTCATTTCTTATATTTCGTAGCTTCTTCTCCCGGCTCCCCTCCTCCCCCTCCAGCAGCGCATACCTGATAGCCACACCCTGCATATAAACAGCAGGTTAGCATGAAAATACAAAGTAGTGAAGAAGAAACTCGGAAGGCAAACATGGCTGAGAAAATGCAGGAAGGATTTCCCGACCCGGCTCGGTTTATTTGCCTCCTCCTGCTAAGAAAAAGAAAATCGTTGGTGGAAAAAGCTGCGAATAAAAAAGCACTCGGAGAGTGCAAACCTTTGCCACAGCATTTAATAAATTCCTGGATCCAAATGGTGATCCAGGTCAGCACCAAAATCAAACCTGTTCTTCCTTTACATTTCCAACAAGTCCTGAAAGTTTAATTAAAACCCGTCCATAACTTGTTGATTTATCAAGCAGATAAACAGATAAAGCCGGTAAAAAGGTAAAAAAAAAAAATAACCTCCTTGGCGGAGGTGAGAAAAAACCCTTGGATCACATGAGGAGCAAAACCAAAGGGGGGGTCCAAGACAGGGTGCTTCTTTCAGATCGTGCTAGCTTCCCAACATGACCAACCCCAGCTTTAAGAGAGATAGGGGTAAATTTAAGAGAGTTACATGAGGTTGATGTGTTAATGTGTGTCTCCTCTCCACATCCATCTTGAGTTCTTCCAACAGCTCCAAACAGATGGATAAGCCACATGTTCTGATTGTTTCCTCGTTTATCCCAAAAATATTCCCACCAGTATGAAAAATGCGTTCTCTGCATCTCCTTGCTTTGTTTCCATGTCTCCTTGTTATAATAATTGCAGCCATGTGCACATTTACACACAGTCTGTTTGCACGTCCTTTTGAAACATGTCGCAGCTTCTATCAGCAACTTGGATCTCAGGTCTGATAGACCACATCGCAGCTGCTAAATTAATATATTTACATTTTCTTCTTTAAACATGCAGAATATCTTGTCAGCGCTTCACATTGCATATTCATTGTGGCAGACCTACAAACTGGATGCAGTTCCGCCATTCTGCACCTTTATAGGAAACTCTAAACCCACGCTCGTGTGCACTGTTAGTAAATCAGTTTGTACTTGTTTTGCGTTTGCAGTGAGTTTGTACACGTTTTACTACATACAAACCTTTAGAAGTTCTGGGTCTACTGTCCAGGTGAATTAGAGCAGAAACACCAGGTCTCTGGCCCGAAGGTTAAGCTTTCGATTCTTTGCTTCTTATTCAGTCCACATCCCAAACCGAAGCTGTGGGTAGCCTGTAGGTTCCAATCCCTCGGGGGAACTGCGCTCGTCATCAGAGACGGCTGAGAAGGACCGCAGCAGAGGTGGATTTTTGTTGGAAGCCAGCTTCTGGTCCACCGGAGCCTGGAAGATGTCCTGGAACTGACATCTTCTGTTTCTGTGTTAAACATGTTAGAGGTGTTACTTTTGGTTCTCTTTTCTTTCCAGAGATAAGCTTCCCTGTCAGTTTCAGATCAACACACAGTAAGCGGTGATGTTGTCTGTCTGTGGGTGGATTTCACTCCACATTCATCATCTGAAGGTTTTATTTCAGACAATACGTCGTCTCAGCGTAGAAGTTAAGTTGAGTTCAGACCCACTGTTGGCTGATAGGATGCAGCAGCTCCAGTATTTCAGCCTGAAAGCCAATTACCACACACTCCTCCAACACCAGGGCTGCAGTGAAAATTATGATAATTCTGACATTTTCATATTCCTTTGTCTCCCTCTAATAATGCACTTATCTCTCTCTTATCATGGATTCTATTTTAGAGGATGTTGCTGTTTTCTGTCATCTAACAGTGGTATGAATAATTTAGCAGCCATGAAATTTTTAGCCTCCTCCTCCTCCACAATGGTAACAGGAAAAGCCACTCTGTGCCCAGGATGCAGAACCATAATTTATTCATGATGAGATGTCGAGAGCTACAGAGCGAAATCTGGAGCTGGACAGAGGAACGCAAGCCTGACTTCACCCATTCGTCTGAGCGCCGTGTCATCGGGAAGGTCAAGGAGACTCCCAGAGACTGGGGAGCCGCTGGGGATTATCCCCACGGCTGTATCCAGGAAATAAAAACAAGAAAGTGGAATCAGTTCATGTTTTCTAGGATTGAAACTTTCCATCATGCTTGTAGGAAGGCCGGAGGTATTCTCGGAGGAGGCGACAGACGGCATGATTTTTCCATTTCTATTGTTGTAAAGTTTTGGATATTCGAACTACTGCAGTGTTACCTCGGCTCTGGTCCCGTTTACATGTCTTCCCTGCACCATGAGCACAAAATGACCACATTATCTCAGCACTGATAGCAGCTGGGAAGTAATTGCAGTTGTCATGGTACTTTATGAGAGTAGAGCTTCCCGCCCGGGGCCAAAGCGTCCACACAGCCGTCTGCACGGGATGTGAACCACAGAAAAGTCTTTCATGATAAATATGTATTCCAGAAGGACAGATGGAAGCTTTTGTAATTAACCTCCTGAGAAGAAGATAAAGACGTAACAATCACAAGAGGATGTTTAGACCCACATCAAGGTCAGCCTCATAAAAACCAGCATGGAAAAGTTGTGCTTGGAGGATATGTTGAATCACTACGGTTGTCTCTCAGACCTGCAAGAGAAAGTCCATCTTAGTCCAACAGGGGTTCACAGAGGACCCAGGATCAGGAGGGAAACCCAGACATTTTCTTCCCAGCTACATTTCCCCACTCCCCCAGAGACATCCTGAGGAATTCCAGACCAGATTGGACATAAAATCCCTCTAACAAGTTCAGGGTCTCCTCCCAAAACCTCAACCAGTAGGCATCCTACTCAGCAAAACCACCTCATCTGGCTTCATTTCATGAGAGGAACAATGGATGGAGAGCCAGACTACTCTCCATTTTCTGTTCTGTCATTCCATCTAGATGTGCTTCGGGACATAAGGATAACCATGGGCTCGGACGTAGAGGAGCTGACTTTCATCCTGTTTCCTCCTCAGCGCCTTCCGCCCAGCTTCCTATTCCACCTGGAACTTCTCCGCTGTGGTGGAATTCTCAGTGCACGCCATCACGTCAGGATTGCATCATTGTGTTGCTAAGTTTTTTGTCCTGTCAAACCAGGACTTACGTGCAAGCTTTCTTTATAGCAGGGATGTGTGGTATCAGAACAATACACAACGATGCAGCTTTCCGCCTCCAAGATAAATGCCTTATTGTCCACAATGTCAAGTATGAAGACAGACCCACCATTACCTGATGAGAAAAGTAAAAAATTATAACATTGATGTCTCAGAGTGAAATGTGATCTGAAGGATGGACATGAAGCCTTTTCTTTGTAAAATCAACCGGATAAACTTTGCTTTTTGTCGACTTCCTGCCTGAATGACCAGCTCTGATTAGACTGATGTGGTTTCAAAGTGGCAAAGTGAGAACGGAATGTATTTTAACAACGCAGAGAGCAAATGAGTTTCGTGGATCCAAGCGTATCCCACCAGCAGGAGACCGCAGGGAAGACCCGAACCATGCTGGAGAGATTTCATCATGTGGCTGAACTGCGTACACCTCGTTATTCCTCCTTTATGAATTATGAAGTGTCTGGATCCTTAGATGGATAGATCCTGGATGGATATGTCAGTCACAAGATCCGTGAGAATGTAGGGACAGTTTACCCATAATGAGTAATGACCTCTTTGGATTTGTTTTCAGTAAGGGTTCAACTCAGTCTGGATCTGGACTGTCCTTTGTCACAGATTCCATTTCTAATTTTGACGGCATTACCTGGGTAGATGGATAAATGGATGGATGGATGATGCAGGAAGGATGCAGGAAGGATGAAGGAAGGATAAAGGAAGGATGCTGGAAGGATGAAGGAAGGATGCCGGAAGGATGAAGGAAGGATGCAGGAAGGATGAAGGAAGGATGCAGGAAGGATGCTGGAAGGATGAAGGAAGGATGCAGGAAGGATGCTGGAAAGATGCAGGAAGGATGCTGGAAGGATGCAGGAAGGATGCAGGAAGGATGCTGGAAGGATGCAGGAAGGATGCTGGAAGGATAAAGGAAGGATGCTGGAAGGATGAAGGAAGGAACAGGAAGGATGCTGGAAGGACGCAGGAAAGATGCAGGAAGGATGCTGGAAGGATAAAGGAAGGATGCTGGAAGGATGAAGGAAGGATGCTGGAAGGATGAAGGAAGGATGCTGGAAGGATAAAGGAAGGATGCAGGAAGGATGCTGGAAGGATAAAGGAAGGATGCTGGAAGGATGAAGGAAGGATGCAGGAAGGATGAAGGAAGGATGCTGGAAGGATAAAGGAAGGATGCAGGAAGGATGCTGGAAGGATAAAGGAAGGATGCTGGAAAGATGAAGGAAGGATGCAGGAAGGATGAAGGAAGGATGCTGGAAGGATGAAGGAAGGATGCAGGAAGGATGCTGGAAAGATGCAGGAAGGATGCTGGAAGGATGCAGGAAGGATGCTGGAAGGATAAAGGAAGGATGCTGGAAGGATGAAGGAAGGATGCAGGAAGGATGCTGGAAGGATCCAGGAAGGATGCAAGAAGGATGAAGGAAGGATGCTGGAAGGATGCAGGAAGGATGCAAGAAGGATGAAGGAAGGATGCTGGAAGGATGAAGGAAGGATGACGGAAGAATGCAGGAAGGATGACGGAAGAATGCTGGAAGGATGCAGGAAGGATGCTGGAAAGATGCAGGAAGAATGCTGGAAGGATGCAGGAAAGATGCAGGAAGGATACAGGAAGGATGCTGGAAGGATGAAGGAAGGATCCAGGAAGGATGAAGGAAGGATGCAGGAAGGATGCTGGAAAGATGCAGGAAGGATGCTGGAAGGATGCAGGAAGGATGCTGGAAGGATGAAGGAAGGATGCTGGAAGGATAAAGGAAGGATGCAGGAAGGATGCTGGAAGGATAAAGGAAGGATGCTGGAAAGATGAAGGAAGGATGCAGGAAGGATGAAGGAAGGATGCTGGAAGGATGAAGGAAGGATGCAGGAAGGATGCTGGAAAGATGCAGGAAGGATGCTGGAAGGATGCAGGAAGGATGCTGGAAGGATGCAGGAAGGATGCTGGAAAGATGAAGGAAGGATGCTGGAAGGATGAAGGAAGGATGCAGGAAGGATGCTGGAAGGATCCAGGAAGGATGCAAGAAGGATGAAGGAAGGATGCTGGAAGGATGCAGGAAGGATGCAAGAAGGATGAAGGAAGGATACTGGAAGGATGAAGGAAGGATGACGGAAGAATGCAGGAAGGATGACAGAAGAATGCTGGAAGGATGCAGGAAGGATGCTGGAAAGATGCAGGAAGGATGCTGGAAGGATGCAGGAAAGATGCAGGAAGGATGCAGGAAGGATGCAGGAAGGATGCTGGAAGGATGCTGGAAGGATGAAGGAAGGATCCAGGAAGGATGAAGGAAGGATGCAGGAAGGATGCTGGAAAGATGCAGGAAGGATGCTGGAAGGATGCAGGAAGGATGCTGGAAGGATGAAGGAAGGATGCTGGAAGGATAAAGGAAGGATGCTGGAAGGATGCTGGAAGGATAAAGGAAGGATGCTGGAAGGATGAAGGAAGGATGCAGGAAGGATGCTGGAAGGATGCTGGAAGGATGAAGGAAGGATGCTGGAAGGATAAAGGAAGGATGCAGGAAGGATGCTGGAAGGATAAAGGAAGGATGCTGGAAGGATGAAGGAAGGATGCAGGAAGGATGAAGGAAGGATGCTGGAAGGATGAAGGAAGGATGCTGGAAAGATGCAGGAAGGATGCTGGAAGGATAAAGGAAGGATGCTGGAAAGATGAAGGAAGGATGCTGGAAGGATGAAGGAAGGATGCAGGAAGGATGCTGGAAGGATCCAGGAAGGATGCAAGAAGGATGAAGGAAGGATGCTGGAAGGATGCAGGAAGGATGCAAGAAGGATGAAAGAAGGATGCTGGAAGGATGCAGGAAGGATGACGGAAGAATGCAGGAAGGATGACGGAAGAATGCTGGAAGGATGAAGGAAGGATGCTGGAAGGATGCAGGAAGGATGCAAGAAGGATGAAAGAAGGATGCTGGAAGGATGCTGGAAGGATGCTGGAAAGATGCAGGAAGGATGCTGGAAGGATGCAGGAAGGATGCAGGAAGGATGCTGGAAGGATGAAGGAAGGATGCTGGAAGGATGAAGGAAGGATAAAGGAAGGATGAAGGAAGGATGCAGGAAGGATGCTGGAAGGATGAAGGAAGAATGCAGGAAGGATGAAGGAAGGATGCTGGAAGGATGCAGGAAGGATGCAAGAAGGATGAAAGAAGGATGCTGGAAGGATGCTGGAAGGATTCTGGAAGGATGAAGGAAGGATGCAGGAAGGATGCTGGAAGGATGAAGGAAGAATGCAGGAAGGATGAAGGAAGGATGCTGGAAAGATGCAGGAAGGATGCTGGAAGGATGCAGGAAGGATGCTGGAAGGATGCAGGAAGGATGCTGGAAGGATGCAGGAAAGATGCAGGAAGGATGCAGGAAGGATAAAGGAAGGATGCTGGAAGGATGAAGGAAGGATCCAGGAAGGATGAAGGAAGGATGCAGGAAGGATGCTGGAAAGATGCAGGAAGGATGCAGGAAGGATGCTGGAAGGATGCAGGAAGGATGCTGGAAGGATAAAGGAAGGATGCTGGAAGGATGAAGGAAGGATGCTGGAAGGATGAAGGAAGGATGCAGGAAGGATGCTGGAAGGATAAAGGAAGGATGCTGGAAGGATGAAGGAAGGATGCAGGAAGGATGCTGGAAGGATTCTGGAAGGATGCAAGAAGGATGAAGGAAGGATGCTGGAAGGATGCAGGAAGGATGACGGAAGAATGCAGGAAGGATGCTGGAAGGATGCAGGAAGGATACAGGAAGGATGCTGGAAGGATGCAGGAAGGATACAGGAAGGATGCTGGAAGGATGCTGGAAGGATGAAGGAAGGATGCTGGAAGGATGCAGGAAGGATGCTGGAAGGATAAAGGAAGGATGCTGGAAGGATGAAGGAAGGATGCAGGAAGGATGCTGGAAGGATTCTGGAAGGATGCAAGAAGGATGAAGGAAGGATGCAGGAAGGATGCTGGAAGGATGCTGGAAGGATGCAGGAAGGATGCAGGAAGGATGAAGGAAGGATGCTGGAAGGATGCAGGAAGGATACAGGAAGGATGCTGGAAGGATGCTGGAAGGATGCAGGAAGGATGCTGGAAGGATAAAGGAAGGATGCTGGAAGGATGCAGGAAGGATACAGGAAGGATGCTGGAAGGATGCTGGAAGGATGCAGGAAGGATGCAGGAAGGATGCTGGAAGGATGCAGGAAGGATGCTGGAAGGATTCTGGAAGGATGCAAGAAGGATGAAGGAAGGATGCAGGAAGGATGCTGGAAGGATGCTGGAAGGATGCAGGAAGGATGCAGGAAGGATGAAGGAAGGATGCTGGAAGGATGCAGGAAGGATACAGGAAGGATGCTGGAAGGATGCAGGAAGGATGCTGGAAGGATAAAGGAAGGATGCTGGAAGGATGCAGGAAGGATACAGGAAGGATGCTGGAAGGATGCAGGAAGGATGCAGGAAGGATGCAGGAAGGATGCTGGAAGGATGCAGGAAGGATGCTGGAAGGATGAAGGAAGGATGCAGGAAGGATGCTGGAAGGATAAAGGAAGGATGCAGGAAGGATACAGGAAGGATGCTGGAAGGATGCAGGAAGGATGCTGGAAGGATGCTGGAAGGATGCAGGAAGGATGCAGGAAGGATACAGGAAGGATGCAGGAAGGATACAGGAAGGATGCTGGAAGGATGCAGGAAGGATACAGGAAGGATGCAGGAAGGATGCTGGAAGGATGCAGGAAGGATGCAGGAATGTGTGAAGTGTTTATTGTCTCAGTCTGGATCTGGATCTCTGATCTGCCCTCGTTGTTCTGATGCAACGCTCTGCGTGTGAAAGATGACACACAGATAAACTCACCTCACTCTGCAGACTGATCCCTCTGAAGACGAACGGTGTTTCTGGACTGCAGTTCTGATTTCAAACACCAGGCATCCTTGTTTCTTGTTTTACCTTTGACTTCGGTGAAATAAAATGAAGGCAGTGCGACTGCCGTCCCAGATGGTCTGTGCGTGGTGGGAGAATGCTATATCGCTAACAGACAAAGCGGATGCTAGCGATGGATTTATAGGAGCTTTCCAGGTGGGACAGTGCCTGCCACCACAATGGCCATGTTACATGATTTTTTTAAATTCGGAATTAAATAATTCGAAATTAACGTATTATCCAACGAGTTTACATGAAGATAATTCTGAATGAAGGTTTACATGAAACTCGTCCTCATTTAACTCCTCTTCAGAGTGGCGGGTTGCGAAGGGTTCTGATTGGACAGAGGATGCAGGTGACGTATGACGCATACCAGAAATAAATAAAGCTGGCTCCCTGCTTCTCGTCTTTTCAGTCGTGACTTATAAGAACTATATAATAAAAACCAGTTTCGCTGCTATTTTTATTATAAATGTGAAGTAGCAGCTCAACACCAGCATACTACTTCAGTTTTTGCAGCAACTGAGAATGAGAAGAAAGATAGACCACCGAACACGGGAGGTAAAACAACGCGCGTCATCGGGACAGGACAAGGTAACGAGCATGCTCAGAACGACCGGAGTTAACTTGGAGCGGAATGAAGGTTTACATGACAGAGGAATGAAATAATTCGGGATTAAAATGGGAATAAACCAGCAGGTTACATCGGAATTCATTTTAATACCAGAAATCTGCATAAGGAATGAAGTGTTTACGTGGTCGTTTTTCATCAGTTTAAAGTGAAATAAACTTTTAAAAGTTAATTTCTACAAAGAGGAATTTAGTCTCCCATGTAAACGTAGCAAATGACATGTAGCGGACTGATCTGCTCTTCAGAGGGTGTAGACCTGAACGGGGACTGAGCTTTTCCCACCAGCACAGGAAGCGCCCTCTAGTGTCTGCATATGGAACAACGCTGCGGTAGCTGAGACGTTGTCAAATCTTTTGAGACAGATATGAAGAAAAATGTTTTTATTCTGGGAATCTGTCTGGGACTGCACGGATACATGGTAACGATCTGGGTGGCTTTGGCTTCATGTTCAGCAAACATTCTCGGTGCACTGAACTCAGCTCAGTTTTAACATTTAAACTAGAAAATTTGCTGATAGATTAGAAGCTCTCCAGAGGATGAACTGCTGTCACATAGACTGTGTCTGTCTTTGTTAGAGCAAATGTTTCATACTTTCATCTTTTCTAATAACATGCTGAATATGGGCTGAAGTGGAGCGGTGAGCCGTTAGCTTTGGTTTGGAAGCCACCGTTTGCAGCTCCATCATCTGGGTCGTGGCTGAAGATCTCTGACTCAGTCTCTGCAGAACATCCTTTGGCACTCGCGCTCATTTTAATCTTGTCTTTAATGCATTTTGCTGTGATAAGGGTTGAAAGCCTCAGAGGCGCTCGGTACCAGAGAAGATCCAGAGATAAGGTTGAGCCGACCCAATAAAGCCACAGGAGATCCAGCTGAGTTTCTCACTTTGAACCCCCAGAGAACAGCTGCCGAGCGTCATAAAGTTCTGCTTATTTCTGAGAGTAAAATCAGCCACAACAGCAGCAGTCTCCCGAAAATGTAGGTAAAATAAAGAAAAAGCGCTTAAGACTCAGTTTTAGTGTGTTGTTGCTCCAGGCGTCTCGAACCTTTACCTGCAGGGTGATGAAGGAGAAGCAGCTTCCAGAGTCTGAATCTGACCTGCATGTTTGCTTCAGCTGCTCTGATTTCCCACCGAGACAACCTGTTAAAGCCCTCGGCTGCATGTTTACGTCTGTCCTCAGTCTCTCCATTCGAGGCTTCAGTAATGATGTCACAGAGGGATCCTCCTGGAAATGAAAACACTCAGCAGTTAGATTTTATTCTGCCTTTTTAAAACACAAGAGAATCAATCTGAGAGCCAAGAAATGAAGACATTTCTTCAGTTTTCTCTTCATAAATTTGAACATCATTTCTTTATTTTTCATTTAAGGAGTTGATTGATGCTGTGTGACAGTAGTTTTAATTTCTTCTGTTAAAACCTGAAGTTAAACAGCCAACCACGAAGAAACGATGAGAATGGTTGAGCTCGGCCCCACGAAGGCTGCTGCCCTACAGGTTTTCATTGTATCCCTGCTTCAACACATCAAATGAAATCATCCAACAGCAAATAAAGCTCTGCATGACTCATTAATCTGAGTCAGGTGTGTTGTGGAGGGATTGAGTTTGTCAGACGGTGTAGTTTGTTAGCAGAGGTGGTGTAACAGTAGATCTCCACATCAATCATGTGGTCAGGAACCAATGACAGTGATCCAAAGTGCAAACATTGTTCAGAAATCGATACAAGAACAGTTTGTCAAACATGAGTCCACCTGACATGTTTTCCATTTATCACTAGTCTTTGTTGAAAGAACACATTTATTTCATTTAAATTCTGCTTTGTCCAGTTTGCAGGGAAGCTAGAGCCTGTTGCAGCAATCATCCGGTGAGAGAGGCAGGTACACCTGGACAGGTCGCCAGTCCATCAGGACCGACTCAGAGAGACGACCATTCACACTCACATTTATTCCAAACATGATCAATGAACCTAACATCAGCTTACGAGGGATTCTAGATCAGTATATCCCCCACTCTGTCTCTGTCTGTCCCTGTCTCTGTTAGGGTATTGGTGTTTCATGTGTTTTCTCAGTTTTTGTTTCCTGTTTTATCTTGTAGTTTTACTTTAGTTCCTTCATGTCTTGTTTTCTGTTTCCACCTGCTGGTTTATTTGCGCTGTTCGTGTTCGGTGTGTTCGGCTTTCCATCGTCCAGTATGGGCAGTAAAGTCTCTTCTCAGCTCCAAGTGTGCATTCGGCCTGTTGTCTCTGCATTTGGGTCCACACCTCCACCTCTCCATAACAGAATGAACCAGCCAGCCACTGACCCAGCAGACATGATACCTCTGTTCGAGTTCTTTCGACGGAAGGCAGCCGAGACCTTCCCTACATTTGAAGAGTCTGATCCCAAGCCGTCTAGCTGTCCCCTTTGACATAACAGGTGAAGGGAACCGTCCAAGGGCCATAAACACGAACCCCCCAGTGAGTGGGAATTCTTCTTTGGCTGGATGATGATGACTGGTTTTCTGGGAACCAGACTGGCTATCAAGCTATGGACCACATCATGGGTGTCACCGCCAGCTCCCTGGCCCACCTCTCACGTCCTCCATGCTCCATGGCCCACGCTTGCCCCCAAGACCTTCCAATGGGCATCCCCCCTCCCACCCATCTCTGGACTCTTTCTTTTGGGCTGTCCGGTGGCCAGCACTTGTGGGGGGTACTGTGCACCCACGCCAGCTTTCCAGTTCCATCCGGCGCTTCAGCCACCCATTCAACCTTCGTCACAGCCCTGATCCATGCCACCTGCATCCGAGGGGGTCCTCCGTTGCTGGGCTTTCTGGACTTTATTTGTTCCTGGACCCTCCTCCGGGCCCCGTCCCCATCATCATGATGTCCTCCATTGTCTCCATGTTTGTTGTCATCTGAAACTGGTGTCAGAACTCTGAGGTGGACTCTGAACTCTACACTGCCCCCTGCTGGATGTGCTGTCATGCAGCCATGGCAACGTAAAGGACGGTGATGAAGCGGAGCATAAACAGACCTGTACTCTGCTGGTGATGTAGAGGACGTCTCCAGCGTTCTTTAGTATGCTCGTCTGTCCTGCTTCCAACATCGATCTGAGCCTTTTGCTCCGTTTGTCTGCACTTGCACTGACTTTGACCCAGCAAACTTAGTTTATCCGTCTCTGTTCCTGTGAGATGCAGTCGGTCATGTTGGCAATATCAGTAACTTCCTGTGATCAGTGGACAGATGCGTTTAACGCTAGAAGAGTTCAGACCACGTTAAAGCCAGCTCAGAAACAAGCTGTTATTTTCTGTAGCGGAGATTGTATGTACCGAGCACGTCTGACACACTGCAGCTCTCAAACACAGATGTTTGCTGACCCAGACTAGAAAATCTTCCCTTTTTCTGTCTGCAGAGGCTGTTTCATAAGGAGAGGATTTCCAACAGCATGACTCTCCCACCGGAGCATGTGACATGTACATGTAGACTCACATGCAAACACACACTCCTCTGCTGGATTATCCCGATGCAGAGTCAAAGACCGTCGGTGCCCTCTGGTGGCCACAGGAGGACATGAAGACTTCTGCAGATGTTGGAATGTTGAGTACACTGAAGTGTTGCCATCATGGAGAAACATGTGAGAGGAAACTGTAGAAATATAGTGTATATTTCTCTATTGTTAAATAATTTGCTGACATAAAACCAAAATGCTCTGACTGAGTGCAAGCATGATGAGTTCTGCTTCTGACAAAGCTTCTGCTGTGGCGCAGTTTTTAAAAAAAATATTACATCTGGAGGGTGTAAGCAGCTTGAGAGTCATGGATGGGTTAGAGTATCACCAAAAAACTATACATCTGGAAAATACATGAAAAGGGTATACAATGTCTATAAAATTATACACCCCCTCAGATATTTTACCATTTATTGCATTTGTAAATCAGCCATGTGCAACATAATTTGGCTTTAGTGACCTAGAAAATGTAGAAAAAAAAAACCTCTTTAATGTCAAACTGGAAAGAGACTTTGTCTCAAAAGACTGTAGTGTCGAAACACGTGTTTTGGAAGGTCCATCCACTATTTAATCAACATTCCTGCCTGCCACTGAAACATAAAGACAAAAGACTCGAGACTTGAGAAGTATAAATCAGCGGATGGATACAAAACATTTCTAAAGTGCTGATTACACCCTGGAGCTCAGGCCATCATTGCCCATGGCCTCACAAACTCCTCACAAACTGAGTGAGCATGCAAGAACAACACCGATGACCACCCTGAAGGAGTTACCAGCTTCAGCAGCCGAGATGGGACTCTGCTCCCCGGGTTCTTCACCAGTCAAAGCTTTATGGGAGGAGTTTGCCAAAAGAGATGTTGGAGAATCCATGGTCAATTGGAAGAAGGTCCTTTGGTCTGATGGGACCAAAATGAAGCTGTTTGTCAATCAGATAAGGCGCGATGTACACTGCACATCACCACAAATACACCACCCCTACTGTGAAGCACGGTGGTGGCAGCATCATGCAGTGGGGATGTTTCTCAGCAGCAGTCCTGGAAGGCTTGTAAAAGTAGAAGGTAAAATATGAGGAAATCCTGGAAGACAATCTGTTTTCATCTGCGAGAGAACTGCAGCTTGGGAGGAGATTTTTTCCAGCAAGACAACAAACCAAAGCACCCAGCTAAAACTCCAAAGACATGGTCCGAAGACAACAAGGTGGATGTTCTGGAGGCTTCACAAGACCGGATTTGAGCACTCCGCCAGATACAAAATCTGTGATTAATATGTAATCAGTAGGGATAACGTTGCCCTACACACACACACTGCTGTGAGGAGCTGGATTGTTTCAGGGGCTCCTTTGCATTGTCTGCACCTGCCTGGTCTGGTAGATCTGGGATCCTGTCTGGTCTGGTAGATCTGGGATCCTGTCTGGTCTGGTAGATCTGGGATCCTGCCTGGTATGGTAGATCTGTGATCCTGTCTGGTCTGGTAGATCTGGGATCCTGCCTGGGATCCTGTCTGGTCTGGTAGATCTGGGATCCTGCCTGGTCTTGTAGATCTGGGATCCTGCCTGGTCTGGTAGATCTGGGATCCTGCCTGGTCTGGTAGATCTGGGATCCTGCCTGGTCTTGTAGATCTGGGATCCTGCCTGGTCTGGTAGATCTGGGATCCTGCCTGGTCTGGTAGATCTGGGATCCTGCCTGGTATGGTAGATCTGGGATCCTGTCTGGTCTGGTAGATCTGGGATCCTGCCTGGGATCCTGTCTGGTCTGGTAGATCTGGGATCCTGCCTGGTCTGATAGATCTGGAATCCTGCCTGGTATGGTAGATCTGGGATCCTGTCTGGTATGGTAGATCTGGGATCCTGCCTGGTCTGGTAGATCTGGGATCCTGCCTGGTTTGGTAGATCTGGGATCCTGTCTGGTCTGGTAGATCTGGGATCCTGCCTGGTCTGGTAGATCTGGGATTCTGCCTGTTCTGGTAGATCTGGGATCCTGCCTGGTATGGTAGATCTGGGATCCTGTCTGATATGGTAGATCTGGGACCCTGTCTGGTGTGGTAGATCTGGGATCCTGCCTGGTATGGTGGATCTGGGACCCTGTCTGGTCTGGTAGATCTGGGATCCTGCCTGGTATGGTAGATCTGGGATCCTGCCTGGTCTGGTAGATCTGGGATCCTGCCTGGTCTGGTAGATCTGGGATCCTGTCTGGTCTGGTAGATCTGGGATCCTGCCTGGTATGGTAGATCTGGGATCCTGCCTGGTCTGGTAGATCTGGGATCCTGCCTGGTCTGGTAGATCTGGGATCCTGTCTGATATGGTAGATCTGGGACCCTGTCTGGTCTGGTAGATCTGGGATCCTGCCTGGTATGGTAGATCTGGGATCCTGCCTGGTCTGGTAGATCTGGGATCCTGCCTGGTCTGGTAGATCTGGGATCCTGCCTGGTTTGGTAGATCTGGGATCCTGCCTGGTATGGTGGATCTGGGATCCTGCCTGGTCTGGTAGATCTGGGATCCTGCCTGGTCTGGTAGATCTGGGATCCTGTCTGGTATGGTAGATCTGGGATCCTGTCTGGTCTGGTAGATCTGGGATCCTGTCTGGTCTGGAAGATCTGGGATCCTGCCTGGTATGGTAGATCTGGGATCCTGTCTGATATGGTAGATCTGGGATCCTGTCTGGTCTGGTAGATCTGGGATCCTGCCTGGTATGGTAGATCTGGGATCCTGTCTGGTATGGACTGGTCGATCTGGGATCCTGCCTGGTCTGGTAGATCTGGGATTCTGTCTGGTATGGTAGATCTGGGACCCTGCCTGGTCTTGTAGATCTGGGATCCTGTCTGGTCTGGTAGATCTGGGATCCTGCCTGGTCTTGTAGATCTGGGATCCTGTCTGGTATGGTAGATCTGGGATCCTGCTTGGTATGGTAGATCTGGGATCCTTTCTGGTCTGGTCGATCTGGGATCCTGCCTGGTATGGTGGATCTGGGATCCTGCCTGGTCTTGTAGATCTGGGATCCTGTCTGGTATGGTAGATCTGGGATCCTGCTTGGTATGGTAGATCTGGGATCCTTTCTGGTCTGGTCGATCTGGGATCCTGCCTGGTCTGGTCGATCTGGGATCCTGCCTGGTCTGGTAGACCCTCTCCAGCCATTGATAGGACTTGTTTATATCGGCCACTTCGGTGATCTGCCGGTGGTACATCCCATGCAGGAGCTTTTCCTCCCATGATGGTTCTTCCATCTCGTGTTCCTCCAGACTCCATTGTCTGAGACATTCACTAAGTGCTTCATCCCTCTGTACCCTCTTCCTGATGTATTTGTGGAGCTTGGATGTTTCATCTTGGATAGTGGCCTTGATGCTCACTAGTCCCCGGTCCAACAGATACCTGATTCCAACATCAGACATCTCCGTCCAGAAAAACGCCGTCCTAAGAACAGCTAAGATACTGCATAGGACCTTCAAGTTCCCAGGACTCTGGATGGAGAGATGAACAGCCACCCGCCCTACCCTAGGGAGATGGGAGAGGTGGGTGAGGGGGGAGGGTTTTTTTTTAATATAAATATATCATTCTGTTTTGTATTCTTTTTTTATTTTTCTCTTTTAATTTCTTGGTGAACCACGTTGGGTTTTTTGTCCAGAAAGAGAGGAAATCTCTACATTTTGACATGACAGCTGCTGAAGTAAATGCTGGAGGATCTGAAATAGTCTTCCATTTCTTTATGATTTTTAATCAGGAAGCAGTGAACAGATGTCTCACCCACCAGCAGAGCTGATGGACTCCTCAAGGTTCTGTACTTGGACCAGTACTCTTCACACTATATATGCTCCCTTTAGGCAAAATTATTATATACTGATCCTTTAAACCAGAAGAAACAAATCAGCCCGATAGGCTACAAAATTGTCTCATAGACATAAAGACTTGGATGTCTAGAAATTTTCTCCTTTTAAACTCAGATAAGACTGAAGTAATTCTCGTTGGATCTGAAAAACTCAGAGCTAAATTTTCCAGTTTTGTAATGAACCTGGATGGCATTACTTTAGCTTCCAGTGCTACAGTGAGAAACCTTGGAGTAATATTTGACCCTGACCTGTCCTTTGGCCCACATATTAAGCAGGTTACTAAAACAGCCTTCTTTCATTTACGTAATATAGCCAAAATTAGGGACATTCTGTCTCAGAGTGATGCAGAAAAACTGGTTCACGCTTTTGTTACTTCAAGACTAGATTACTGTAACTCTCTATTACTGGGCTGTCCTAAATATGCCCTGAAAAGCCTTCAGCTGATCCAGAATTCTGCAGCCAGAGTCCTGACCAGAACCAGCATGAGAGATCATATTTCTCCAGTTTTAGCCTCTCTTCATTGGCTGCCTGTTGAATCTAGAATAGAATTTAAAATCCTTCTCCTTACATATAAAGCCCTCCACAACCAGGCACCACTATATATCAAAGACCTCATTGTTCCTTATATACCAAGTAGAGTACTTCGTTCGCAGACTGCAGGCTTACTTGTGGTTCCTAGAGTCTCAAAGAGCCGAGCAGGAGGCAGAGCCTTTGGTTATCAGGCCCCTCTCTTATGGAATAAGCTCCCAGTTAGTGTTAGGGAAGCAGACACCCTCCCCACCTTTAAGACTAGGCTGAAGACTTATCTTTTTGATAAGTCCTATAGCTAGGGATGGTTGGCATCCCTTAGTTATGCTGCTATAGGTTTAGACTGCTGAGGGACATTTCCTGATACACTGAGCTTCTTTCTCTTTATCTCTCTCTTTTACCCCCCCAATAACAGTGTTGCATCATTAACATGTATGTCTCCTGTCTCAGCAGGTCTCCCTGGCCGGGAGTAGCAGTTCCTGTTGTCTGTTGTCTTTCTGTCCTCTTCCCCCCACACAGCAGAGGCAGATGGCTGCCTGTCCTGAGCCGGGTTCTGCCGGAGGTTTCCTTCCTGTTAAAAGGGAGTTTTTTCCTTCCCACTGTCGCCAGTGTGCTTGCTCAGGATGGGAGATTGAGTTGGACTCAACCTGAGACATGATGGGACGGGGAAGTGAACTACCTGAGACATGATGGGATGGGGAAGTGAACTACCTGAGACATGATGGGACGGGGAAGTGAACTACCTGAGACATGATGGGACGGGGAAGTGAACTACCTGAGACATGATGGGACGGGGAAGTGAACTACCTGAGACATGATGGGACGGGGAAGTGAACTACCTGAGACATGATGGGACGGGGATGTGAACTACCTGAGACATGATGGGACGGGGAAGTGAACTACCTGAGACATGATGGGACGGGGAAGTGAACTACCTGAGACATGATGGGACGGAGATGTGAACTACCTGAGACATGATGGGACGGGGAAGTGAACGACCTGAGACATGATGGGACGGGGATGTGAACTACCTGAGACATGATGGGACGGGGAAGTGAACTACCTGAGACATGATGGGACGGGGAAGTGAACGACCTGAGACATGATGGGACGGGGAAGTGAACTACCTGAGACATGATGGGACGGGGAAGTGAACTACCTGAGACATGATGGGACGGGGAAGTGAACGACCTGAGACATGATGGGACGGGGATGTGAACTACCTGAGACATGATGGGACGGGGAAGTGAACTACCTGAGACATGATGGGACGGGGAAGTGAACTACCTGAGACATGATGGGACGGGGAAGTGAACGACCTGAGACATGATGGGACGGGGAAGTGAACTACCTGAGACATGATGGGACGGGGAAGTGAACGACCTGAGACATGATGGGACGGGGATGTGAACGACCTGAGACATGATGGGACGGGGAAGTGAACTACCTGAGACATGATGGGACGGGGAAGTGAACGACCTGAGACATGATGGGACGGGGATGTGAACTACCTGAGACATGATGGGACGGGGATGTGAACTACCTGAGACATGATGGGACGGGGAAGTGAACGACCTGAGACATGATGGGACGGGGAAGTGAACTACCTGAGACATGATGGGACGGGGAAGTGAACTACCTGAGACATGATGGGACGGGGAAGTGAACTACCTGAGACATGATGGGACGGGGAAGTGAACTACCTGAGACATGATGGGACGGGGAAGTGAACTACCTGAGACATGATGGGACGGGGAAGTGAACTACCTGAGACATGATGGGACGGGGATGTGAACTACCTGAGACATGATGGGACGGGGAAGTGAACTACCTGAGACATGATGGGACGGGGAAGTGAACGACCTGAGACATGATGGGACGGGGATGTGAACTACCTGAGACATGATGGGACGGGGAAGTGAACTACCTGAGACATGATGGGACGGGGAAGTGAACGACCTGAGACATGATGGGACGGGGAAGTGAACTACCTGAGACATGATGGGACGGGGATGTGAACGACCTGAGACATGATGGGACGGGGAAGTGAACGACCTGAGACATGATGGGACGGGGAAGTGAACTACCTGAGACATGATGGGACGGGGAAGTGAACTACCTGAGACATGATGGGACGGGGAAGTGAACGACCTGAGACATGATGGGACGGGGAAGTGAACTACCTGAGACATGATGGGACGGGGATGTGAACTACCTGAGACATGATGGGACGGGGAAGTGAACTACCTGAGACATGATGGGACGGGGATGTGAACTACCTGAGACATGATGGGACGGGGAAGTGAACGACCTGAGACATGATGGGACGGGAAAGTGAACTACCTGAGACATGATGGGACGGGGAAGTGAACTACCTGAGACATGATGGGACGGGGAAGTGAACGACCTGAGACATGATGGGACGGGGAAGTGAACTACCTGAGACATGATGGGACGGGGAAGTGAACGACCTGAGACATGATGGGACGGGGAAGTGAACTACCTGAGACATGATGGGACGGGGAAGTGAACGACCTGAGACATGATGGGACGGGGAAGTGAACTACCTGAGACATGATGGGACGGGGAAGTGAACTACCTGAGACATGATGGGACGGGGAAGTGAACTACCTGAGACATGATGGGACGGGGAAGTGAACTACCTGAGACATGATGGGACGGGGAAGTGAACTACCTGAGACATGATGGGACGGGGAAGTGAACGACCTGAGACATGATGGGACGGGGAAGTGAACTACCTGAGACATGATGGGACGGGGAAGTGAACTACCTGAGACATGATGGGACGGGGAAGTGAACTACCTGAGACATGATGGGACGGGGAAGTGAACGACCTGAGACATGATGGGACGGGGAAGTGAACTACCTGAGACATGATGGGACGGGGAAGTGAACGACCTGAGACATGATGGGACGGGGAAGTGAACGACCTGAGACATGATGGGACGGGGAAGTGAACGACCTGAGACATGATGGGACGGGGAAGTGAACTACCTGAGACATGATGGGACGGGGAAGTGAACGACCTGAGACATGATGGGACGGGGAAGTGAACTACCTGAGACATGATGGGATGGGGATGTGAACTACCTGAGACATGATGGGACGGGGAAGTGAACTACCTGAGACATGATGGGACGGGGAAGTGAACTACCTGAGACATGATGGGACGGGGAAGTGAACGACCTGAGACATGATGGGACGGGGAAGTGAACTACCTGAGACATGATGGGACGGGGAAGTGAACGACCTGAGACATGATGGGACGGGGAAGTGAACTACCTGAGACATGATGGGACGGGGAAGTGAACTACCTGAGACATGATGGGACGGGGAAGTGAACTACCTGAGACATGATGGGACGGGGAAGTGAACTACCTGAGACATGATGGGACGGGGAAGTGAACTACCTGAGACATGATGGGACGGGGAAGTGAACGACCTGAGACATGATGGGACGGGGAAGTGAACGACCTGAGACATGATGGGACGGGGAAGTGAACGACCTGAGACATGATGGGACGGGGAAGTGAACTACCTGAGACATGATGGGACGGGGATGTGAACTACCTGAGACATGATGGGACGGGGATGTGAACTACCTGAGACATGATGGGACGGGGAAGTGAACTACCTGAGACATGATGGGACGGGAAAGTGAACTACCTGAGACATGATGGGACGGGGAAGTGAACTACCTGAGACATGATGGGACGGGGAAGTGAACTACCTGAGACATGATGGGACGGGGAAGTGAACGACCTGAGACATGATGGGACGGGGAAGTGAACTACCTGAGACATGATGGGACGGGGATGTGAACTACCTGAGACATGATGGGACGGGGAAGTGAACGACCTGAGACATGATGGGACGGGGAAGTGAACTACCTGAGACATGATGGGACGGGGATGTGAACTACCTGAGACATGATGGGACGGGGATGTGAACTACCTGAGACATGATGGGACGGGGAAGTGAACTACCTGAGACATGATGGGACGGGGATGTGAACTACCTGAGACATGATGGGACGGGGAAGTGAACTACCTGAGACATGATGGGACGGGGAAGTGAACTACCTGAGACATGATGGGACGGGGAAGTGAACTACCTGAGACATGATGGGACGGGGAAGTGAACTACCTGAGACATGATGGGACGGGGAAGTGAACGACCTGAGACATGATGGGACGGGGAAGTGAACGACCTGAGACATGATGGGACGGGGAAGTGAACGACCTGAGACATGATGGGACGGGGAAGTGAACTACCTGAGACATGATGGGACGGGGAAGTGAACGACCTGAGACATGATGGGATGGGGAAGTGAACTACCTGAGACATGATGGGACGGGGATGTGAACTACCTGAGACATGATGGGACGGGGAAGTGAACTACCTGAGACATGATGGGACGGGGAAGTGAACTACCTGAGACATGATGGGATGGGGAAGTGAACTACCTGAGACATGATGGGACGGGGAAGTGAACGACCTGAGACATGATGGGACGGGGATGTGAACTACCTGAGACATGATGGGACGGGGAAGTGAACGACCTGAGACATGATGGGACGGGGAAGTGAACTACCTGAGACATGATGGGACGGGGATGTGAACTACCTGAGACATGATGGGATGGGGAAGTGAACTACCTGAGACATGATGGGACGGGGAAGTGAACGACCTGAGACATGATGGGACGGGGAAGTGAACGACCTGAGACATGATGGGACGGGGAAGTGAACTACCTGAGACATGATGGGACGGGGAAGTGAACTACCTGAGACATGATGGGATGGGGAAGTGAACTACCTGAGACATGATGGGACGGGGAAGTGAACTACCTGAGACATGATGGGACGGGGATGTGAACTACCTGAGACATGATGGGACGGGGAAGTGAACGACCTGAGACATGATGGGACGGGGAAGTGAACGACCTGAGACATGATGGGACGGGGATGTGAACTACCTGAGACATGATGGGACGGGGAAGTGAACGACCTGAGACATGATGGGACGGGGAAGTGAACTACCTGAGACATGATGGGACGGGGATGTGAACTACCTGAGACATGATGGGACGGGGAAGTGAACTACCTGAGACATGATGGGACGGGGAAGTGAACGACCTGAGACATGATGGGACGGGGATGTGAACTACCTGAGACATGATGGGACGGGGAAGTGAACTACCTGAGACATGATGGGACGGGGAAGTGAACTACCTGAGACATGATGGGACGGGGAAGTGAACTACCTGAGACATGATGGGACGGGGAAGTGAACTACCTGAGACATGATGGGACGGGGATGTGAACTACCTGAGACATGATGGGACGGGGAAGTGAACTACCTGAGACATGATGGGACGGGGAAGTGAACGACCTGAGACATGATGGGACGGGGATGTGAACGACCTGAGACATGATGGGACGGGGAAGTGAACTACCTGAGACATGATGGGACGGGGAAGTGAACGACCTGAGACATGATGGGACGGGGAAGTGAACTACCTGAGACATGATGGGACGGGGAAGTGAACGACCTGAGACATGATGGGACGGGGAAGTGAACTACCTGAGACATGATGGGACGGGGAAGTGAACGACCTGAGACATGATGGGACGGGGAAGTGAACTACCTGAGACATGATGGGACGGGGAAGTGAACGACCTGAGACATGATGGGACGGGGAAGTGAACGACCTGAGACATGATGGGACGGGGAAGTGAACTACCTGAGACATGATGGGACGGGGATGTGAACTACCTGAGACATGATGGGACGGGGAAGTGAACTACCTGAGACATGATGGGACGGGGAAGTGAACTACCTGAGACATGATGGGACGGGGAAGTGAACGACCTGAGACATGATGGGACGGGGACAGAGGGTGTCTCAGTAGCTGTGGTTATTTTATTGCATGACATCATCACCGACAGGAAACACACCAAAACAACAAACATTTCTCTGTGTTGGACTAAACGTCATGCAGGAAACAACCGCGATTCCAGTGGTGGAGCTGCGACACGCGACCTCTTATCCTGGACGTGTTCGTCATCTGAAGTGGTCTGCAGCGACAATGAAAGATCAGGAATTAGCCTGAACTGTTGTTCAGCCCTGTTGTGTTCTGTCAATGCTTTTTCACTGTGTGTGTGTGTGTGTGTGTGTGTGTGTGTGTGTGTGTGTGTCGTGTGTGTGTGTGTGTGTTTGTGTGTGTGTGTGTGTGTGTGTGGAAGTGACACACCAATTCATCTTGCAGAACCTGGCAGAGAACACCCCTGTCTCCCTAATGGTGTTATTTGTTATTCAGACGCCAGGCAGATGCATTCTCTAATTTGCTATACCCTTCATCTTTGAACACATTAAGGCAAGCCTTTAGACACACACACACACACACACACACACACATCTGTAAGTAAGTCTGGAATGGTGCTGTCATACTTGTGTGTGATTAAAGTGTAAAAGGCAGCAATCACACCTTCGGACTGAACAGTCTCCATCTCTGAGTCCTGTCTGTCTCACTCCATCCCGTCGTCTGTCATTTCTGCTCATCTGTCCTCTGATCCAATTTTCTCATCAGCCAATCACATCACAGCAACCCAACGGCGTTCCCACTTTGTTCAGTCTCTAACACCGATGAATAAAAAGGAGGTTGGTAAGAGAAGGTGGTCCTGACGAAGAGCAGGAGCCGGTGACGAGTTAGCCGCCATGCTACTGCACAGGCTTCAGGAAGACTCGCAGTCCAACAAGCTGCAGTTTCTGACCACCATGGTGGCTAAAAGGCTTGTTGCCAGACTTCATACCAGTGTTGCCAGGTTGTGATGGTTTCATGCATTTCGGTGGGGATGTAAACACCTAAAGGGGTTGTTTGTGGGGTTCCATTAGGGCTGGAGTGCCTCCCAGCACTCCCAGTAGAGAGGCTGGGTACACCCTGGACAAGTCACAGTCCATCATAACCACTGATGTTTTATTTTGTTTTGCTTGTGCTGCAGTTGACTGTAAGCAAATGAAACCCCCAGCCCCCTCTCGTACATGACAGAGGCAGCATGTTTTTTGGCCCAGTGAACCGTCTGGATTTCCATCTCATTTGAGATTAAGTGAGAAGAGCTGTTTTGGATTAGCCGAGCCGCTCGCTCTCCCTCTGACACTCTCTGATAAGAGAGCCTGCAGCGGCTGAAGCGCACTAGTTGAAGAAAATGCCCTTTTTCTACAAGCTGGGTTCCTCTCTTGTTGCCCAGTTCTGACTCTTTGTGGGGAGGATTATTGCTGCAGACTGCATAGAGCCTTTATCGCGCTGTAAAGGAGTGGAGACGTATAACTCTGCATGCATGTTGTACATCAGTTTGTTTATTAGTGATCTGAGTCTCCTCACTTAGTTCTGATACTCTGGGAAAATATCTTAATCAGTCACATTTGGCATCATTTTGTCTTTGGTGGAGTCTTGCTGTAATCAGTCCACAGGCTTGATTTTAAACTCGCATGGAGTTTTCCTCCATCCCATCAAATGTCAGCGTTGTTATGAATTCCCATGATGGAATTAATCTAAACCAAAATACGGAGGAACCGAGATGAATTAGGGCTTGTTTGCATGAGGGAACAGAACCCAGAGAGAAAAGCCGAGCCTTTTTTCCAACACTACACTCATTTCTGCTCTTTTAAAGGTGATAAAACTTGCAGACAGAAATGTGAAATCTTTATCAAGCTTCAGTGAGAGAAGAAAACACAAATCTTTGCACGTTCACTTTAAAAATGTAGAATAAAGGTCCTGATCCAGTCTTCATTTCTAACCAGTCCTAACCAGATCAACCAGAGTTGTGTCCACACATAACAAAGAAAATGGTTTCATTTGGATCTACTGGTCTTCAGCAGTCTGTCAAAAAGACACCTTCATTCCCCATTTCTTCTTTTTAGAGAAGCAGCAAAGATCAGTCAGAAATCAGGATCTTAGCAGCAACAAGGTGACTCCCTGCCAGCTGCTAAGCGACAGATCCCCAGACCAGAGGGCCTTTGTTGGGACCCTTTCAACAAGTCTGGAGAAACGCAGGTTATGGTAAGGAAAAGACCAAACAGGACACCAGAAGCTAACCGAGGATCTAAAGGTGCTTTAAGACTGGCAGGATGCAGAGGAGCGGTTTGGGGAAGGTCAAGGTGAGACGCTCTGCCTGCAGTTTTCCGTCGAGGCTCGCGGAGGGCCATCAGGGCATTTAGGGACTACCGGGAGAACGACGGCGATCCCAGATGGACTGAAAGCCCTCCAGGTCGCGGTGAACACTGTCCCATCTCAAGAGGGGCAGGAGAGGCTTTTCCCAGATGAACTCAACCTGCCCAGCAAACAGGGCCTCTCCTCTACCATCTCCCGCTACTCTTCGCCTTGTTGGCCGCCGTTTACCCGGTTCAGCCCGATTCCATGGAGTCCTGGGTTGCAGTAGGACCTGCACACGACACCAGCAGTGGTGAAAAAGCAGCGGAACGGAGGCCAGAGGCTCCATGGATGCTGCACGACCCTTCTGGATGAATCGAGTAAAACTGATGGCACAGCTGCTTTCTGCTGTGTTTGTGAGCAAGAGAGGAAACTCAAGTTAGCTTGTTAACGTACTCTCACGGTACCTCGGAGACTGGAAACAGAAAGGTTTGCTCAAACCAGTTTACATGTACACACACTAGTAATATATGACATTTTCTATGATTATTACTCACAAACTTCTTTCCTGGTGTGTTGCTCCGTAAACCACGGTGTGTGTTCAGTGTGTGTACATGATGAAATCTTCTGTCCCACATGTTGGTTGTCTCTCGTTTTTACATCGTCATGGTTTCACGGAGGAGTGTTTGTGTCATTCTGGTGATTTTGGTTCATTTAAGAGTCCAGAGGATATGATTGCTGTCTGTTACTGTTGATGAAACCAATGATGTGTGCTAGTTTTTATTGTTTTATTTTGGGTTTTTTTTACATTTCACAACCAGTGAAAGTTTATGTGGTCATAATTTGTCAGGTCAATGTTGTGAAATAAATAATAATGACAAATGCTGTGCACACAGTGATGTTCAGCTTTACTTAAATATTAATACCTTGTTGTTTTTTTTCAGCGTTTGGTCCGACACTTTGACGCCACCTTTTGAGAACCCGTCCCCCACATCCGCCTCGCCCTCCCGGCTACAAACAGGCATGGAAAATTTGCCTTGGCTAAACTGATGTAGCATGTGACATCACACATGAGACATATTTTCACTATCAAATAAATAGAAAAATAAATATAAAGGCTGGGATATCCTTCCAGTTGGCGATGCGCCTGCGTCATGGCTGACACGTGTTCCTGGCATTCATTTGGCACGTGTGCCGCTCGTGTTGACGTAAAGTAATGTGGTGCGTGTGCAAGTTGCGGTATTTACTTGACCGCTAGATGCACTCATGCATACAAGCATGCATGAATGTGGCAGACAACACCTTCCCATTGCAAAGGACTACTGCCTTGGCATGGGATTGGTAAACACCTGTTTATGAAAATGCCCAGAAAAACAACTTGACGGCCATGTAAGGGTCTTTTCACTCGTCCCGGTGCAGTGCACTGCCCCCTAGTGGTGGACTTCAGTATTCCATGATTTGGCAACGCAGCAAGTTTAAACGCAGACATAGCAGTGCACAGCAAGTATATCCCAAACCTGTCTTTCCAGGTGTCTCCAGTCCAGTTCTGGTGAGTCTGTGTGGATTGTAGCCTCGGTTTCCTGTCCTTACTGACAGGAGGAACCCGCTGTGGTCTTCTGCTGGTTCTGGTCCAACTCTGCTCGCAGAATATTTTCTCTTCTTCAGACTTTCTCTGGAAACCCCAAACTGGTTGTGTGTGAAAATCCCAGTAAACTCTCAGACCGACACCATGCCACATTCAGTCTCTGAAATCTAAATTCTTCTCCCTCCTGATGCTCAGTTTGAGCTCCAGCAAGTCGTCTTCACCACGTCTTCATGACCACATGTCGCCCTGTGATCACATGTTTGTGTCAACAGCAGGTTAAGAGGTGGAGCTGCATGTGTATGTTTTGGTGGTAATTAGTTCTCTTCTAATATTTTTACAAAAGGCTGTTTCACATATTAATGTATTCATCTTATTTTTCTCTTCTTGCCTCCAGACAGGATGCTGTTGCTGATTCTTGCAGCTGTTAAAGCCGTGAAACCACTGAGCTCTGCAAACATGAGAAATCCTCAGTAAACCACTGACTTTCTTCCAGACTGCTTGTCTGATTCTATCTCACTTTCTGCAGCAAAACAGATGAAAATGCGGCACATTCAGCCACACAGTGGAGCTCAGACAGTTTATAAGCACAGCGAGTGTTTGAAAGAACAAATCAGCGACATTTAGCAGCAGGACAGTCGGACAAAACTAAACGGTGAAGGAATGAAAACTGCCTTGTTTGTATTCAGATTGATGAAAAATAAAACAGCATATTTACCTGAAAAGATCATTCAAAGAGCAAGCTGACAGTTTTAAAATAAAGTCTTTGCTTCAACAACAAAACTTAACATTTTTTCAGCATAATTCTCTTTTCTCTTTTCAAATTTTCTCTTTTCTTCATCAAATTTGCACTTGTCTAAATTGGCTCGACTAAACTGCAAACACTACCCTGTAATTGCTCCATAATTACATCCCTTCACCTCCACTTTTCACCCTCAGCTCCACTTGATTCTTTACCTGTGTCATTAGATGTGCAGCTCTGAGCGAACAATGGCCCGGCTTTGGAAAAGCACAGAGGGGTGTGTAATTGCACTCGTCTTTGATTACCTCTCATTTTGAGCGGCCTGTTCAATAGCCTTTACATGCAGGCGCGCCTCTAGGATGCTGTTTAATGGCTCCCACTCCCATTTTTCATTCTCACCTCAAACTGCTGCGGCTGCTAAGCTCACAAAAGCGACGGCAGCTCCGATCAATCAGCACCGCTCACAACTCAGAGACATTTTCTGATTCACCAACAGGAAACATTTTTTGATTTAAGTGATGCATTTTCATGAGAAATCTGCCACATGAGGTGAAATGTAACAGACTACTTTTATAATGTCTTTATTCTGAGCCAAAGGTTGCAGCTTTTTACACAGATGTGGGAAAAGTAGCCAAGAATTGTACTAAAGAATGAGTAGTACTTCAACAAAATATCACCAAAGAAGAAGTGAAACGTCGTCATGTGAAAAATGCTTGCAGTATGATTTATTGTTTCTAAACTATATCGGGAGACAAACAAGTCAATAATGTGCAAATCCAGGAATTTCTAAGTTTAGAAAGAGAAAGAAGACATAGCACCAGTAGGAGAATTTACTGTGGGAGTTTATTAGTTCTGTTAAAATGAACGCCCACATCAATAAACCATCAAAATACAAATGATCAGACATTCAGCTGTACTTTTTCTAAAGTTGACTTAATGAATACCTGGTTTCTGGTGACTAATGGTTTGACGATAGCGCCCCCTTATGTCTGTAAACACTTATTCAGCAGAAACAGTAGTTTTAGCTTCTAGCTAATATGTTCATTATGCTAACAATGAACAGCTAAATGTTTATATGACGATGTTCATCAGCCTTCTCAGTTTGACATTAAAGCTTTAGGTCACTTGTTTGTAAGTTACCTAAACTGTCTTCAGCATTCATATTATGGGATGATTCACAGGGGTCAAACTGGTCAGTGGGCCAAATTTGGCGGTCAAAAACTTGACAGGTGGGCAGAGATCCGGAGAGGATGCAGGAGGAAAAGTGTGCAGGTCAGCTGACTGTTTATCAGACATCCAAAATTATTGCGTGGCTAAAGATGGAACATGCTAAGACCACAGTAACACCAGCTGTTAACTTTAAAGGCACATTTCAAGGCGATTCTTTCCAACGCCAGTAAAACTGCTACCGCCACAAACCACCACAGGGTGGCAGTAATGAGCAACACTCCTCACCCCTCCCATCCCCTAAACACAGCAGAACCGTCACCATTCACAACACTCAAACTTTATTTACAAGCTGTGTGATGACATCCAGTGAACCGGTGAGTATCTGCTAGTAAGAAAAGGCTAAGCCACGTGCTAAACTAGCTGTAGTTGCTAGGTTACTTTATAAGTATGTCTGCATTCATCCAGCGACTGTTGGACTGAATCAGGCTAACACAGGCACTCAGACACTGACATGACGCGGGGGGGCGATCATCGCAGAGGGCAGAATGATCAACGCTTGCTTAGCGAGACGGTTGGCCGTGGCTGAACCACTGCTGAGGGTTCATTCCTCCTTTCCTTTACTCCCCACAGCAAATGGTAACCGTCCAGGGCCAGCGGGGGACTACAAGCCACTCCTTCAGGCAGTGGCGTCGCCTGCGGCGGGTGGGGGGGCAGGATCAAGAGGACAACCCCAGGGGGGTGTTGGCGCCCTCTGGTGGGGATTGAGACCTGCAGAGCCCCTTGTGGCAACATGAATTTAAATGAAGTGTGAACTTTTCAGAAGTGTCTGCATCATCTATTGTCTGGGAGGATCGCGAGCCGTGTCGGGTCGGACCCCAGCTTCAGCGAGGGTTCTGGGTCACTGGCCTGCGCGGCATGTGCACTTGTTTTTAGAGTGATGAAGGTTTTGTCGCAGTTTGCCACGAAGTTTCGAGGAGCAGCGTCGCTGTGAGCGGCTGGCTGCAGTACAGCTAAAATGCAGCTCCATGTTCAATGTTTGTCTCAAGATATTACTGATAAAAGCATTTATTACAGGAATTCCAGTTTCACAAGGACAATAACCAACAAAGCAAAACAACTTTATGTATTTACTGTTGCAACATAAATGTGGTTTCATATCTTATTACAGTAATATTTAACTTAGTTTCTGAACTGCAAAGGAAGACACAGACCTTCATAAATCTGATCTTTCTCTTGGCTTTACACTTCGTTTTCCATCAGTCAGTAAAACATGGCTCCACCTATAGAACCAATCTCTTGTATAATCCTTATAATCAGAGGCGTCTTGATGACATAAATGCGAAGGACCTTAGAAGACTCACACCACAGCAACCATTCTTTTTGTTCAGATAAACTGCCAATTAATAGCTTTTCTTTGGAATTTATTGTTAACATATTTATTTATTGGATCATTTCTTTCTTCACTTATAACTGTGGCCCTAATTACCTCATTTATTCTATGTTATTCTACAGTCATTTAGCAGCTTTTATCCAAAGTGACATACAAATATACTAGGGGCGGGAAAATCTAATAAAAAAAATTAAAAATCTGGATTTTTTTTTTGCTTCGCAATTTTAAAATTGATTTTTTTGTTAATTTTTTTTTTTTTTTCAAATAATTAAAAATAATCGATTGTAAAATGTTTTATCATTTTTATTGTATTTATTGGTCTTTTACTTGCCTTCTTGGACATTATAGCAGCAGAATGATGGTCTGGCTTATTGTGTTGTTTTTGCCTCATCGAAATCAAGGAAAATGATGAGCAATATAAAAGTTTTACACATTTATTTTGTTTTTAATCGACAAAAATTAGCAATATGAAAGAATTGTGAGAATCGAAATTTAAATCGAATCGGGACAAAAGCATATCGTCACAGTCCTACCGTATACCCTGATAGGCACATCGGGAGGCAACTTAGATATTTCCCTCATTAATTACATACCTTTAAATAATCTAAATAACTACAGGGAGATGTGGCTGAAATGGAATAAAAGTTTATGACAATTTATAAATTTGTATAAAAATACACAGATCTAACAGCAGCAACAGTGTGTGTATAAACCATAGACCGTATATGAAAGATGGACGGAGCCTCCAGCGGTTTAAAGTGAAGTCTATATGTGCATAAAACTGCAGTTCCCCCTTCATCCACTAGGGGCTGCAAAACAGAGCAAATCCCCATAGACTCCCATGTTAAAAAGACCAACTTCACAGCAGAAATAAACATGTTTACAGCAGAAATAAACATGTTGACAGCAGAAATAAACATGTTTACAGCAGAAATAAACATGTTGACAGCAGGAATAAACATGTTTACAGCAGAAATAAACATGTTTACAGCAGAAATAAACATGTTGACAGCAGACATAAACACGTTTACAGCAGAAATAAACATGTTTACAGCAGGAATAAACACGTTTACAGCAGAAATAAACATGTTTACAGCAGAAATAAACATGTTGACAGCAGACATAAACACGTTGACAGCAGAAATAAACACATTTACAGCAGAAATAAACATGTTTACAGCAGAAATAAACATGTTGACAGCAGAAATAAACATGTTTACAGCAGAAATAAACATGTTGACAGCAGAAATAAACATGTTTACAGCAGAAATAAACATGTTGACAGCAGGAATAAACATGTTTACAGCAGAAATAAACATGTTTACAGCAGAAATAAACATGTTGACAGCAGACATAAACACGTTTACAGCAGAAATAAACATGTTTACAGCAGGAATAAACACGTTTACAGCAGAAATAAACATGTTTACAGCAGAAATAAACATGTTGACAGCAGACATAAACACGTTGACAGCAGAAATAAACACATTTACAGCAGAAATAAACATGTTTACAGCAGGAATAAACATGTTTACAGCAGAAATAAACACGTTTACAGCAGAAATAAACATGTTGACAGCAGAAATAAACATGTTTACAGCAGAAATAAACACGTTTACAGCAGAAATAAACATGTTTACAGCAGGAATAAACATGTTTACAGCAGAAATAAACATGTTGACAGCAGAAATAAACATGTTTACAGCAGGAATAAACATGTTTACAGCAGAAATAAACATGTTTACAGCAGGAATAAACATGTTTACAGCAGAAATAAACATGTTGACAGCAGCTAGGGATGGTTAGCATCCCTTAGTTATGCTGCTATAGGTTTAGACTGCTGAGGGCCATTTCCTGATACACTGAGCTTCTTTCTCTTTATCTCTCTCTCTCTGATCCTGCAGGTAAGCATGTACCTCTAGAAGTGATGCAACACATCAGAGGTGGAGAATTCTGATTTATTCACGAGTTTATCTTTTAGTCTCATTTCTGCCAGGGTGTCTTTATTTCTCCATCTCCTGCTCCTCCTCCTTGATTGCACTTATTTTGTCCTCTATGGACACGGCTGCTGGGGGGCACAAGGTGGAATTAGGTCTCCACCAAACACATGCTGACTGGCTCTCTCCAAATACCCTCTTCCTCCTCAATCTGAGGTTCGACTAGCCAACAGACCCTCCTTCTCAGGACCCCTGACTAGACCTTACCAATAAGGCTGAGGAGCTGCAGAGGCTGAGGGGGGAGCAATGCTCCAATCTGTGTACAGTAGGGATGGGGGCTACTGACCTGGACTCAGGATGTTATGGGTTGGTGTCCTTTGAAAACCACCTCAATTCCACCAGCATGTCTTCTGATGAGAATGCAGAGTCGGGGGACTCAGGGTGGGCTTCGTCTCTGGAGCTGAGGTCACTGAGGTGAGTAAAAAGCTCCTCCGTGGCAAGGCTCCGGGTTTGGACGAGATCCACACCTCTGCAGCATCACACGAACATCTGGGACGGTTTCTCTGGACCGGCAGACTGGGCTGGTGGTCTTCCAGAAGCCGGACCAGAGGGTCTGTTCTACAGGGGGATCACAGTCCTCAACCTCTCTGGTACTTCTTTTGTTTTGTGAAAAAAAATGTTTTAAAGTTCCAACAAACAGGAAAACTGTTTGTTGTTTTTACTGTAAATAAAAAGTTTCACATTTTCTCAGAAAGTCTTTTTGTTCTGTCACGTCAACTCACGCTCGGTTGTCTTGGATAAATACCTGCCACCACAGGAGCTAAACTAATTCCGACGCTCTCTCTCTCTCTGTGTGTGTGTGTGTGTGTGTGTGTGTGTGTGTGTGTGTGTGTGTGTGGTGGGGGGAGGATGCAGTTAAAGAGGCAGCTAATTAAAGAGAGCAAATGAAGTTGTCAGAACAGCCATTCAAAATCTCTTCCTCTCTGATTCAGTGCTTTCCTGCTCAGACAGCTTCAGTAATCCTCACACACTCCTGCAGGAAAAACACACACTCGTATGCAAAATACTCTCAGCAGCGCAGAGAACCTGCTGCTGCAGCCACGATAACGGAATTCATCATAATGTGACGCTAAGTTGAGTCATACAAGCTCAAACCTGTGAGAGAAAAGTTATTTAAAGCAAACTGAAGCTTGTGTTTACTTTGAGCTCAAACAGCAAGTATTTCTGTCTGCTCCTCAATTTAACCACCAATCTGGTGAAACTGTTTTGTGAAAGACAGAACAAGCTGGAGGATTTTGGTTTTCTCAGGCCTCCTCTCTGCCTTCCAGATGAAACTTCTTGTCAGGTCTGGCTTAGTGACGCTGATCCAACCCTTCTGTCCTGCTGCTACAGGCTGGACTTTCCTTTCCTGTCCTCTCCACCCCAACCGGTCAACATCTATGTTGATAGATATTTCTATCAACATAGAAATTCTATCTGTATATTCAGTAGATAGAAATCCACAGTATAATCCACAGAATTAGTATACATTTATCTCAGATATGCTAACATATAATTATTTATATATATATATATACATATATTTATATATATACATATGTATATCTGCGATGGACTGGTGAGCTGTCCAGGGTGTACCCTGCCTGTTGCCCAAAGCCAGCTGGAATAGGCTCCAGCTTCCCCACAACCCTGAATTGGATTAAGCTGCTCAGAAAATGGATGAATGAATGAATGAATATATATATATATATATATATATATATATATATATATATATATATATATATATATATATATATATATATATATATATATATATATATATATATATATATATATATATATATATATGTACATATAAAACCCCCTATGACGACGACAAACCTGGGCATGAATGTTCCCTTGCCCAGACGCAGGTTATCGGGACCCCCCTCTGGAGCCAGGCCTGGAGGTGGGGTACAAGAGCGAGTGTCTGGTGGCCGGGCCTTTACCCATGGGGCCCGGTTGGGCTCAGTCCGAAAGGGTTACATGGGCCCCACCTCCCGTGGGCTCACCATCTGTGGGAGGAGCCGTAGGGGTCGGGTGCAGTGTGAGCTGGGCGGCAGCAAGGGGCGTGGACCCTGGCGGTCCGATCCCCGGCTGCAGAAGCTGGCTCTAGGGACGTGGAACGTCACCTCTCTGGTGGGGAAGGAGTCTGAGCTTGTGCGCGAGGTTGAGCGGTTCCGATTAGATATAGTTGGACTCACCTCGGCGCATGGCTTGGGCTCTGGAACCAGAACCCTCGAGAGGGGCTGGACCTTCTTCCACTCTGGAGTTGCTCATAGTGAGAGGCGCCGAGCAGGTGTGGGCATTCTCATCAGCCCCCAGCTTGGTGCCTGCACGTTGGGGTTTAGCCCGGTGGATGAAAGGGTAGTTTCCCCCCGCCTCCGGGTGGGGGGACGGGTCCTGACTGTTGTCTGTGCTTATGCACCGAACAGCAGTTCAGAGTACCCACCCTTTCTGGAGTCCTTGGAGGGAGTGCTGGAGGGTGCTCCTTCTGGGGACTCCATTGTTCTGCTGGGGGACTTCAATGCTCAGTGAGACCTGGAGAGGAGTGATTGGGAGGCATGGTCCCCCCCCTCTGAACCAAAATGGTGTTTTGTTATTGGACTTCTGTTCTCGTCATGGATTGTCCATAACGAACACCATGTTCCAACACAAGAGTGTCCATATGTACACCTGGCATCAGGATTCCCTGGGCCGCAGTTTGATGATCGATTTTGTAGTCGTATCGTCAGACCTTCCGCCACATGCCTTGGACACTCTGGTGAAGAGGGGGGTGGAGCTGTCAACTGATCACCACCTGGTGGTGAGTTGGCTCAGATGGTGGGGGAGGAAGCCAGTCTGGCTGAGTCCCCCGTCAGAGCGAGCTTCAACTTCCGCCTTCAGCTGAGCTTCAACCAGTGAGGTGGAGGACATTGAGTCCGAGTGGGCTGTGTTCCGTGCCTCTATTGCTGAGGCGGCCGGAGCTGTGGCTGTAAGGTCGTTGGTGCCTGTCGTGGCGGTGATCCCAGGACTCGTTGGTGGACACCAGCAGTGACGGATGCCGTCAAGCTGAAGAAGGAGTCCTATCGGGCCTTCTTGGCCTGTCGGACTCTGGAGGCAGCTGATGGGTACCGACAGGCTAAGCGGCATGTGGCTTTGGCTGTTGCCAAGGCAAAAACTCGGGCATGGGAGGAGTTCGGCGAGGCCATGGAGAAAGACTTCCGGACGGCTTTGAGGCGATTCTGGCCCACCATCCGGCGGCTCAGGAGGGGGAAGCAGTGCTCCATCAATACTGTGTGGGGAGCTGCTGACCTCAACTCGGGACATTGTGGGTCAGTTCAAAGACCTCCTCAATCCTACCAACATGTCTTCCGATGAGGAAGCAGAGCTGGGGGACTCAGGGGTGGACTCTCCTATCTCTGGGGCTGAAGTCGCTGAGGTGGTTTAAAAGCTCCTTGGTTGCAAGGCCCCGGGGGTGGATGAGATCCACCCGGAGTTCCTTAAGGCTCTGGATGCTGTGGGGCTGTCCTGACTTACACATCTCTGCAGCATCGCGTGGACATCGGGGGCAGTACCGCTGGATTGGCAGACTCGGGTGGTGGTCCCCCTTTTTAAGAAGGGGGACCGGAGGGTGTGTTCCAATTACAGGGAAATCACACTCCTCAGCCTCCCTGGTAAGGTCTATTCAGGGGTCCTGGAGAGGAGGGTCCGTCGGATAGTCAAATCTCGGATTGAGGAGGAGCAGTGCGGTTTTCGTCCTGGTCGTGGAACAGTGGACCAGCTTTATACCCTCTTTGTGGTCCTGGAGGGGGCATGGGAGTTTGCCCAACCAGTCTACATGTGCTTTGTGGACCTGGAGAAGGCATTCGACCGTGTCCCCCGGGGGCTCCTGTGGGGGGTACTCTGGGAGTTTTGGGTACCGGACCCCCTTGTACGAGCTGTCCAGTCCCTGTACGACAGGTGCCAGAGCTTGGTCCACATTGCCGGTAGTAAGTCGGATTCGTTTCCGGTGAGGGTTGGACTCCGCCAAGGCTGCCCTTTATCACTGATTCTGTTTATAACTTATATGGACAGAATTTCTGGGTGCAGCCGAGGCGTTGAGGGGATCCGACTTGGTGGCCTCAGGATTGGGTCCCTGCTTTTTGCAGATGACGTGGTCCTGTTGGCTTCATCTGGTCGTGATCTCCAGCTCTCTCTTGAGCGATTCGCTGCCGAGTGTGAAGCGGCTAGGATGAGAATCAGCACCTCCAAATCTGAGACCATGGTCCTCAGCCGGAATAGGGTGGATTGCCCTCTCCGGGTCGGGAGTCAGGTCCTGCCTCAAGTGGAGGAGTTTAAATATCTCGGGGTCTTGTTCACGAGAGAGGGAAGGTTGGAGCGTGAGATCGACAGACGGATCGGTGCGGTGTCTGCAGTAATGCGGACTCTGCGCCGGTCTGTCGTGGTGAAGAAGGAGCTGAGCCAGAAGGTGAAGCTCTCGATTTACCAGTCGATCTACGTTCCTACCCTCACCTATGGTCATGAGCTGTGGGTCGTGACTGAAAGAAGGAGATCTCGTATACAGGCGGCTTAAATGGGTTTCCTCCGCAGGGTGGCCGGGCTCTCCCTTAGAGATAGGGTGAGGACCTCGGTCATCCAGGAGGAGATGAGAGTAGAGCTCCTCCGCATCGAGAGGAACCAGTTGAGGTGGCTCGGGCATCTGGTCAGGATGCCTCCTGGACCTCCCTGGTGAGGTGTTCCAGGCACATCCCTCTGGGAGGAGACCCCGGGGAAGACCCAGGACACGCTGGAGGGATTAAATCTCTCAGCTGGCCTGGAAACGTCTCGGGATCCCCCCGCAGAGTTGGCAAATGTGGCTGGGGAGAGGGAAGTCTGGGCTTCCCTGCTTAGGCTGCTGCCCCCGCGACCCGACCCCGGATAAGTGGTATGAAGACGAGATGCTAAATTATACAAATAAAATATAAATAATAAGGTTTTTCTTCCACTGAGGATAGTAAAGGGTTTAAAGGCTAGTGTTTCTGAATCATCTCACATGTCATCCGAAGCCAAATCAAAAGATGTATCAGAGGCAGTTTCCACAAACTCATCCTCAGCTTGCTTTATGGTCACGTTATCTGATTACACACCCTACAGTTACAAATACGCTCATGAAACAAGTCTGTTTCTGTTTCAGTAAAGTTCTGGTTACAAAAGCAGGTTGATTCTTCATCACGGATCTCAGATCAGTTTTTCCTGAACAGCAAAACTCGTCAAAATGTCTCATTTGATTCTCTTCTATGACCAGAAAAATGTGGAAGTTCCTCAGATGGTAAGAAAGAAAAATTTCTCTGGGAAATTAAGTCTGCAGATTCTCAAACCTTCAAACCACAGTGAACCAGTAAACTCCCAGCATGCAATGCAGAAAAGCTGATCCTGCATGAAGTTTCAGTGTGTGGCTTGTTATGGTGATGAGGTGGAACGGGAGATTCTCATGGTGATGAGGTGGAACGGGAGATTCTCATCATGATGAGGTGGAACGGGAGATTCTCATGGTGATGAGGTGGAATGGGAGATTCTCATCATGATGAGGCGGAACGGGAGATTCTCATGGTGATGAGGCGGAACGGGAGATTCTCATGGTGATGAGGTGGAACGGGAGATTCTCATGATGATGAGGTGGAACGGGAGATTCTCATGGTGATGAGGTGGAATGGGAGATTCTCATCATGATGAGGTGGAACGGGAGATTCTCATCATGATGAGGTGGAACGGGAGATTCTCATGGTGATGAGGTGGAATGGGAGATTCTCATCATGATGAGGCGGAACGGGAGATTCTCATCATGATGAGGTGGAACGGGAGATTCTCATGGTGATGAGGTGGAACGGGAGATTCTCATCATGATGAGGTGGAACGGGAGATTCTCATCATGATGAGGTGGAACGGGAGATTCTCATGGTGATGAGGTGGAACGGGAGATTCTCATCATGATGAGGTGGAACGGGAGATTCTCATCATGATGAGGTGGAACGGGAGATTCTCATCATGATGAGGTAGAACGGGAGATCCTCATCATGATGAGGTGGAACGGGAGATTCTCATGGTGATGAGGTGGAATGGGAGATTCTCATCATGATGAGGTGGAACGGGAGATTCTCATCATGATGAGGTGGAACGGGAGATTCTCATGGTGATGAGGTGGAACGGGAGATTCTCATCATGATGAGGTGGAACGGGAGATTCTCATCAAGATGAGGTAGAACGGGAGATCCTCATCATGATGAGGTGGAATGGGAGATTCTCATCATGATGAGGCGGAACGGGAGATTCTCATGGTGATGAGGTGGAACGGGAGATTCTCATCATGATGAGGTGGAACGGGAGATTCTCATGGAGATGAGGCGGAACGGGAGGTTCTCATGGTGATGAGGTGGAACGGGAGATTCTCATCATGATGAGGTGGAACGGGAGATTCTCATGGTGATGAGGTGGAACGGGAGATCCTCATCATGATGAGGTGGAATGGGAGATTCTCATCATGATGAGGCGGAACGGGAGATTCTCATGGTGAGGAGGTGGAACGGGAGATTCTCATCATGATGAGGCGGAACGGGAGATTCTCATGGTGATGAGGTGGAACGGGAGATTCTCATGGTGATGAGGTGGAACGGGAGATTCTCATCATGATGAGGTGGAACGGGAGATTCTCATGGTGATGAGGTGGAACGGGAGATTCTCATGGTGATGAGGTGGAACGGGAGATTCTCATGGTGATGAGGTGGAACGGGAGATTCTCATGGTGATGAGGTGGAACGGGAGATTCTCATGGTGATGAGGTGGAACGGGAGATTCTCATTGTGATGAGGTGGAACGGGAGATTTTCATGGTGATGTGGTGGAACGGGAGATTCTCATGGTGATGTGGTGGAACGGGAGATTTTCATGGTGATGAGGTGGAACGGGAGATTCTCATTGTGATGAGGTGGAACGGGAGATTCTCATGGTGATGAGGTGGAACGGGAGATTCTCATTGTGATGAGGTGGAACGGGAGATTTTCATGGTGATGAGGTGGAACGGGAGATTCTCATCATGATGAGGTAGAACGGGAGATTTTCATGGTGATGTGGTGGAACGGGAGATTCTCATGGTGATGTGGTGGAACGGGAGATTCTCATGGTGATGTGGTGGAACGGGAGATTTTCATGGTGATGAGGTGGAACGGGAGATTCTCATTGTGATGAGGTGGAACGGGAGATTCTCATCATGATGAGGTAGAACGGGAGATTTTCATGGTGATGTGGTGGAACGGGAGATTCTCATGGTGATGTGGTGGAACGGGATATTCTCATGGTGATGAGGTGGAACGGGAGATTCTCATCATGATGAGGTGGAACGGGAGATTCTCATCATGATGAGGTGGAACGGGAGATTCTCATGGTGATGAGGTGGAACGGGAGATTCTCATCATGATGAGGAGGAACGGGAGATTCTCATCATGATGAGGTGGAATGGGAGATTTTCATGGTGATGAGGTGGAACGGGAGATTCTCATGGTGATGAGGTGGAACGGGAGATTCTCATGGTGATGAGGTGGAACGGGAGATTCTCATGGTGATGAGGTGGAACGGGAGATTCTCATCATGATGAGGTGGAACGGGAGATTTTCATGGTGATGTGGTGGAACGGGAGATTCTCATGGTGATGTGGTGGAACGGGATATTCTCATGGTGATGAGGTGGAACGGGAGATTCTCATGGTGATGTGGTGGAACGGGAGATCCTCATCATGATGAGGTGGAACGGGAGATTCTCATGGTGATGAGGTGGAACGGGAGATTCTCATCATGATGAGGTAGAACGGGAGATCCTCATGATGATGAGGTGGAACGGGAGATTCTCATGGTGATGAGGTGGAACGGGAGATTCTCATCATGATGAGGTGGAACGGGAGATTCTCATCATGATGAGGTGGAACGGGAGATTCTCATGGTGATGAGGTGGAACGGGAGATTCTCATCATGATGAGGAGGAATGGGAGATTCTCATCATGATGAGGTGGAACGGGAGATTTTCATGGTGATGAGGTGGAACGGGAGATTCTCATCGTGATGAGGTGGAACGGGAGATTCTCATGGTGATGTGGTGGAATGGGAGATTCTCATGGTGATGAGGTGGAACGGGAAATTTTCATGGTGATGAGGTGGAACGGGAGATTCTCATCGTGATGAGGTGGAACGGGAGATTCTCATGGTGATGAGGTGGAACGGGAGATTCTCATCATGATGAGGTGGAACGGGAGATTCTCATGGTGATGAGGTGGAACGGGAGATTCTCATCATGATGAGGTGGAACGGGAGATTCTCATGGTGATGAGGTGGAACGGGAGATTCTCATCATGATGAGCTGGAACGGGAGATTCTCATGGTGATGAGGTGGAACGGGAGATTCTCATGGTGATGAGGTGGAACGGGAGATTCTCATCATGATGAGGTGGAACGGGAGATTCTCATGGTGATGAGGTGGAACGGGAGATTCTCATGGTGATGAGGTGGAACGGGAGATTCTCATCATGATGAGCTGGAACGGGAGATTCTCATGGTGATGAGGTGGAACGGGAGATTCTCATGGTGATGAGGTGGAACGGGAGATTCTCATCATGATGTGGAACAAGAGATTCTTATAATGGAAGCGCAGCAACTGTGTACAGCTTTATGTTACCATTAATCCATAGCAGGTTCCAGTAAACTGCATAGATTCTACTTTTAATCTTTTTATTTAATTTTATTTATTTGTTTTTCTGTTTCTTCATTTTAACTTGGTCACGAACCACCAGCAATGTTGGAATGGGATCCAATAATCACTGCTTCACGATGAGCTGTTTTCATTCAACCCACCACCACCCCTCCTCCACCCCACACGCCCTCTTTCATTTTTATTCAAGGTGAAATCGATGAAATGGCAGATTGATTCTGCAGAACTTCAACATTCACCGCTTAAATCTCCACAGAGTTTACAACTTAATCACAGATAAGACTTAAAGAGTGGTTGTTGGAGGACTCCACCCTCCCTCCACCCACCATCTACCAAACTCTCTGCAACATTATCTTAATTGTAAAAGACACCCAGCCTCAAACTGCAGAAGAATCAAAGCAGATCAACACATTCAATTTAAAGAGTGAGACGATGCAGGAAAATGGGAATCCCTAATTACTTATGCTAATGCAGCGCTGATGGAGAGGCAGAAAGAACGTCTGAGGAAGGAAGATGGCATTCGCTGCATCACTCAGGGTGTGCCCTAATTAAAAACAGAATTAATCTTTTGGACGTACAGGCTGGCGAAGAAGCAGACCTCTCCCTCTCAGCGTGTCCCCTCGTGAGGAGCAGAAGCCACTGAGAGGTAATTACTGTTATCTGCTGGCTGTTTTATTAACACATGTCCTCAAAGAATGGAGGAGTTTAACTTAGCCGCCGCTTTGACTGATGCCACGCTCGATACCGCCAGCACAGAAAATTATTACAAAATGGAAAAAGGGCTCTTTTTCTTCTCACGTGATCTTGAAAAGAAAACAGTGAGGGCTTCTTCTCTCAGATCTTTACCATCCCTCTGGGCAGTGATGTTTCCTCAGATACGTGGATAGAGTTAGGAGAAACAGAGGAGCTGATTGGAGGGAAGAGAGGGACAGACATGGAGGTGCAGAGTGAGGAAGAGATACAGAGCAGCAGATTTAGCTGCCTTAGCGGTAAGGAGCACGAGAGGAGAGAGCATGCACGCCGACAGCCAGTAATTACACGCCAATCATCTGCCCACAGGCCAGAGCAGGGATTAACTAAGCAGAGACGTGGTAGGAGAAATTCAATTAAAAAACAAATTAATAAGTGGGCAGTTTTCTTTCTGTCGTATTTTATGTACCCGCTGCAGGGTCCACCTTGGGGGCAGGATCAGGTCTGCAGTGGCTGCTTAGTTACTGGTAGGCTGGCATGGGACAGGGATGTCACTGCCGGTGAGCAAATGGTGTGATAGCATAGTTCATGCACGTCTTTATGTGCATCAGTGTCAGGTAGAGTCTGACGGATAGGAGCTTGTTTGGCATTCAGGGCAGCACGGGGGACGCTGGAATGCCTCAGGAACCTCAGGGCCTCACCAAGCAGCAACCTCTGGCAGTTATAAAGTTAATACAGAAGAGATGAAAACTGCAGTTCCCCCCTTCATCCACTAGGGGCTCCAAAAAGGAGTCAATCCCCATAGACTCCCATATTAAAAAGACCAACTTCACAGCAGAAAAAAAATGTTTACAGTAAATTTAAACATGTTTACAACAGGAATAAACATATTTAGAGCAAGAATAAACATGTTTACTGCAGAAAAAAAAAGGTTTACAGCAGAAATAAACATATTTGGAGCAAGAATAAACATGTTTACAGCAGGAATGAACATGTTTACAGCAGAAATAAACATGTTTAAAGCAGAAATAAACTGCATAGGCAGAGGAAAGCCGTAGTGATCGATGTATCCATCCCCAATGATGGAAAAATCAGGAAAAAGAAGCATGAGAAACTGGAGAAGTACCAAGGCCTCAAGGAAGAACTGGAAAAGGCCTTGTAGCAACCTCCCAAGGCCAAATTAACCCCCAAATCAGATAAGAACTCATGACTTTCTACTTCAAAAGGAAGTCCACCCACACATCTCCAAAACAGAACTCAATGAAAGCCCTAAAAATCAGATCCATCTTAATCCAGGTAGATAGACCTCCACTTTAAACCAGGAACCCTGCTGGTTTTATCTTGTCCCGAAATGTCTACACAGACAGACTGTGGCACCCTTTTGAAGTTGGACCCTGAAGTAAGAGCCTGTTGTCCATCACCTCAGGAGGTCCCTTTGTATCCACAGCACACAAAGACCAGATTCCACAGCGGGACCTTAAAGATCTGAACTCTAAAACTGTATAAAATCCTGGATGCACCCTCAGCACACCTGGATAAATGGACTCTTCTTCCTTTCTAAATTAATCCAAGACTTTAACCGTTTTTCAGATGTGAAATCCACAGAAGTTAGCAAGTTAGTTAATTTCTGTGATTCCTTGGATGGAGCAATGGCGCCATCTAGCAGACACCCTCAAACAGGTTGAGATATGCATTTCAGGTTGATTACATACACAGTGATTAACATTATATGCTGTTGTAATTAACAACTCTGACTCAAAGTAAGAAAGTGTGGAAATGAGTCCCATTATTCCACTGTCTCCGATCCAGCTGGTGTCTTAGCAGAAGCTCCATCTCCATCCATCTTCTGCCGCTTATCCGGGGTCGGGTCACGGGGGCAGCAGCCTAAGCAGGGAAGCCCAGACTTCCCTCTCCCCAGCCATATTTGCCAACTCTGCGGGGGGGATCCCGAGGCGTTCCCAGGCCAGCCGAGAGATGTAATCCCTCCAGCGTGTCCTGGGTCTTCCCCGGGGTCTCCTCCCAGAGGGACGTGCTTGGAACACCTCACCAGGGAGGTCCAGGAGGCATCCTGACCAGATGCCCGAGCCACCTCAACTGGTTCCTCTCGATGTGAAGTAGCAGCGGCTCTACTCTGAGCCCCTCCCGGATGACCGAGCTCCTCACCCTATCTCTAAGGGAGAGCCCGGCCACCCTCCGGAGGAAACCCATTTCAGCCGCCTGTATACGAGATCTCCTTCTTTCGGTCCCGACCCACAGCTCATGACCATAGGTGAAGGTAGGAACGTAGATCGACTGGTAAATCGAGAGCTTCACCTTCTGGCTCAGCTCCTTCTTCACCACGACAGACCGGCGCAGAGCCCGCATTACTGCAGACGCCGCACCGATCCGTCTGTCCATCTCACGCTCCATCCTTCCCTCACTCGTGAACAAGACCCCGAGATATTTAAACTCCTCCACTTGAGGCAGGACCTGACTCCCGACCCGGAGAGGGCAATCCACCCCATTCCGGCTGAGGACCATGGTCTCAGATTTTGAGGTGCTGATTCTCATCCCAGCCGCTTCACACTCGGCTGCGAATTGCTTAAGCGAGAGCTGGAGATCACGACCAGATGAAGCCAACAGGACCACGTCATGCGCAAGAAGCAGGGACCCAATCCTGAGGCCACCAAGTCGGATCCCCTCAACACCTCGGCTGCACCTAGAAATTCTGTCCATATAAGTTATGAACAGAATCGGTGATAAAGGGCAGCCTTGGTGGAGTCCAACCCTCACTGGAAACGAATCCAACTTACTACCGGCAATGCGGACCAAGCTCTGACACCTGTCGTACAGGGACCGGACAGCTCGTACAAGGGGGTCCGGTACCCCATACTCCCGGAGTACCCCCCACAGGAGCCCCCGGGGGACACGGTCGAATGCCTTCTCCAGGTCCACAAAGCACATGTAGACTGGTTGAGCAAATTCCCATGCCCCCTCCAGGACCCCAGAGAGGGTATAGAGCTGGTCCACTGTTCCGCGACCAGGACTACAACCACACTGCTCCTCCTCAATCCGGGATTCGACTATCCGGCGGACCCTCCTCTCCAGGACCCCTGAATAGACCTTACCAGGGAGGCTGAGGAGTGTGATTCCCCTGTAATTGGAACACACCCTCCGGGTGCAGCTTAGCAGAAGCTGCCCTTTTTAAATCCATTCCCCCGGTATCCGCCTGATAGTCTACCCTGACATATTTAGTTTACTTCATTAGACTTGCCATCTTCCCAACCTTCCTAGTTGTGTAAGTTATGTAAGCTGCTTACATAATAATTTTATTTTACATTTTTGTTGTTGGCTCTGCTCGAGCTTCCATACTCGCTCTCTCTCTCTCTCTCTCTCTCTCTCTCTCTCTCTCTCTCTCTCTCTCTCTCTCTCTCTCTCTCTCTCATCTTGGCTAATTCAGTATTTGATGCTTGCTGACGCTATTTCTGGTTTACATTATTAATTTCATTTGTGCCTGATGATTTTAACCGGTGTGGTTTTTAATAAAGTGTGTTATATTTTAAAAAGTCGTGATAGCGTGATAGATCTTTGAGAAGTGATTTGTTCCCTCTGATGAGAACTTACAGTAAGTGTATTCTGAGACTGATGGTTATCTGTTATTAGACATATATCATTGTCATATTACGGTATTCCCTGCCTGACCGTATAACAAATTTAGGGCTGGGTGGTGCCTCGAGATCGTCCGCTTGTCTAAGGACACAGCGAATTAATAATTAAAAACACCCACTGTCGCTCCGACATTGGATCACAGGTTAACATTAATGATAATACGCTACAGCCTGGAAGGTGAAACCGACAGTTGTACCCGTAGTCATTGGAGAACTGGGGCCGTGTCCCCCACACTGGAGAAGTGGCTCCAACAGATACCTGGAGAAACATCAGACATCTCCATTCAGAAGAGATCAATCCTAGAAACAGATATGACACGACCCTCAAGCTCCCATGACTCTGGTAGAGAACCCAAGCCTGAAATGAACTGCTATCTGCCCTACCCAGAGAAGAGATATGATATACAGAGCTGTGGCATGGACTGCACGAACCATCCCACATTACAGGCCCTTGTGCCGTTACGGGGCCTCACACCTACAACAAAAGTCTATTTTTTATGTTGATACTGTAGAAAGCTATGGGTGAAGCAAAAACAACAAAAAAAAAAGGTATGTGATCACAAGATTTTGATCTTTACTAACTGAGCAGAATAATCTTCACTGGTAAACTTGGTAAAAGAACAGAGTGTCATTAACTGCAATAGCAGTCTCAGTCATGGTGCAAGTAGCAACAGAATCGGCACGGCATGCTGGAAACCTCCACTAATCAATGCACAACACCCAACAATATGTTAATAGGTTAATATGTCAATTTTGTCTATAATTTGTCTGTTGTGTCTGTTGTTTTATGATGTTTGTCATGTAAATAAGCTGCAATGCTAACTGTAAGCTGCTAAAGCTAATGTTTAGACCGCACAGGGATATTGTGGCGCGATAAGGAGTGTGTTGCATTCATGCTCATCTGTTATCATGGGGATATGAGTTGGAAGTGACAGTACATGTTATTTGTTGATGATTCTTGATGTTAGTACCATCTAAAAATGCTGTAAACTGCCTGGGTGAGATAGAGGATGTATACACCCAGACATACATGTACTCTGTGCAATGTCTACCTACAGCTGTGCACTGTTTCACTAAAAGCTCATGAAAATCCACACTAGTCGAGTCATCCTTGTCAAGTGTGCAACACTAACAAAGAAAAATATTACATTCAGCAGATAATTTTACATATATTGTGGAAGTTATGTGATCACCCCATATCAAATGCTTTCCAGAAGCACCGATACACTTAACATGTCAGTGGACTTCTGTCTCAACAAGGCATCTGTATTACATTTTCCTAATTATCAAAATGCTTTACTACTTGCTTAATTTCACAATGCACGAGGAAACAAACAGGGAGAGGAGGGAGATGAAGGAGAGCAGATCAGGGAAAGAGAAGACGAGGAGACACAGACAAAGCAGCATACCAGCCACCAAGTCAAAGGATCTCAAAATCAGCCTTTTGATTTAGGGGATAAGACGACTGTCCCAGTACCCACTCATTCAGTTTGGTGCACAAAAAATGAGCCTTTCATGAAAACTGGTTCAAAAGCTTTAAATGCTTGGAATATTCTTCTGAAAAAAATGCTGCTTTCTGCTTTGTTTGTCGGGTATTTGGCAAAAGTCTCAGATACGATGCGTTAGTGAATGATGGAGTCAGTATTTGGCAAAAGGCACTGAGCAAGTTTCAAAAACATGAGACTACTCCATCACACAAGGATAGTGTAGTTTGTTGGAATAGCTATATAGCTAGTCTGTCACAAGGCAATATTGTAGAGCAGATGAATGCATCAAGTGTCTCTGAAATAAGTGAAAGAAGGGAGTACCTGTAACGTATTGTGGCAGTGACCTGCTTCTTGGGAAAGCAAGGAATATTAGTTCGAGGTCATGATGAAACAGGAGGCAGTAAGAATACTGGGAATTTCCATGAGTGCATGAAACTTTTGGGAAAGTTCAATCCATTCCTTCACGCACCCCCATCAAACACTACATACCTCTCATGTAGCAGTCAAAATGAGATGATTGATTGTTATTCACAAGAAGTAACTGCTGCTATTGTTAGTGAGATGAGGGAATCACAGATGTATGCCATTATGGTTGATGAGGCCAGAGATGGAAAGACAGAGCAGCTGGTACTCTGTGTGAGGTATATGTCTCTGGAACATGTAGTTAAAGAAAGGGTTCCTTGCCCTGACAGAAATACTGCAGTTTGATGCTGCATCAATAACTGCTGCTATTGAGAATCAGCTGCAAGAGAAGGGAATCGAGCAGTTGAAATGTGTGGCACAGACCTATGATGGAGCAGCTGTCATGACTGGGACAGTTGGGGGTGTGCAAGCCCATTTTCAAAAGCAGCACCTGAGGCGATATATGTGCATTGCTATGCACATGAGTTGCATCTCATCTTATGTCACACATGCAGAGTTGTTCTGAAAATCAAAGAGTTTTTCAACCTGCTTGAAAATGTCCATTCCTTCTTTAGTGTTTCTCTTGTGAACCATCATAAATTCATGGACACTCAGAAGAAATTGGGACTGGAGCAGACACACAGATACCTACAGAGGGAGACCATTGATGGACACTGAAGCAGTGATGCCACTGCTTTAGATCTTCATGCAAGAACAAAGGCTATAAGTGAAGCAAACCAGATAGCAGTCTTAAGGGCGTCCTCTGGACAGCAGCGGAAGACAAAGACAATTGATGAATATGTTGTTGAGTCAACTTGTGGAGCAGGTAGTGAAGTCTGCGACTCTTCTGAGTCAGAAGAGCTCAAAAGGAAATTGCTGTTCCTTGTCTGGAAAGAACTCTCTCTGAACTTGAGAAGCGCTTTTCCGGTGTGAATTAGGACTTGCTTAATGGAATTCAGACATGCAGTCCAACCTCAGACAACTTCTTGTCTGAGCTTCATTTGTTAGCAATGGCACTGTATTACCATATTGAGCTTAAGTCAGAGGAAGTGATGGTTGCCAAAAACCTTTTGAAGCGTAAGAATGAGGCTGGTGGTGACATTCAGGATATATTGACAGTGTACAACCTACTGGATTATGAGATGTTTCCTTCACTGATGTTTCTTTCACCCTCCAGGCCTTCTCCAGTTCTTCCTTGAGGTCTTGGTACTTCTCCAGTTTCTCCTTTTTCCTGATATTTCCATCATTGGGGATGGATACATCGATCATTACGGCTTTCCTCTGCTGCTTTTCCATCATCACTATGTCTGCTTGGTTGGCCACCACCATTTTATCTGTCTGGATCTGGAAGTCCCAGAGGATCTTAGTCCTCTCATTCTCCACCACCTTGGGGGGAGTTTCCCACTGGGACTTGGGGGCCTCCAGTCCATATTCTGCACAGATGTTCCTGTACACTATGTACACTCCTGCTCACTACTTGATTATGGTACTCCATGCATTCTTTGCATACTAGTATCTTGCATCCTGCTGTGAGGTGCTGGATTTTTTTTCAGGGGCTCCTTTGCATAGTCTGCACCTGGGATCCTGCCTGGTATGGTAGATCTGGGATCCTGCCTGGTCTGGTAGATCTGGGATCATGCCTGGTCTGGTAGATCTGGGATCATGCCTGGTCTGGTAGATATGGGCCTCGATGGCTCTGGTGCTCAGGGCCTGCTCCTGTGCTGCCATGATTAGTGCCTCGGTGCCGTCCTCCAGTCCAGCCCTCTCCAGCCATTGATAGGACTTGTTTATATCGGCCACTTCGGTGATCTGCTGGTGGTACATCCCATGCAGGGGCTTTTCCTCCCATGAAGGTTCTTCCATCTCGTGTTCCTGCAGACGCCATTGTCTGACACATTTACTAAGTGCTTCATCCCTCTGTGCCCTCTTCCTGATGTATTTGTGGAGCTTGGATGTTTCATCTTGGATAGTGGCCTTGATGCTCACTAGTCCCTGGCCGTCTTCATTGCGCTTAGTGTATAGTCGCTGGACATGGGGTGGATCCCTCCAGGCATGGTGAGCAGCTTCTGTGTATTGACATCCATGGTCTGAATTGAACTATGGCTAGGTGGTCTGAATTGAACTAGGGCTAGGCGATTAATCAGATTTTAATCTCCACTAGAAAAATGCTATTCTTGTAGAATAGCAAATGTGATTGCCCTTTTATGCTGAATGATTGCCATGGCAATCATTCAGCATAAAAGCTGAACATTCAGCATCACATGCTGAACATAACCATTTGGAGAACTAGAAGCACAAGTATGCAACTTAATTTATTATGGTAATGCATTGGGATGCAAACCCATAAAAATCCGAACAAGAGCTGATTTCTTCAACCACTTCACCGGCACAGCTCACTAACGTGCCATGGCAGAATCATCAAAAATTTGTATAATTGGAATGGGTGTGGAATCGGCAAAAGAGCTTAAGATTTAAATGTGTAAAATATCACACAAGGTCTATTAGTTAAAGATCAGCACAAGGAGCACAACCATCTGATATGATTTATGAAAATCCAGCACCTGGATTTGAACACACAAGCTTCTGAATGGAAGGCAATTCATTTTACCACTATGCCACAAGAGTTCTACTTCACCCCCTGGCAGGAGCGCTCATATCTTTTGCCATTGGTATGGAATTGCCTTTGCCACCAGTGTGTAATCAGTAGAATTGCAAAAAGATGCAAACGGTTAAACTACTGTCAAGAAGCCAACGATTATTTTAAATAGTTTGTAAATCTCTAAAATTCTGAAGTCAGTAGTTAAACTACATGAATCATTGCAGAAAACCATTTAGAACTGTTTGTGTAATCAATTAAAGACTTCATTGTTCAGCGTGAGCAATGTTGTTTCATTTGAAGCATTTTAACAACAAGACTGTCATATTTTACTGTCATTTCTGCTTTTTTTTTTTTACCTTGAACTAACCTTTTCTATTAATTGCACAACTTTGCAATATTGCACAGGATATATCTTATTTGTGCAGACAGCCCACACTTTAATTGCACAGTTTTCAGCCAAAACCAAAGCCAAAGCTTCTTAGAAAAATCAGTTCAATATTGAATTTTTGTTTAATACTTCATACAACATTCCAAGTTCAATAGTTCAATAAATGGGCATTCACAGTTGCTATTATTTCAATAATAGCTGTTTCTAGTTATAATTATTCTGCCCAATTTTGGCCCTTAGCTCCTCTTTAACCGTTTGTGCCACTTCAGCCAGTCAAATATTAAACTCTTCAGTATATTCAGGAGAATTATGCTATGACTTTTGCCATGGCAAACCTTTGTAGATTTTGAGATATTTGGCATTTTGTAAAAAAAATAAATAAATAAATTCAGGCTTATGATTGGCTGAAAGCTCTTAAAATCAAATGCGGATTGGACACTGAAAAAATTAATCTCATCCATTGGTCAGTATTTGCATAATGAGCTGCAAATTGCTTCAACAGGGTTTAGAGGTCTGCACCAGTTTCCAGTGTCAACATGGCAGCCCTGTCAAAACTGACAACTTTCATTTCATTACTGGTTTGGCAGAGTTTCACACCAGTCATGTACACATAGAGATGCTCCTTAATATACCTCTGCCCTGTGCTACTTAAAAACTAAGAAGTTTTACATAAATTCATGGTGGAACTTTACTTTTATTGAAGCTGCTTACATTCACAATGTGTCAAGTTAAATGATTGCTCCCAGCTGTGTTCTTCAACCAACATCTGTTTGTTACTGTCTAAATCAGCATAGTTGTCTATTAGCTGACACGTTTTGCAGTAATTTCGAAAAAGAAAGGTTGGGTAACCTTGTCACATCAAGTCAACTCAGTACCAATATTTTGTTATTTTTGCCACCTCATCCATTCAAATATTACAGTTAACCTTATTTAGGAGTTACGTGCTGTGGCTTTTTTCACTTTTAATCTTTTCCAGTTATTCTGGTTTTTGTCAAACATTCAATTCCATCTTGTGATTAGGCAAAACAGATATTCAGCTCAGCCATTGGTCCATTTTGTGCATAATGAGCTGCAGACTGCTTCAACAAGGTGCACTGTGACACCAGTCCATAGTGGTATACAAGGCCAAGGTTGTCATCCAGCATTGAACATAGAGCTATTTGATGTTTGATGTCTTTTATTACTATGAGGATCATTCAGAGGCTTTTAAGTGTCTCTGGCAATTAATTGCCTCTAGCTGTGAGCACAAACTGCAAATTGCACTCTCACGGGAGGTGAAATATGTCCGAGTTGAACAGCGTAAAATGCAACATCATTGTTGTTGGAAGTTGGAAAAATAAAAGAAAGTGTTTCAATTTGAGAGAAAAGGGTTTTTAATAATAACTTTTAAATGATTTTAAATTTTAAATGATTTTAAATGATTTTGTAATATAGCAGTGCTTCTTCTCCTAATTGTTACATTTATGCTCAGAAAACCATGGTTTCAAACTATTACATCTGTTGTGCTAATTCACCCATTCAAATATTAAACTCTCCAGCTCATTCTGATATAGGCGCTTTTGCACTATTTATAACTATCTTCAGCTTCTTCACAGCAGTTTAGTTCAAGCTTTCCCTTTTAGCAATCCTGCTGACTACACGCTGATGGAAGTTCTAAAAAGCCATTTCTATGCCAATAGCAAAACTCTACAATAGTTCTTCCAGTACCTTGAACATCCTCTTTTCAATAGAAAAGTGTTGCCTGAATATGTGGGTCATGGCCTGGTGGTTGTGAGAATGGTCGTTTGGGCTGGATGTTGTAGGTTCAAATACAACAAGTAACATTTCACCGAATATGTCTGCACAATACAACTTACCACCTCCTTCCACATGTTATTCTTTAAGGTATTATTCCTCTCTTTCTTTGCAGTTTTCATCACTTCAAAACTTTTTTCTTTGGATTTCTTTTATACTTTATCAGATTGGAAAGAATGCTACACATCTGCTAGTTGCTGGAATGTTCTGTCACTAATTTCAGTCACATCTTCAGCTTTTTTGTATTATACATCAGTAATTACACATTATCGCATTCACACTTGCTGTTATGTAATAACACCAAGTAAGAAGAACGCAGAACAACCGTAGTTTTTAGCCGGATAACAAAGTAACTTCGCTTTAGCCCGCTTTCCTCCGTTAGCTGGTTAGCTCCTGTTATCGCCAGGTTTGCTCTGTAAGCTTTTAGCTACAGGCAACTCTGAATTCGCTTGATGTCAATCATCCACCATGACGCTCCCAGCGCGCTTCTCAGCTCCACCTCTTTGCCCATATTTGTGTTTTTCTGGCGAGACGACACGCATGCCCCTGCCAAGATGGTGATGATAGGAACCGCCCATCTAACTTCAATTCAGCCCTTCAGAAACCTACGGGTGACGTCACGGAGGCTCCGCCCATCTTTATATACAGTCTATGGGTTGGACCCAAGCCCTGAAACCCAAACACAGTGTTTGTCACAGTTTCATTGGAAGCCATTGCTGCTCGCCAAGAACTTGGCAAGGGTCCTATTCTCAGGTCTGTTGTCCCTGTTTGCAGTGGGCTTGGTTCTTAGGTCTGGGCTGTGCAATTTCCATGTGGGTGCACACTTTGATAAATAATGAAAATGTGTGAGAAATCATTTTGATGCTGAATTTTTACTCTTGACACCTCATACAGAATAGTTTAAACTTGTTGTATGTTAACACATTTCTGCATTCTCACTAAAAGCCTTTTCAACATTAAGTAAGAAAGAAATTAAAAAGGAGGAAAAGATCTGATTTTCAAAAACACCATTATCATTCACCAGCCTCGAACTGCCTCTCTCAGACAACACACATTTCTGATGTTAAACTAAACCATGGTCTGTCTAAATAGTTAAATATCACAAATATTAAATAAAGAATAAGGAGAAAGGATTGTACGATAGCAGATATGTAACCATTTTATTGTGACTAGTTAATAAATAGGAATGAAAGTCATTGAAAAAAATGAAAACAAATAGAAAAGACAGTTTTGACAGTGTGGAGATGGACTCCAGGGAAGCGCCGATATTAATCCCTTCTAACTGGTCATGTATACATCGTTTATAAATGTGTCCTGGTTCATTCTGAGAGAGTACGTTAGCTTCTCCATTATCTTGTGTCTGATTATGAGCCCGTCTCCCAGACAGCACCCCTCTCATTTCAACCAACTGCCGGCCATTAACGAAATCCATTGAAATTTTTTGTTTCTCCTCTTTCATACGTTTAATTCCCCAAATCTGAAGGCTGAAAAATGAGAAGGAGTTTTGATCTACATACATCTACAATTTATCAAACTATTTGAACTATTTGCCTCTCATCATCTCCAACAGCAACACCTCGTTGTGTTGCAGCAGGGAAACACGTGCAGGACTGCGACACTCGAGGAGTCGCCCACCCCGCTCTACAACGAAGCAGCTGCCACCCTCTAATGTTGCTCTCGATGTCGGCCATGTTGTGTGATGACAAGCAGTCTGTTTGCTGTTTGACTGACAGATTTATTACGCTGGTTGTCCCCCACTACAGGTCAGCACCCTGCTGCTGGACACGTCAGTAACCAGATAATTGCCAGGTTATTATTACATAACTGTCGGTTGGCTGGAGAATGTCATTGCTTTTATACCTACATGAGTTATTAGTCTATAAGTCATTTTCTCTCTAATTAATTCCCAACAGCCACCGTTGGGCAGCATTGTACGGTGTGACTTACTGATCCTCAGCTGTTCTGGTGCTTGCAGCTCGAACGGACATCATAGCAATATCCCGAAGAGCCCGAGTGCCAGATATGATGCACGACGATCTCAACATCACAGTGCATGTGATGTTTTACAAGTCGTTGGTGGTTACTCTGTAATCTATCATAATAAATCTGCACTCAGGGCCAAGGGCCAGTCGTTAGAGCTGTGCAGCTAATATTATTCCTAATGTATGCACTTACTGACATGGAATTAATTGAAGCTCAAAATATACAATTTTTATGGCAGCCTGCAGCTTATCTTGGAGGACGGTGTAATGAGCTCAGCCCTCCATTTGTAAAGAGTGGAAAATTACAGGCTTCCTGCGTTTACATCTACAATGTACTGGCTCAATTAGAGCCGGAAAAAGCTTTTTTGGCTCCATCCAACAACACGGGACATTTTACGCTGAATCTCTCCACTTTCAGCTTGACTGGAGGATGGATTCAGTCAGAATATTGTTGTTTTCTGTGATTTGTTTCAGCAAGGACAACCAGCTTAGAAACTGGTTGTATGAACAACTTCTGTCAGGCAACTTTCTCCTGTTCCCTTTAGCTCAAATCCACTTTAACCTGATTCCACTGGAAAGGAACAATCAACAAGTTCTTGGAAAATAGAAATGAATAAAATGTGAAAGAAAAAACACAGAAAAAGCTTAAAATGCAGGAAATAAAATTTCCAGTATGGGAAATTAACACTTGTGTGGAGGAAAGCCAGACCTGACCTGCCTCTTCATGCTTAGTTCAGGGAAGAGAAAGTAGACCAGACCCTGATGATCTGAGGGATCTGGTCCTTATAAATGTTTAGCAATGTTTAGACGTCAACTCTGTGAACAAAAGGTTGTTCTGATCCAGTTGGATCATCTCAATGTTCTCAACTGGCAGCTTCAGAAGCACAGTCATTTTAACCATGCATACAGAGATTCCTCCTGATCTTCTTCACTGTAGATAGTGGATCTTCAGTTCTATTACTGACCTGTTCCCAGTTAAACCATCATGTTAAAGACCTGTTCCCAGTTAAACCATCATGTTAAAGACATGTTCCCAGTTAAACCATCATGTTAAAGACCTGTTCCCAGTTAAACCATCATGTTAAAGACCTGTTCCCAGTTAAACCATCATGTTAAAGACCTGTTCCCAGTTAAACCAGTAAAAACTCCTGCATGGGTTGCTGCTGCAGTTTCATCATGTGACATGATGTTTATCGTCTACTGGAAATAAACCATCACCTGATGAAGTTTAGAAATTTTTGTATCGTACAATTATTTACATTTTTTATTCTATTTAACTTCATTTTATACATTTCTTTAAACTTCTTGTGCTTTTATATTTTTTAGAATTATTATTTACTTTTTTTATTTTATGTATTTCATCATATTTCATGTGAAGTTTTCATATATTTTATAAATCTGAATTTTAAAAAAAAATGAAGCTATTTAAAATAAAAGGAAAAGATGTATAAAATGTATATGAAATTGGACTAAAAAAAAGTCCCTCCAGGATTTTGCAGCTGTTTTTGTGACTGTTGCAGCCTAAAATGGCTGACTTTGCAGCTGCTTTTGAGAAAAGTTGCAATGGCTTTTGGTGAATTTTTTGTTTGGTTGCAAATGCACCTGAAAATTGTTTGAAATAACAAATTATAATAGTAAGAAAAAAAAATGTAAATTCTGATATTCCAACAATTTATTGTAAAAAGTAAACTGGGAGAATACTTCATCCACAACACCACTGTTGGTTGTCACTTGTAGTTTAAAACACAAAAGGAAAATTTCAAGTTCATAGAACTTCTTTAGTACAAAAAGAAACGTGTTCACAGTCTGAAAAATAACTCGGTAATGACTGAATAAAACAATTTCTCAGTCCCATATAAACCTGTTTTTCTGACTAAACAGTGTCATTACATTTGAGCTGGAAACAAATAATTCACCCTTGTTCTCAACAGATTTTAAATTAAAATTCTGAAAATGAAAACAAAATGCACAAATGCTTAAATATGTTTTATCATAAAAGATCCAGATAATAGAAAAGTTGTTTTGTATTATCTAAATAGTTCTGAAAATATAAATAAAATTTTGTTAACCTGACAAGTCAAAATCCAGAAATGTACAGTATTTTGCACCTGAATAGAGCTTTGCATCCCTAAATGCTTTCTTTTAACATAAACCTAATGGTAACCGTCCAAGTGGAGCCTCCATCCTCTTATAAACCCAAACATATGGATATGCATCTTGATTTTAACCATTTTTTCTGCGCATGTGTAGACTGTATGAAATAATGCAAGGATACCAAAACAAAACAGAAAAAATCTTTTAGGCTGATTAAGAATCAATGTCCTTCACAGAATCTCCCTCTTTGTATCCATTTCAAAGCAGCAGTGGAGAGTGGTTGGCTGTGGTAGGAAGACCAGGGCTTTGACATGGTCATTGGTAACGGATCTCCTACGACTGGACAGAACCAGCTGGTAGATGCTGTAGCTTCGCTCAGCATCCGCAGAGATAATGACATCTTTGCATTGCTCGGCCAGGATGCTGAGCACAGGAAGTCTCTGCTGCCGCCCATCCCAGGAAACATCCAAATCTACCACTCCACTTCGACTGATGCTGGTCCTAGGTGACTAAAGTAGACATTCAGTTCATCTTGAGGAACAACACTGAAACCTGGGAAGCTCTTAAAGGAAGCTTATAGCAGGTTGTCCATCTGACATGTACTTGTCCAGTTTTTTCTCTGCATTGTTGTACGCTTCCTCCACTAAGTTGAGGATTTGTCTCTTTGTGGCAAAAGAAAGGTCAATCCCTTCAAAGTAGTGGGCACATGCTTCATCTTGTCATGAGACATCAGCTCTAGAAGAGGTTGAGAAGTTGGATGATGACTTTGCATTTATCCGCCATGATGCCGATCTGAACCTGTAGACTTTGAGCAGTTTCTGGAGCATTTCATGGAGACAGGGCCGGATTAAAAGTGCACAGGCCCCTGGGCACAGAGTGTCCCACAGGCCCCTCCTTCGCCAGAGCAACTTTTTGAAAATTGTGAATGAAACACTGTGAAACAACATTTGTAACATCTCTCAGCCAGTGGTACCAAAAGCAACACACTAGACACTGTGGTGTGGCTATCTGGCTTTAATGTACATTTTGTTTCATGTCCAACTGCTGTTGTATGCCCTATGTGGGCCCCACATGAGTCCCACATGAGTCCCAAATGGGCCCCAAGTGAGTCTGGGCCCCTGGGCCCATGCCCATAATGCTCATTGGATAATCCAGCCTTGTATGGAGTCGTTCCACTGATTGTGGTGCCCTTTTCACACGTTCCTACACACAGAATAAGCTATGAGTCTGGTTGATCTGTGGTTGATACCACATATTTTGGCATGTCTGCGTGTGCCCACAATGAGCTCCTTGATCTTTCTGGTGTTAATGAGCAGGTTGTTGTTTGTTCACCATGTGGCCAGGTGCTGGACCTCCTCCCTGTAGGCCAACACATCTTTGTCACTGATGAGGCCAATCACCGTGGTGTCATCAGCAAACTTGATGATGGAGTTGGATCCATGTACAGGCTTGCAGTAGTGGGTGAAGAGGAAGTACAGGAATGGGCTCACCACGCAGCCCTGTGGTACGCCTGTGTTGAGAGTGATGGTGGTGGAGCAGATGTTGCCTGACCTTACATGCTGGGGCCTGTTGGTCAGAAAGTCCTGAAGTAGTAGAAGGGAGTGGTGATGCCCAGGTCTCCAAATTTAGAGGTTAACTTTTAGGGTTTGATAGTGTTGAATGCTGAGCTGAAGTTCACAAACAGCATCTATGCGGATGTGTTGGTGTTGTCCAGATGTGTGAGCACAGAGTGCAGCGCTATGGAGACTGCATCTTCTGTACTCCTATTGCTGCAGTAGGCAAACTGATTTGAGTCCAGTGTGGGTGGGAGGCAGCTCTTCAGATGCAACAGAACTAGCCGCGCAAAGCACTTTATCACAATGGGTGTGAGTGTAACTAGCCGGTGGTCATTCAAGCATGCCGGGCTGGAGTGTTTCGGAGGTGGATTTGAGACATGTTGGCACAGCTGCTTGGGTGAGGGACAGGTTGAAGATGTCTGCAAAGACCTCCGCAAGCTGCTCTGCACATGCTTTGAGCACACGAGCAGGGATGCCGTCTGGGCCAGCGGCCTTGTGTGCATTGATCTGTTTCAGTGTGGTGTAGACGTCCGCAGTGGTTAGGATGAGGGGCTGATGGTCTGTTAGGAGTCTGGTATTGTTGGCTACTTCAGTGCTGTCAATATCAAAACGAGCACAGAAGTCATTTAGCTCATTTAGAAACGACGCATTCGTGGTGACCATGGAGGAGTGGCCTGGTTTGTAGTCACTGATGACCTGGATGCCCTGCCACATGCGTCTGGAGTCTGAGTGCTCCTCTACCTTCAGCTTGTAGCAATGCTTGGCCCTTTTGATGCTCTTCCTCAGGTTAGTCCTGGATGTGATGTAGGCTTGAGTATCACCTGATCTGAAGGCAGCATGGCGAGCCTTCAGCAGGAGCTGTACCCCCTTGTTCATCCAAGGTCTCTGATTTGGGTACGTGGAGATCTGTTTCTCCATTGTGAAACTGTTGATGGTGCAAAGGGCAAAAGTCTGGCGGTGAGGCGGTGGTGCTGTGGGAGTGGGCACAGGCTGCCGTCTGGGGAGACACAGCTGTAGAGCTTCGTCGTCACGTTTCTTGCCTTCACACCTCTTTTGCGTGGTGGAGACAGCTGCGCCAAACAGCCCTTCTCGAGTTATGGGGGTGTCGAGAAGGTCCTCCTCTTTGGTCGAGAGTGTGGTGAGGTTCAGCCAGCGTGCTCTCTCCTGCAGGACCATAAGCCCCATAGCTCTTCCCAATGCCTGGATCACCACCTTATGGAGGTGAAGGCAGTGATCAGTGATGACACACACTTCTTCCCACAGCGCAGCATCAGGAGCGGCGGTCATGTCTTCCTCCAGCTCCGCCTGATACGCCATAAGCAGGGCGAGGCATTGAGTGTGCGGACCATAAGCGCAGCCGCCTTGTAGGGTTTCTCCGTCAGGTTGGACTGGAAACGGCTGGTGGGTAAGGTGGAGCCCCAGCGGACCAGCCGTGAGGCCGTGGTCGACTGGGTCCTGTGGCAATGGATCAACAGCGTCAAGTATGTCACCCCAGCTTGTTCCAGGTTCTGCATCTGGAGCCAGCGTTGCCGCGTGGGTTGCGGATTATTGGCTAACAGCCGCAGAAACCATCATAGGGGACTGAATTGAACTAAAAGCATGTGTATCATTGTTTCTTGCTGATTAGCTCATATTAGCATGCAGCAACATCATCATCCACCTCAAGGCCTCCAGCGAAGCTGCAAGCCTTACATGTTGTCTTTTACGCTCTCATCTTTATTTGCTGTCGTGTTTTCATGACTGAAACACTGACTGTGTTTTCAATAAGACATGTTTGAAGAGAAAAAAAACAGTTTTGGACGTGTTTGTCGTTTTAAAGGCGCTGAAGTGAAAAGTGAGATGAATGTAAGTTTCTGCAGGAAAGACGAATCATCGCCTCCAAAAGTCAGAAAGCAGCGACTGGAGAAAACTTGGAGTCTGCGGTCGTTCTCGCCCTTTTCTCCAACTTTCAACACGTACATAAGCATGCCACCTAACACACACATACAGGTACACACACACATACAATCACACACACAGCGAACACACACAGCCTTTCCAACTCCACTCTGCTCATGTGTGAAATGAGCAGGGGTCTTATCTCTTGGAAACACACCACTGAGCCAGAGGAGAAGGGAAGAGAGGGAGACACAGCGGGAGAGTAGGGAGAAGAAGGGGGAGGTGAAGGAGAGAAACATGGAGGGGGGGGTCACATGGTGTGCATGCTGATGACTGGAAACTTGGGAATTTGCTGCAGTCTGGAGCTTTCCGAATGAGCCATAATCAACCTTGTGTGCCTTTAAACGTGTCTTCATCATCCTGTGCAAGCAAAGCCGTCCCCGCACACATTCCCTGTTATCGTTTCAACCTTCCACGTCGTCTGAAGACAAGTTTGTAGCAGGGTGAAGGAAAAGTTTGGCTTCTCCAATCTCCATCGTTCGGTCTTCCATCCTAATTCTAAAACTTCTCTTCTAGAAGTGTGAAGAAGAGAATATCCAGCAGAGCTCAGGACCCCCGGGACAGGCCCAACATTCCCAGTCCTCCTGCACATTCCTGATGCAGAGAGAAGTCTGGATAATTATCACAAACATATTTATGGAGCTACAGAAGCAACACATGCTCTGCAAGCGGTATTCTTAAAACAAGTACGTCATATCCTCTCAAAATACAATAAAATAAAATAAAATTGCTTTAAAAAACGCCAGCTTTTACACAGAAGAAACTTCTGCACAAGTTACTCATAGATAGACAGAAAGACGGACAGATAGATGGATAGACAGACTGATGAAAGGACCAAAAATTAATTTGTTTCAGTTGTCTAAGGTTTAGATATTTATTAATTAGCCGTGGGACTTCAACGCATTAATTACAATTAATTCATAACATAAAAATTTGCGCATTAAAAAGTTGACACATTTGATCATGGAACTTTTGTCAGTGGAGTATTTCCTGGTGCACCAATTACACTGATGCACACTGTCGACCCCTGGTACTCGCTTAGCAATGGTGCCGCCATATTTAGCCATTTTTCAGACCCTACTTGTGGCTATTTAGAGAAAAAGCAACAATGAACAAGTCTAAGAACTTTCTTTGGTGAAAGAACATATCATTTATACTCCTCCATTACCATCAGCGGCTGCTGCGTAAGCCCCTCCCCCATCCAGAAAAACTCTCTAGAAACTGCGTAAGCCCCTCCCCCATCCAGGAAAACTCTCTAGAAACTGCGTAAGCCCCTCCCCATCCAGAAAAACTCTCTAGAAACTGCGTAAGCCCCTCCCCCATCCAGAAAAACTCTCTAGAAACGGCGTAAACAGTTGACAATATTGTTTTCCATTATATGATTTATTCATCAACCAAATTCCATTGAAATAAAATAAAAACTTGCTTTTTGGGACAAATGTTTTGCAATTAAAGCGCGATAAATTCATTACAAAGCCTGTAATTAATTAGAATGTTTAACTGCGGTCCAGTCCTGCTTTTAATATTTCAGGAATTCTTACCAGGTGTAATTATCTTCCTGGATGGACAGGTCATTTCACTGCAATACTGTCGAAATCTTCTACATTTATGTGTTTTTTTTCAGATTATTGCAGCAGTCAGAAACCCTTCTCCACAGACACTGGTGTCATACTGGACATACTGGTCTCCTGCTTCAGGTTTGCAGTTTTACCTGCATGCCCTCACCTTTAGACCCCTGGATCCTGTGTAAATCCTACTTTATGCAGACAGCAAAGAGCTTTTTTCTGCATCTGAAGACTCTAGATGAATGTTCCCCACTGAGCGCCCGCTTTAGCCACACTCATAGCGATAGCTATTAAAACTGGTTTACACAGAGTTTTTAAATGAGAGGCGGCACCCCACCGAGGAATGTAATAAGGAAAATTAATTAAAGCAAGAAATAGCAATGAGGGAATCCAGAGAGAATCAAGAGGGAAGAGCGAGGGAAGCAAGCACACCAGGACCTTGACTTGTAACAGATGAAATGTGCACGGTACCAGATTTATTATGACAAATCTCTGTGTGGAACTGCATGTCTGGATTGGCTGATTGATAGTCAGGCCATTACAAAGTAATTAGGGAAATGGTAATCCTTTAAAAATGAGTTGTTGAAAGATCAGCAGAGATGCAGCTGCAGCAGCGTCGCTCCAGAGAAACATAGTGCTGTTATTATGTGAGCAGTCTGCGTTATTTAAGAAGAAAAATGGTGTCTCTTCAGAGTTCAGGCGTTGTTCGGAGCTGCAGAACCCCTCGCGGAGACGGAGGTGAGACTTCTGAAAAGAGAAAAGCACAAGTTTAACCGTGAACAAGTGAAATTATAGTTAATCACACACAAATCAGTCTGTGGTGATTACTTGATTTCCTCTCTTCCTCCTGAAGCTCTGGCTCCCCTGGAGTCATCAGACGAGCTGCCGTCTACAGACCTCTGGTGCCGCCTGGTGGTCAAGACGAAGAACAACCATCCAGCCTCAGAAGGCCGTTCAGTAGGAGGAGAGGAAAACCTCCACCAGAACCAGAACCAGGAAGGAAAACCTCCACCAGAACCAGAACCATGGAGGAAAACCTCCACCGGAACCACAACCAGGAAGGAAAACCTCCACCAGAACCAGAACCATGGAGGAAAACCTCCACCAGAACCACAACCAGGAAGGAAAACCTCCACCAGAACCACAACCATGGAGGAAAACCTCCACCAGAACCACAACCAGGAAGGAAAACCTCCACCAGAACCAGAACCATGGAGGAAAACCTACACCAGAACCACAACCAGGAAGGAAAACCTCCACCAGAACCAGAACCATGGAGGAAAACCTCCACCAGAACCACAACCATGGAGGAAAACCTCCACCAGAACCAGAACCAGGAAGGAAAACCTCCACCAGGATCAGGAAGGAAAACCTCCACCAGAACCAGAACCAGGAAGGAATGCGCAGGAAATGTTGTTTTCCAGGTGTTAGCATGAATCATCTAAACCTGAGAGCAGTAATATCATCTCCGGCTTCATCCTGACGGTTCTTGATCCAAACCGACTGTCTTGTTTTTACCGAAACCTGTCCACTCCGCTGGATGTGTCAGACGACACATTACAGCTTTAAGCCTGCAGCAAACAGGACATGGACCTGAGCAGCAGGCAACCACTTGTTTATGTTTTTAGTTCACTCACCTGTTTTCTACCACAGTTCCTTTTACCAAAAAGTGATGCAACGTGTTTTGGAAACACAGGAATCATATGATATGTTTATGTAAAATGGTTTTGTTTTCCATGTTTTCTGGTTTATCTGCAGGTAAAACTATTAAAACCCAAACCAGACAAAAAGAAACTGGACTCACAAAGTTGTCTCGAGACTGTCGCAGCAAACCTGCTGCTCATCACCAAGCAACTGTTTAACCCTACAGGGGTGTCAAAAAGAAATTGCGTTTTTCTGAATGAATCTTTAGAGATCAAACCAGAACCGCTGATGGAGGCTTTCCTTCCTGGTTCTGGTTCTGATGCTTGTCGGCACTGCTGCTTCTGCTTCACTCAGGAGATTCTTCTTAGATTGCCAACTCTGGACAAACACCTGAGAACCCTTCGTCTTTGCTTTCCATCCATCCATCTTCTGCCGCTTATCCGGGGTCGGGTCGCGGGGGCAGCAGCCTAAGCAGGGAAGCCCAGACTTCCCTCTCCCCAGCCACATTTGCCAACTCTGCGGGGGGATCCCGAGGCATTCCCAGGCCAGCCGAGAGATATAATCCCTCCAGCGTGTCCTGGGTCTTCCCCGGGGTCTCCTCCCAGAGGGACGTGCCTGGAACACCTCACCAGGGAGGTCCAGGAGGCATCCTGACCAGATGCCCGAGCCACCTCAACTGGTTCCTCTCGATGCGGAGGAGCAGCGGCTCTACTCTGATCTCCTCCCGGATGACCGAGCTCCTCTCCCTATCTCTAAGGGAGAGCCCGGCCACCCTGCGGAGGAAACTCATTTCAGCCGCCTGTATACGAGATCTCCTTCTTTCGGGCACGACCCACAGCTCATGACCATAGGTGAGGGTAGGAACGTAGATCGACTGGTAAATCGAGAGCTTCGCCTTCTGGCTCAGCTCCTTCTTCACCACGACAGACCGGCGCAGAGTCCGCATTACTGCAGACGCCGCACCGATCTGTCTGTCGATCTCGCGCTCCATCCTTCCCTCACTCGTGAACAAGACCCCGAGATATTTAAACTCCTCCACTTGAGGCAGGACCTGACTCCTGACCCGGAGAGGACAATCCACCCTATTCCGGCTGAGGACCATGGTCTCAGATTTGGAGGTGCTGATTCTCATCCCAGCCGCTTCACACTCGGCAGCGAATCACTCAAGTGAGAGCTGGAGATCACGACCAGATGAAGCCAACAGGACCACATCATCTGCAAAAAGCAGGGACCCAATCCTGAGGCCACCAAGCCGGATCCCCTCAACACCTCGGCTGCACCTAGAAATTCTGTCCATATAAGTTATGAACAGAATCGGTGATAAAGGGCAGCCTTGGCAGAGTCCAACCCTCACCAGAAACACCTGTCGTACAGGGACCGGACAGCTCGTACAAGGGGGTCCGGTACCCCATACTCCTGGAGTACCCCTCGTAGGAGCCCCCGGGGGACACGGTCGAATGCCTTCTCCAGGTCCACAAAGCACATGTAGACTGGTTGGGCAAACTCCCATACCCCCTCCAGGACCCCAAAGAGGGTATAGAGCTGGTCCACTGTTCCACGACCAGGACAAAAACCGCACTGCTCCTCCTCAATCCGAGATTTGACTATCCGACGGACCCTCCTCTCCAGGACCCCTGAATAGACCTTACCAGGGAGGCTGAGGAGTGTGATTCCCCTGTAATTGGAACACACCCTCCGGTCCCCCTTCATAAAAAGGGGACCTCACATTATGTTGGAACATGGTGTTCGTTGTGGACAATCCATGACGAGCACAGAAGTCCAATAACAAAACATCTTTGGGATCAGAAGGTGGGGACCATGCCTCCCAATCACTCCCCTCCAGGTCTCACTGTCATTGCCCACGTGAGCATTGAAGTCCCCCAGCAGAACAATGGAGTCCCCAGAAGGAGCACCCTCCAGCACTCCCTCCAAGGACTCCAGAAAGGGTGGGTACTCTGAACTGCTGTTCAGTGCATAAGCACAAACAGTTAGGACCCATCCCTTCATCCGAAGGTGGATGGAAACTACCCTTTCGTACACAGGGGTAAACCCCAACGTCCAGGCACCAAGCTGGGGGCTTGGTGCCTGTACGTCCCTACAGCCAGGGGGGACGTCCCTACAGCCAGTTTCTGCAGCTTAGGATCTGACAGCCAGGGTCCCCGCCCCTTGCTGCCGCCCAGCTCACATTGCACCTGAACCCTACGGCTCCTCCCGCAGATGGTGATCCCACAGGAGGTGGGGCCCATATTACCCTTTTGGACTGAGCCCGACCGGGCCCCACGGGCAAAGGCCCGGCCACGGTCTCGTACCCCACCCCCAGGCCTGGCTCCAGAGGGGGCCCCGGTGACCCACATCCGGGCAAGGGAACATTTCTGCCCATGGTCGTTATCATAGAGGTCTTTGAGCCGCACTTAGTATGGTCCCTCCCCTAGACACCTGTTTGCCATGGGTGACCCTACCAGGGGCATGAAGTCCCCGAAAACATAGCCGCTCGAATCTTCAGGACACAGAAACCCGTCCATCATGATAAGGTGGCAGCTCACTGGGTTTGCAATTGGTTTCGGGACTGGATTCATCTCGGCCGTGTTCATACTGTGAGGGATTCAGGTTGTGGGTTAAGACAACGTCATGCAGATGTTGCTGACCAGGAAGGAAGCATCTGGCCTGTCTCTGACTTTCTGATCTGGTGAAATGTTAAACCCAGAATATGAAACTGTTCCTGTCTCCACTGTGACAGAATGTGTGTGTGTGTTCAGTGTTTTAGTTGTCTTCTAATGTGTACATCTTAATAAGTAATAAGTGATTAATAGCTCCTGCTGAGTCAGTGATAACTCGGATGATTGATTTGTCTTTGTTCTGCGTAATAAGACTGATTTACTGTGATGTTTTTATTTGTTGGGTCTGAGTCTGTTTTTATGAACTTGTTTCTTTTAAGAAGTCATTTAATTCATCATTAATAGTGTTTGTTTTCCAAGGAAACACTTTATTGATTCATGTCATCTTCCAGGATGAATTGATTTTCTCAGTTAAAACAACTTTACGAAGCCAGAAAAGATGGAGATGTTTGGAAAATCATTTCTTTCTATGAATATAGAATAGCCTCTCCTAATAAAACTGTTTCGGAGGATGCTGCATCGCTGTCTCGAACTTGTGTTTGGTTGGAGATCGCCTGAATCAGTCTGGTGATTGATTGTCCTTGAATGAATCAGAGTTTCTGAAATATCTGAAAGGAAAAAAAAAAAAAAAAAAAAACATCTCCAGGTTTTACTTGAAGGGAAAAAGAAGTATTGTTGTACATGATGGTTTAGTCTGCAGCAACATATATCATGTTTATTCTGGATGTTACTAAGAGACATGCTGCATAATGTTCTGACCTTAAAACTACAGATGCACCAGTAGAGATACAATGCCCATACCAGTTTCTGGTATCAGTCTGATATACACGTACTCTGCATTTATAAAACTGTTTTGGTTCTACAGATACCTAAATAGAAAAACTAGGGTGTCAAGTTTTTTTTTTTTATAACACAATGATAAACTATAAAGTTAGTACTCATGTCAAATGAAAATCTGAATTTAGGATTATCAAATCAAAAAATGTATAAAGCACTTTTCATACTAAGAAGTAGCACAAAGTGCTTTACATAAAATAGTGATAAAATAATTTCAACACAATCAACACTTAAGGTCCATGCTGCCTCGGTTGCCCGTACCTGCCGATATGCTCTCTACATCATCAAGAGAATCAGACGTACCTGACAGAACACACGACTCAGCTTTTGGTTCAGGCTCTGGTCATCTCACGCATCTATTACTGCAGTTCCTTTCTGGCAGTCTGCCTGCATGCTCTGTTAAACCTCTGCAGATGATCCAGAGCGCCACAGCGTGTCCGTTTTCCAAACAATCCAAATGAGCTCATGTCACTCCGCTGCTAATCACACTTCACTGGCTTCCGGTCGCAGCATCCATCAAATTTAAAGCTTCTGGTTTACAAAATAAACAGCTCCCGTCTACCTTCACTTCTTAGACCTACACTCCCTCTTGACAGCAACGTTCCACAAGTTAAAGACGCCTCATGGTACCACCAATACGTGGGACCAAATCACTAGTCACTCTTTTCCTCCGTTGTGCCACGATGGTGGAATGAGCTCCCAAACTGTCCGCTCTGCAGAGTCCTTGTCTACTTTTAAGAGCAAGCTGAAGACTCAGCTCTTCAAGGGGCACTTCCTCAGTTTATATTTGTTGGAAAGTTGGAGAACTTTGCAACAAACGTCATGGTATTCATTCTTTGTATTTCAACATAGGGAAATATTATAGGGTGGGAAGGTAGAAAAACGGTTAAAAAAAAAAATCAAAAAACCAGTCCACTAGCACCTTCCTGTGATGTCCTCTACAGTTTCATTTTGTGCTTGTGTTCTTCCTCATATGCAAGTCGCTTGGATAAAAGTATCTGCTAAATGACTAGAATAGAATCCAGACAACTTTTACTCATCTCCCCTGCGTATATCCAAAGGTGTCCCACAAGGTTCCACAGTTGGACCATCACTTTTTTCCCCTTCCATCCGTATGTTCTGATCAGCACATCAAAATGTATGCAGATGATAGTGATGTGTACACATAGTGAAAATATGACAAGTTGCAGAAAAACTCAGTCCAGTCCAATGCCTCATCTTGGTCAAATCAATGTTGAAAACTCAGTATAACAAAAACAGTTATGTTGGTCTCTAGAAGAAACCGCCCCAGTGTAGAGCCTGACATCAATGTGTCTGGAGAAAGAATACAAGTTATACATGAATACTACATATCATGGTATTTTTGGCAGACTGTGGGCTTGTTAATGAGAATGTCTGAAGAGTCCTAAAACCAGCAAAAGAACCTTAGAAAGGATCCTGAAGTAGACTGAAACGTGATGACAAACCCATCTGTGCCATCTTATGACCACTAAAACACCTCAGTCCACTGGCTTGATCTGAACATTACAGGCATAATGAGAGTTTTCTTTCTGGTTCCCATCTGCAGACGCGCAGCAACAGGAAGAAGACACGACAATCTTCTGCATGTGAAAAGGACTGACCGGGGTCTCTGCATCGGCTTGAGATGGAAACGGCCGAACTCTGCCGATGTTCTTTAGATGGTAAAAATGTTTTAGTGACATTCAGCATCTCCAAGGTTCCTTTTTTCTTTTTTTTAAATTACACAAACAGGGATTTTTAGATGAATGATGCGGCAGCTCCTTTCAGTGTTTCTGGTCTGAAACATTCCCAGTTATTTGGCTTCTTTTTAATCTTGTGTTCAGCAGTTCCTCCTTTTCTGTCAAAAGAATTTGAACTGTAAGGACAATGAAAGCAATGATATACTTTCAAAATTTGTCACTTTATAAAAGAGGGCATTATGCCTGCTGGAGCGTATAATTGAGGATAAACAGAGCTGAAGTACAGTGACAGAATACCTGAAGACTTCTTTAAAAGCTTAAACCATCCAGAAAGATGTTTCTGTCTGCAGAGAGCAAAAAACCAGCACGAGGAAACCAGTCACACCATTAAAGCATGACTTGCTGTCATGAAACAAAAGATCTGCAGGTGCGAGTAGTGCTCAGGTGGATGTGCAGGTGTGGTCTGAGATGGAGAGCTGAGAGGAATTCCTGTTTGATGTACTGGAAATATCAGAATGTGGTCCAGAAACTCAGTTTGCTGGGGAAGAAAAAAAAAGAAAGCAGACCCACCTGAGTTGTAGGAAAATGTTCAGGTGGAGCACCACCCACCCCTGGTGAACAGTTCTTCTGTCACAGTGCACAGCAGAGAGGCCATGCAGGGCCTTCCTCCTCTCCACCGTCAGACTCCATCATCAGGCCTGGAGCCGATCCTCCAACAGAGCTCACTGTGCAACGTCAGTCACAATAACTGCACATATTCATATTTTTGTAACAGCTGGGGAATATTGGACTCAAGACCAAGACCAGTGCTACTTGACTGACAATATATTTAATAGTGATCTTGTTGAAACTCCGGGGATGAAGAATTGCCAGGGAAAAGCTGCCAGAAGACCATCGTGGTTTGTTCTAGAAGTAGAGTGGAGTCATTAGATATGCTTACAGGGAATTGTATAAATCTGGATACACTCACATGTGAGCTGAAGAAGCACCCAGAATGGGAAGGGAAATCCAGGTCCTGAGCAAGGTTTGATCAATCGCAGAGGGGCCAGAGGCAGAGAGCAGGGCCAGGGCCAGACCCAGATCCAGATCCAGATCCAGATCCAGATCCAGATCCAGATCCAGATCCAGATCCAGATCCAGATCCAGATCCAGATCCAGATCCAGATCCAGATCCAGATCCAGATCCAGACAGCTCAATCCAGGAGGGTCCAGAGGCAGGAATCAGCTACAAAACCAGGCCAGAGACAGGAGTTAATGCTGGCTTGCAGAGAACTGAGGGTTGCATGGTGTTTAAGAAGGGAGTGAAACAGGTGAAGAGGATTGGAGTTGATTGATGATGACAGCAGTGAGTGGGAAGAACGCCCAAATAAGGCAGGAGTCAGCGTGGTAGACCAGAATCATGACAATTTTAACATTTTATTAAGTTAAAACTGTCACTTTACACTCATTAATGCCTTTTTCTAGCATAGTATTGATAACTGTTCCTGTCCTCTGCACCATTATCTTTAGTTGTACATGAGTAAATACATTTGAGTGTGTGTCGTTTGTTATTTTGGTTCTGTTATATTGCTGTCTAAAACACCAAATGTCCTAGTGATGGATGAATAAAGGTCCAGCTGATCGGATTTTACTGTTATCTTTACATTTCTTAATGTTTCTTAGACAAAAAGAGCAGCAATAATCTGTCAGCGCTGTGTTCAGTCATGGACTCATTCTTTACTATTTGACAAAGTTTAACATTGATGCCTTCTGCAGGAATAAAATGAAAAATACTTTATTAATCCCCAAAGGGAAATATTGTAGTATATAATAATAATAACTAGAGGAGGTCTTGTTCCGGAGGCTGATGGCTGCTGGCAGGAATGATCTTCTGTATCTTTCAGTCTTACATCGGACCTGAAGAAGCCTCTCACTGAACACACTTTGTTGTTTCATCCCTGTGTTGTGGAGAGGGTGTGAAGAATCCTCCATCATCTTCATCAGCTTGTGCAGCATTCTTCTTTGGACAATCAGCTCCAGCGGCTCCAGAGTTACTCCAAGCACAGAAGCAGCTTTCTGGATCAGTTTGTTGATTCTCTTCAAGTCTCTGGTTCTGATGCTACTACCCCAGCAGATGCTGCAAAGCTGACTGCACTCTCCACAACAGACTTCTAGAAGATATGCAACATCTTGGTGCAGACGTTAAACCATCTCAGCTTCCTTAAGAAGTACAGTCTGCTCTGACCTTTCTTGTAGATGTAGTCAGTGTTGCATTTCCAGTCCAGTTTGTTGTCCAGCTGAACTCCAAGATACTTGTATTCCTCCACCACCTCCACCTCCTCTCCCAGGATGGAAACAGTGCTTTGTTTATTCTTCTTCCTCCTGAAGTCAACAATCATCTCTTTTGTTTTGCTGCTATTTAATATGAGATGATTGTCACCGCACCATTTAACAAACTGACTGACCAGTTCTCTGTACTCTGCTTCTTGTCCATCCCTGATACACCCCACAACTGCAGAGTCATCAGAGTATTTCTGCAGATGACAGGACTCAGAGTTGTACTGGAAGTCTGAGGTGTACAGAGTGAAGAGGAATGGCCAGAGTACAGTTCCTTGTGGTGCACCAGTGCTGCTGACCTCCATCTCAGACACACAACCTTTCAGTCTCACAAACTGGGGTCTGTTTGTGAGGTAGTCATAGATCAGGCTGCTCTCACAAATCATTCGTATAATCTCATACGAAAAGTAACACACGGACATGTGTACGTTTCCAACGTAATCCTGAGCAGGCGCTTTCATCACGTGACGTTTCAGTCTATGGTTCTGTCCCCACGAGGAGCATTAAACACGTTGAAGTCTGAGTAAAATGCATCGTGTCTCGCTGATTATGACTGTAAAGCTTTTAAGCTCTTCGGTATCGGCTGCATTGCTAGATGTTTAAAATAAAACAAACTGTAAAGTATTGTTTAGCAGCACAACTTGATATGAACGTATAAAGTACACTACTGTCTGCACCACATGACCACTGCAGTCCAATCACGGCTGTCTTATGGGCCAGTTTTCCAAATCTGGGAGAAAATAAGACCTTTTTCTCTTTATCTTAATTACATTTAATCCGTCTTACGGGATAATGATACATGAATATTTGTCTTTAAAAATAAATGGATGCTGTCTGTGTTGAGTGACATTATCCATATAGTATATGATCAATATTGGAATTCAGAACCTGAATCCAAGCTGAAAGCATAAATATTTGTCTTTTACTTGGGCAAAATGAGCAGATCCTAAATAATATCCCAGTTTGGTTTCAAGCATTGAACTACAGCCGTTCTGATGATGAGCTGTGGAGGTGGATGTACATCACACTTCCTTTATTTTTAGTGGAAATATTTAGAACTGCCCACAAGCAGTAAATTTTAATTAATAAAATAATAATTTTTAGATGTATTAATTAATTTGCACTTTCTTTGAATGTCGAGATCTTTTTTTCTAAAAACAACACTGTTCACCCAGATATACTGCCGACACCCTGGGTTTTCCTCTGTCGTCTTCCAACGTAAGTAGATATTTACTATCATTTTTATGTAAATAAAATACATGATGCAGAAGTTGTTAAAGTACTAACCAGCACTTTTAAAATTGGTGTCATCTTCAAATTCACAAACGAGTCTGGTAACATCCTCTATAAAAAAAAAACCAACATGAAGTATATCTGTTGGTAAATCAACAGAAATGAATGAATAAATAAACATATAGTTTGTGATAGGTAACTTATTACATGTTGTGTAATTACATTCACTAATTTATTTATTTTCACAGGTAGTTTCCAAATCAAAGAGCAGCAGCCTGGATTTCCTTATAAACTGAATCATCCTGAAGGTAATGAGCAAATCTGTCAACCTCAGAACTGACTGATTTATTGATTGATTTGTTTGTATTGTACATGGGACTTATGTAACACTGACAAATAAGGCCAGTTGAATTTTTCTATACTATGGCCTGTATTCATTATAAAGCTAAAACTTGTTTTGTTTTTGCTGTTTGTTTTGTTTGTAAAAGTAAAGATAGTGTCCTCTTTCTTCTAGCCACAGGAAATGGAAAGATTCGTGGGTGTCCTCTGATGACCTGAAGTAGACCGAAGTAACAGTTCACTCTCTACTGTTGCTGTTTTTGCACATGCAGGGGTTGTTTTTGTTCTTTAATGTTTTACTTTGTGTAACATAGACACTGTTTTAAAATTGTTATAACAAAATAAGTCAATCTGTTGCTACTGCCATATGGTCCCTGATTTTCTCTAAAGAAACGACACATTTAATTTTAACAGAGAGCTGTCCTGGTTCCTGGACTATTTGTATTCAGAGCATATTGTCTTTAGTACTGTTTGTTTTCAAGAATGTGTTAAATAAAGATAAATGTGGCAATTATTAATGAATATTCTACTCACAGGCATCTAACACTGCTTTTGTTAAAAAACATAAATCCAAGTATTCTTTTGTGATGTATATCCACCTCCACAGCTCATCATCAGAACGGCTGTAGTTCAATGCTTGAAACCAAACTGGGATATTATTTAGGATCTGCTCATTTTGCCCAAGTAAAAGACAAATATTTATGCTTTCAGCTTGGATTCAGGTTCTGAATTCCAATATTGATCATATACTATATGGATAATGTCACTCAACACAGACAGCATCCATTTATTTTTAAAGACAAATATTCATGTATCATTATCCCGTAAGACGGATTAAATGTAATTAAGATAAAGAGAAAAAGGTCTGATTTTCTCCCAGATTTGGAAAACTGGCCCCATAAGACAGCCGTGATTGGACTGCAGTGGTCATGTGGTGGACAGTAGTGTACTTTATACGTTCATATCAAGTTGTGCTGCTAAACAATACTTTACAGTTTGTTTTATTTTAAACATCTAGCAATGCAGCCGATACCGAAGAGCTTAAAAGCTTTACAGTCATAATCAGCGAGACACGATGCATTTTACTCAGACTTCAACGTGTTTAATGCTCCTCGTGGGGTTTTTTGTTCTTACTTTCTCCCCTTCCTATTGGCTGCACTGGGTGTCAATCATTTACTCCCCGCTAAAGCTGTATTTTTATGGATGGTTGGGCTACAGTATCTTCATTTCATGCTCATATTTTCTGTTTCACATCACAGATCATTTCGTTACTTAATAAATACTAGTTCGGCTCTCACTTACATTTGAAATATGAAGAAAAAGTGTCATAATATGAACCTATTTCCAATGAAATTGTGGAAGATTGACCAGGCAACATCCACTTAATGTTATAATTGTTTATATATCTCAAATAAGTCATCATATTTGCCTTTATCAATATATATCATTTATACGTTGGATACCCACTAGTTCGGCTTTATTTGATTCATGAAGCATATACGTGTTTTCCAAACCCTAGCTTAAGAGTGGGTGTGAAACTTAGAAAAACTACAGTCATGGCGTTTATTTGCTGTGTGCAGGCGCACTGGTAGCTAGAAATACGTAGCAAATCCTACGTAACTTTGAACATAGTTTTTCATAGATATCATACGAAGCAGTAATGAGAATACGTTGCATAGATCCAGGTGGTTGTGGAGGTATCCACCTGGAATTTATGGAGCTTCTCACATAACAAAGCAGGCTGAATGGTATTAAAAGCACTGAGAAATGAAAGAACATGACCCTCAGAGTGCTGCCTGAATGGTCCAGATGAGAGTGTGCTCTCTGGAGCAGGTATATGATGGCATCTTCAACCCCAAGTCCATTACGATATGCAAACTGGAATGGGTCCTGAAAGGTGTTTACTTGCTTGTTGAGGTGAGCCAGTAAGAGTCTCTCCAGGACTTTCATGATGTGAGATGTCAGGGCAACTGGTCTGTAGTCACTTGGTTCAGCTGGTTGTGTTTTTTTAGGCACTGGAACAAGGCAGGAGGTTTTCCACAGCACTGGGACTCTATTTTGTCTCAGACTGGTGTTGAAAAGGTGCTGGAGAATCGGACATAGTTGTTCTGAGCAGGTCTTGAGAACTCTGTCATATTAACATGAATGCATAATGCACGTGAAGCAGGTGTTGTATTGTAGAGATGCAAAGCTTTCATCACTGAGGCTTCGTCTGCCATGTTGGTGGAGTTTATGTATGCTTTACTGAATCATGCTTTAAAGTAAAACCTGCTCCAGACAAATATCCTTACTGTGATGAGCTCACAGGAGAAGCAGGGCGCTGTTAGCTTGCAAAAATACTGCTAGTTAATAACTTATAGAGTGCAGATTTCCACCTGTTTCATTGTCAGACAGCGTCTTTACCTTGTGTTTAGTTCAGGTTCTTACATCTGTCACATTCATGGAATACATTGATAAAGATTCCTGTGCAGTTTATTTGTGGTTATATTTAATGTGGTGATATTTAATGAATGACTTTGCTCTTTGTAAACAACTATTTTTCTGTAGATGAGCTATAGAAACGCACTCATTTCCTCATTGTGGATTTATAAACCCTTATCTCAAAATGGAAAACTGTAGAAGAACCTGTTTTACTGCATTTGGGTGGGATGGGTGTAGCGCTACTTTAGAGTCGATATGGTGAAATCCGCCAGTCAAAATATTGGATTTGATAGTTTTTTCTGTCTCAATGCCGTATGAACAGGTAACATTTGGTGTCACCTATCCCTGGTTTAGGGCAGGCTAATGAACAGGACTGACCTCAGACCAGGTTAACATGGGTGTGATATTATATTGCGATTGTGCTGCTGGACTAAAGTGAGGAGGCAGGTTCTGTTTCCACGCCTTATTTAATCTTTGCACACCTGAAAATATGGCTCCCTTGAAAGACCAAGTGAATTTCAAACATTGATTATGCTAACCTTCACCTGACTGAAGCATGCTAGCTTTAGCCAGTTCAGAAAAGTGAACTGAATCATTTGGGAATGTGACTTATTTAATACTCAAACATGAGCTCACTGGCTTTTATTTTAAGGACTAACATAGAAAACAGGTCAAATCTTAGGAAGTCTGAATAGTAGTAGTCCAAACCCTGAAAGGCTGATCAGCTTTTATTCCACATTGAAACCCCTCACATACTGCTCCATGTCAGTCTGCTCATGTTGGGACGTTTTACAGATAAATCTGGATCATGTGGAGATTTCTCATTAATCAAATGAACCATATTTCCGTCTTTAGTTTCCGGCTGCAGTAGACTTTCCTGCGTCCCTGTTTTCACTTTGGTTCGAAGTACTGTTGTCCTAGCTTAGGAGCTAGCTTAGCTATTAATCAATATTAATCAGTTGCTACAGACAGTTATTAATATTCATCAAAAGCACTAATGGAAAACATGAATTATGTGGTTGCTTCTTCAAGGCACAACCAAATGTAGACTATACCAAGTGGCATAATGTCAGATTCACACGGAGAAGTTGCTTTCAACAACATTTAGCACGAAATGATCTGGAAGAGGGCTTTAACAAAAAGGTTTTAACAAAGCTCCAGCTGCAGGCAGCAGCGAGGAAAAGAGAAGTGCTTTCATAGAAATAAATATAACAACCTCAGGTCACGTGACCTAAAAATAACTTCAGTTTTTCTGAATTAATAACACAATGTTACAGATAAAATAAAACAGATATATTCTTCCTCAGAGTTACCGGTTTAAACTCAGGATAAAAGTGATTCCTGTGCTGGTGCATTCAGGGGAAACACGGATATTTCCTCTGGTACTTATTGGAAAACATAACTTTGGTCATATGTTACATTTGAGTGTGTCTACAAATCTACTTGTTAAATGCGCGGGCGGTGTCTTGTCATTTACATGGAGCATTAACTCCTCCCGCCCGGACTGTTTAGGGTGAACTAAACGCGCTGACCCAAGGCGTCCCGGAAGTGACGAGTCTTCAGAACCAACAGAGATTCTGCGAGGAGTTTGTCGTCTTTTAGCGGATTTTCTGCATTTTTATCGCGGGTTTGACCCCCAACCGGTCTCCTGTGCCTTTCAGGATGTTTTCCTTTGCAGTGGGAAGACCACCGGGGACCTCCTGGTTGGTCTTTGGTGGCGCGTGGCTGTGTTTGAACTGCGTTAACCTGGGAGGATGCCAGACCAGTCCGCCGCCGCAGAGCCGTAAGTTAGAGCCGGATGGGTCACTTTTACCCGCTGTTTACCTGCTGTTGATGTTTACCCGCTGTTTACCTGCTGTTGATGTTTACCCGCTGTTTACCTGCTGTTGATGTTTACCCGCTGTTTACCTGTTTACCCGCTGTTTACCTGTTTACCCGCTGTTTACCTGTTGTTTATCTGTTTACCTGCTGTTGATGTTTACCCGCTGTTTACCTGTTTACCCGCTGTTTACCTGCTGTTTACCTGTTGTTTATCTGTTTACCTGCTGTTTACCCGCTGTTTACCCGTTTACCCGCTGTTTACCTGCTGTTTACCTGTTTACCTGCTGTTGATGTTTACCTGCTGTTTACCTGTTTACCTGCTGTTGATGTTTACCCGCTGTTTACCTGTTTACCTGTTTACCCGCTGTTTACCCGCTGTTTACCTGCTGTTTACCTGTTGTTTATCTGTTTACCTGCTGTTTACCCGCTGTTTACCCGTTTACCCGCTGTTTACCTGCTGTTTACCCGCTGTTTACCTGTTTACCTGCTGTTGATGTTTACCTGCTGTTTACCTGTTTACCTGCTGTTGATGTTTACCTGCTGTTTACCTGCTGTTTACCTGTTTACCTGCTGTTGATGTTTACCTGCTGTTTACCTGTTGTTGATGTTTACCCGCTGTTTACCTGTTTACCCGCTGTTTACCTGTTTACCCGCTGTTTACCTGCTGTTTACCTGTTTACCCGCTGTTTACCTGTATCCTGGTGTGATTAACCCTTTAGAACTGGGCTTTTTCACTGGGAATTTAAACTGTTATTGCTTGTAGAACCGGTATAACCGGGCTTCATCTCCGGTAAAAACGGTGTTTTATTAAAGTTAAAACTTTGCTTTTGTTCCATTTCAGCCTGTTCTTCCTACAAAACGTGCGACAGCTGCGTTCTTCACACCAAGGTAAGTTCTGGTTCTGTTCCAGGAGGGCAACCGACCCAGCAGGTCCAACACATCCAGGTTATCCCTAGTTAGACTAACTAACCCACCAGGACAGGTGGTCAACCAGGTGTTCTGGCGTGGAAAGGGGGCGGGGCTACCCACACAGGTGCAGACCAGCCAGGAAGAGAAGGGGAACTTCTCCGGATTTCTGCACCATTTACTGTGGAGTTACATGCAGATGGTTCTATCTCACATGAGGAAGAATCCTTCACAACGTTCCTGATCCAGATCAGAGTCTAAGTTAGACCTGGACCGGTTCTCAGAAACACGCCCTGAAAATCCCCCAGTAGGTTTTATGTCCAGTTGCTGACAGAAAGACAGAGTGGCAGAAGCACCGCCTGCCTGGAGGAGGTAATGATTAATATCACTGCGTTTTATCAGACAGGTGTGGTCCAGGTGTCTCATAAACCAGGCCAGAGTCAGGCCAGAAACCAGGCCAGAGTTAGACCAGAAACCAAACCAGAAACCAGGCCAGAGTCAGGCCAGAGTTAGACCAGAAACCAGGCCAGAGTCAGGCCAGAGTTAGACCAGAAACCAGGCCAGAAACCGGTACAGAAGTATCATCAGGATTTAAACCCCTTAATTTGATTTGATGAGATTATTCTGCCGTCTATCAAGATGATAAACCACAAACAACCAGTAAATGTTCCTGTTGCATTTAAACCAGGGATGCCCAAAGTCCGTCCTCCAAGGCTGCTATCCTGCAGGTTTCCATGTATCCTGAAATGTCCTGAAATGTCCTGAAATGTCCTGAAACGTCCTGAAATGTCCTGCTTTCAGTGAAGGCGGGCGCTTTCTCCTCTTTGCTCCTGTTTCCTCCCTCTCCTCCCACTCTGACCTGCGACTTTGTCCTGTCTGACTCAGAGCCTCTTTTTACATCTCTTTACTCAACATTACATCATGGATCTGATCAGCTGGTCTCTCAACGCAATTGATCAAATTTTCTCAAACCGAAGATCGGGCAGAGAGGAGCCCGCATGTCCTGAGGGGACGCTTCCGGCTGGATACGTTCAGGACTAATGGGCCAGGTGGAGACCGATGTGTCTGTCGGTTCTGTCCTCTGAGGACGTGGAGGATGTTTACATCTTAGGATTATTGGTGATCAGGATTCTGCTGATTGGCGCTGGTGGAGTCCTGATCTACCTGAAGACCCGTGAGATTCTGGCAACAACTGGCAGGTTGCCGGAATTCTGTTTGGGCCGGGCTAGCAGTGCACAGACTCTTGCGATGACCAGACCGTAAGCAGGATGCCAGTCTGGTCCATACTGGTTATTTGGCCGAGGTCCGGGAGCTGGTCCGCAGAATCAATAACAACACGGAGAAGATGTCTGCTAGAATTGGTGGAAATTGACCCACCCCCCATTTGGCTGTTTGAAGCTGCCAGCCTGAGACCTGCTATGGACTCAAGGCCAAGGGCAAATTGTTTTCCTCGCCTGGAACCCGAACAACAACTGTTATTGAAAAAATAGCAACTGCAAATCCCCATTTATTGAATTATACTGAATGATTGAAACTAAATTGCAAACGTGTAAGAAATTGGGGGAAAAAAAGCACAACTGACATTTTTAATCTAATTGCCCCACATCAGGCTTGAACCCATGAATTTTTGTATTGAAGCACACTGACTTACTTACTACGCCACCAGTACTCCTAGTTACACCTTGGAAAAAGCGTTGAAATTTTTTCCAATTGGGATGGGAACGCCTTTTTTGTTTCCACGTCCATCAGGGTGTAATTAGTGGGATTGCAAAAACATGTGCAAGGTTGAATTAAACTCCAGTGAAGATGTGACCGACTTTATTGTTCAATGTGAAAAACTTTTTTGTAAGTTGTTTAAAATTGATCAAAGTGTTGAACTTTGACATTTGCAAATAAATTCCTTTGCTCCTTGGAGTGTGCAGCTGAGACCAATAGTTCATGTAAAGCAGCCTGCAGAACTGCACGCCATCACACAAGCAACAGCCGACAAACAACAACAGAGATGTATGTTAAATGCTGCATTTGAACTCGTCCCTTGTTTGTGTACCGGTGCACAAAATGGACCAATTGCTGAGCTGAATTCTGTTTTGTCCAATCACTGGAGAGGATTTTAACATTTGGCAAAAATGTGAATAACTTGAAAGGTTATTGAAACGTCCTGAAACGCTCTGAAATGCCCCGAAACGCCCTGAAGCGTCCTGAAACGCCCTGAAGCGTCCTGAAGCGTCCTGAAACGCCCCGAAATGCCCTGAAACATCCTGAAACGCCCCGAAATGCCCTGAAACGTCCTGAACTGCCCCGAAATGCCCTGAAACATCCTGAAACGCCCCGAAATGCCCTGAAACGTCCTGAACTGCCCTGAAATGCCCTGAAACATCCTGAAACGCCCCGAAACGCCCTGAAGCGTCCTGAAACGCCCTGAAGCGTCCTGAAGCGTCCTGAAACGCCCCGAAATGCCCTGAAACATCCTGAAACGCCCCGAAATGCCCTGAAACGTCCTGAACTGCCCCGAAATGCCCTGAAACATCCTGAAACGCCCCGAAATGCCCTGAAACGTCCTGAACTGCCCTGAAATGCCCTGAAACATCCTGAAACGCCCTGAAACGCCCTGAAGCGTCCTGAAACGCCCCGAAATGCCCTGAAACGTCCTGAAATGCCCTGAAATGCCCCGAAACGCCCTGAAGCGTCCTGAACTGCCCCGAAATGCCCTGAAACGTCCTGAACTGCCCCGAAATGCCCTGAAACATCCTGAAACACCCCGAAATGCCCTGAAACGCCCTGAAATGCCCCGAAACGCCCTGAAATGCCCTGAAATGCCCCGAAACGCCCTGAAGCGTCCTGAAACGCCCCGAAACGTCCTGAAATGCCCTGAAATGCCCCGAAACGCCCTGAAGCGTCCTGAACTGCCCCGAAATGCCCTGAAACGTCCTGAACTGCCCCGAAATGCCCTGAAACATCCTGAAACACCCCGAAATGCCCTGAAACGCCCTGAAATGCCCCGAAACGCCCTGAAATGCCCTGAAATGCCCCGAAACGCCCTGAAGCGTCCTGAAACGCCCCGAAACGTCCTGAAACGCCCTGAAATGCCCCGAAACGCCCTGAAGCGTCCTGAAACGCCCCGAAGCGCCCTGAAACGCCCTGAAGCGTCCTGAAACGTCCTGAAACGCCCTGAAGCGTCCTGAAACGCCCCGGAATGCCCTGAAGTGTCCTGAAATGCCCTGAAGTGTCCTGAAATGCCCTGAAGCGTCCTGAAATGCCCTGAAGCGTCCTGAAACGCCCTGAAACGTCCTGAAACGCCCTGAAGCGTCCTGAAACGCCCTGAAGCGTCCTGAAACGTCCTGAAACGCCCTGAAGCGTCCTGAAACGCCCTGAAGCGTCCTGAAACGCCCTGAAGCGTCCTGAAACGCCCTGAAGCGCCCTGAAACGCCCTGAAACGCCCTGAAGCGTCCTGAAACGCCCTGAAGCGTCCTGAAACGCCCTGAAACGTCCTGAAACGCCCTGAAACGCCCTGAAACGCCCTGAAGCGTCCTGAAACGCCCTGAAGCGTCCTGAAACGCCCTGAAGCGTCCTGAAGCGCCCTGAAGCGTCCTGAAGCGCCCTGAAGCGTCCTGAAACGCCCTGAAGCGCCCTGAAGCGTCCTGAAGCGCCCTGAAGCGTCCTGAAGCGCCCCGAAACGCCCTGAAGCGTCCTGAAACGCCCCGAAACGCTCTGAAGCTTCCTGAAACGCCCCGAAGCGTCCTGAAATGCCCCGAAACGCCCTGAAGCGTCCTGAAACGCCCCGAAACGCCCTGAAGCGTCCTGAAACGCCCCGAAACGCCCTGAAGCGTCCTGAAACGCCCCGAAACGCTCTGAAGCTTCCTGAAACGCCCCGAAGCGTCCTGAAATGCCCCGAAACGCCCCGAAGCGTCCTGAAATGCCCCGAAACGCCCTGAAGCGTCCTGAAACGCCCCGAAACGCCCTGAAGCGTCCCGAAACGCCCTGAAGCGTCCCGAAACGCCCCGAAACGCCCTGAAGCGCCCTGAAGCGTCCCGAAACGCCCTGAAGTGTCCTGAAACGCCCTGAAGCATCTTGAAACGCCCCGAAGCGTCCTGAAATGCCCTGAAGCGTCCTGAAACGCCCTGAAGCGTCCTGAAACGCCCTGAAGCGCCCTGAAGCGTCCTGAAACGCCCTGAAGCGTCCTGAAACGCCCTGAAGCGTCCTGAAACGCCCTGAAGCGTCCTGAAACGCCCTGAAACGCCCTGAAGCTTCCTGAAGCGTCCTGAAGCGTCCTGAAACGCCCTGAAACGCCCTGAAGCGCCCTGAAGCGTCCTGAAGCGCCCTGAAGCGTCCTGAAACGCCCTGAAGCGTCCTGAAACGCCCTGAAGCGCCCTGAAGCGTCCTGAAGCGTCCTGAAACGCCCTGAAACGCCCTGAAGCGCCCTGAAGCGTCCTGAAGCGCCCTGAAGCGTCCTGAAACGCCCTGAAACGCCCTGAAGCGTCCTGAAACGCCCTGAAACTCCCTGAAACGCCCTGAAGCGTCCTGAAGCGTCCTGAAACGCCCCAAAATGCCCCGAAACGCCCTGAAGCGTCCTGAAACGCCCCGAAACGCCCTGAAGCGTCCTAAAACGCCCCGAAACGCTCTGAAGCTTCCTGAAACGCCCCGAAGCGTCCTGAAATGCCCCGAAACGCCCTGAAGCGTCCTGAAACGCCCCGAAACGCCCTGAAGCGTCCTGAAACGCCCCGAAACGCCCTGAAGCGTCCTGAAACGCCCCGAAACGCTCTGAAGCTTCCTGAAACGCCCCGAAGCGTCCTGAAATGCCCCGAAACGCCCTGAAGCGTCCTGAAATGCCCCGAAACGCCCTGAAGCGTCCTGAAACGCCCCGAAACGTCCTGAAACGCCCCGAAACGCCCTGAAGCGTCCCGAAACGCCCCGAAACGCCCTGAAGCGTCCCGAAACGCCCCGAAACGCCCTGAAGCGTCCCGAAACGCCCCGAAACGCCCTGAAGCGTCCTGAAACGCCCTGAAGCATCTTGAAACGCCCCGAAGCGTCCTGAAACGCCCCGAAACGTCCTGAAATGCCCCGAAGCGCCCTGAAGCATCCTGAAACGCCCCGAAACATCCTGAAGCGTCCTGAAACGCCCTGAAACGTCCTGAAACGCCCTGAAACGCCCTGAAATGCCCCGAAACGCCCTGAAGCGTCCTGAAACGCCCCGAAGCGCCCTGAAACGCCCTGAAGCGTCCTGAAACGTCCTGAAACGCCCTGAAGCGTCCTGAAACGCCCCGGAATGCCCTGAAGTGTCCTGAAATGCCCTGAAGTGTCCTGAAATGCCCTGAAGCGTCCTGAAACGCCCTGAAGCGTCCTGAAACGCCCTGAAACGTCCTGAAACGCCCTGAAGCGTCCTGAAACGCCCTGAAGCGTCCTGAAACGTCCTGAAACGCCCTGAAGCGTCCTGAAACGCCCTGAAGCGTCCTGAAACGCCCTGAAGCGTCCTGAAACGCCCTGAAGCGTCCTGAAACGCCCTGAAGCGCCCTGAAACGCCCTGAAGCGCCCTGAAACGCCCTGAAGCGTCCTGAAACGCCCTGAAGCGTCCTGAAACGCCCTGAAACGTCCTGAAGCGTCCTGAAGCGTCCTGAAACGCCCTGAAGCGTCCTGAAACGCCCTGAAGCGTCCTGAAACGCCCTGAAGCGTCCTGAAGCGCCCTGAAGCGTCCTGAAACGCCCTGAAGCGTCCTGAAGCGCCCTGAAGCGTCCTGAAGCGCCCTGAAGCGTCCTGAAACGCCCTGAAGCGTCCTGAAACGCCCTGAAGCGCCCTGAAGCTTCCTGAAGCGTCCTGAAGCGTCCTGAAACGCCCTGAAACGCCCTGAAGCGTCCTGAAACGCCCTGAAGCGCCCTGAAGCGTCCTGAAACGCCCTGAAACGCCCTGAAGCGCCCTGAAGCGTCCTGAAGCGCCCTGAAGCGTCCTGAAGCGCCCTGAAGCGCCCTGAAGCGTCCTGAAACGCCCTGAAACGCCCTGAAGCGTCCTGAAACGCCCTGAAACGCCCTGAAACTCCCTGAAACGCCCTGAAGCGTCCTGAAACGCCCTGAAGCGTCCTGAAACGCCCCAAAATGCCCCGAAACGCCCTGAAGCGTCCTGAAACGCCCTGAAGCGCCCTGAAACGCCCTGAAACTCCCTGAAACGCCCTGAAGCGTCCTGAAACGCCCCAAAATGCCCCGAAACGCCCTGAAGCGTCCTGAAACGCCCCGAAACGCCCTGAAGCGTCCTGAAACGCCCCGAAACGCTCTGAAGCTTCCTGAAACGCCCCGAAGCGTCCTGAAATGCCCCGAAACGCCCTGAAGCGTCCTGAAACGCCCCGAAACGCCCTGAAGCGTCCTGAAACGCCCCGAAACGCCCTGAAGCGTCCTGAAACGCCCCGAAACGCTCTGAAGCTTCCTGAAACGCCCCGAAGCGTCCTGAAATGCCCCGAAACGCCCCGAAGCGTCCTGAAATGCCCCGAAACGCTCTGAAGCGTCCTGAAACGCCCCGAAACGCCCTGAAGCGTCCCGAAACGCCCCGAAACGCCCTGAAGCGTCCTGAAATGCCCCGAAACGCCCCGAAGCGTCCTGAAATGCCCCGAAACGCCCTGAAGCGTCCTGAAATGCCCCGAAACGCCCTGAAGCGTCCTGAAACGCCCCGAAACGCCCTGAAGCGTCCCGAAACGCCCCGAAACGCCCTGAAGCGCCCCGAAACGCCCCGAAACGCCCTGAAGCGCCCTGAAGCGTCCCGAAACGCCCCGAAACGCCCTGAAGTGTCCTGAAACGCCCTGAAGCATCTTGAAACGCCCCGAAGCGTCCTGAAATGCCCTGAAGCGTCCTGAAACGCCCCGAAGCGTCCTGAAGCGTCCTGAAACGCCCCGAAACGCCCTGAAGTGTCCTGAAACGCCCTGAAGCATCTTGAAACGCCCTGAAGCGTCCTGAAACGCCCTGAAGCGTCCTGAAACGCCCTGAAGCGTCCTGAAACGCCCTGAAACGCCCTGAAGCTTCCTGAAGCGTCCTGAAACGCCCTGAAGCGTCCTGAAACGCCCTGAAGCGCCCTGAAGCGTCCTGAAGCGTCCTGAAACGCCCTGAAACGCCCTGAAGCGCCCTGAAGCGTCCTGAAGCGCCCTGAAGCGTCCTGAAACGCCCTGAAACGCCCTGAAGCGTCCTGAAACGCCCTGAAACTCCCTGAAACGCCCTGAAGCGTCCTGAAACGCCCTGAAGCGTCCTGAAACGCCCTGAAGCGTCCTGAAACGCCCTGAAACGCCCTGAAGCTTCCTGAAGCGTCCTGAAGCGTCCTGAAACGCCCTGAAGCGTCCTGAAACGCCCTGAAACGCCCTGAAACGCCCTGAAGCGCCCTGAAGCGTCCTGAAGCGCCCTGAAGCGTCCTGAAACGCCCTGAAACGCCCTGAAGCGTCCTGAAACGCCCTGAAACTCCCTGAAACGCCCTGAAGCGTCCTGAAACGCCCTGAAGCGTCCTGAAACGCCCCAAAATGCCCCGAAACGCCCTGAAGCGTCCTGAAACGCCCCGAAACGCCCTGAAGCGTCCTGAAACGCCCCGAAATGCTCTGAAGCTTCCTGAAACGCCCCGAAGCGTCCTGAAATGCCCCGAAACGCCCTGAAGCGTCCTGAAACGCCCCGAAACGCCCTGAAGCGTCCTGAAACGCCCCGAAACGCCCTGAAGCGTCCTGAAACGCCCCGAAATGCTCTGAAGCTTCCTGAAACGCCCCGAAGCGTCCTGAAATGCCCCGAAACGCCCTGAAGCGTCCTGAAACGCCCCGAAACGCCCTGAAGCGTCCTGAAACGCCCCGAAACGCCCTGAAGCGTCCTGAAACGCCCCGAAACGCTCTGAAGCTTCCTGAAACGCCCCGAAGCGTCCTGAAGCGTCCTGAAACGCCCCGAAACGCCCTGAAGCGTCCTGAAACGCCCCGAAACGCCCTGAAGCGTCCTGAAATGCCCCGAAACGCCCTGAAGCGTCCTGAAATGCCCCGAAGCGTCCTGAAACGCCCCGAAACGTCCTGAAACGCCCCGAAGCGTCCCGAAACGCCCTGAAGCGTCCCGAAACGCCCCGAAACGCCCTGAAGCGTCCCGAAACGCCCCGAAACGCCCTGAAGTGTCCTGAAACGCCCTGAAGCATCTTGAAACGCCCCGAAGCGTCCTGAAACGCCCCGAAACGTCCTGAAATGCCCCGAAGCGCCCTGAAGCATCCTGAAACGCCCCGAAACATCCTGAAGCGTCCTGAAACGCCCTGAAACGCCCCGAAACATCCTGAAGCGTCCTGAAACGCCCCGAAACGCTCTGAAGCTTCCTGAAACGCCCCGAAGCGTCCTGAAATGCCCCGAAACGCCCTGAAGCGTCCTGAAACGCCCCGAAACGTCCTGAAACGCCCCGAAACGCCCTGAAGCGTCCCGAAACGCCCTGAAGCGTCCCGAAACGCCCCGAAACGCCCTGAAGCGTCCCGAAACGCCCCGAAACGTCCTGAAACGCCCTGAAGCATCTTGAAACGCCCCGAAGCGTCCTGAAACGCCCCGAAACGTCCTGAAATGCCCCGAAGCGCCCTGAAGCATCCTGAAACGCCCCGAAACATCCTGAAGCGTCCTGAAACGCCCTGAAACGCCCCGAAACATCCTGAAGCGTCCTGAAACGCCCTGAAGCGTCCTGAAATGTCCTGAAACGCCCTGAAGCGTCCTGAAATGTCCTGAAACGCCCTGAAGCGTCCTGAAATGTCCTGAAACGCCCTGAAGCGTCCTGAAATGTCCTGAAACGCCCTGAAATGTCCTGAAACGCCCTGAAATGTTCTGCTGCTTCAGCGTTTTACATTTTCAGGGACATGAAACTTGAACATGATAAAGTTTTTCGAAGCAGATTAAATCTAAAGTTGTCGTGTTTCTCTGCAACAGAGAAAAAAGCCTCACATCCTCTTCAGGAAGGAGAAGCGATCAGGTTGTTGCCTGTTTTACATGTAAACATGCTGATCCAGATGTTTCTGTCTTGCTTCTGCAGTGTCTCTGGTGTCTCACCTCCAACAAATGCAGCGACTACCCGGTGAGCTGGTTGCTGCCTCCGGCCTCGCTGTGCCAGCTGTCCCAGGCCCGCTGGGGAGTGTGTTGGTGTGAGTTGACCACTTTTCCTTGTAACCTTCTTTCCTCTCAGTTTCAGTGGGACTCCGGCGGTGCAGATGTGATATGAGGAAGTAGAGATCATGGTTTGGTTCGTGTGTGTGGAGGAGGAAACTTGTGTAAAATGTTCTTGGTTAACAGAAGAATGGTGGTTATGTGCCCGTATAAACTGTAGGAAGGTGAGAGAGAGCAGGGAGTGTGCAGGAGTAGGAGGTTCCCCTCCACTAACTCTGCTTTATTTTAGCATGATGGGGGTGTTAGTTTCTAAAGACACATCTGTGTGAGTTCTCAGTCTGAACATCATGTGGTTTCAGTGTCACAGCATCCGTTAGGCTGCTTCCCCGCTCGCCTGGGTGGAAAACTCCTGTAATCTGGACTCAAACTGTGTTTTTTCCCTTTAGATGTGCTTCAGCAACAAATTTCACACAAAAACCCAGAAAAGTCGTAAACTTGCTGGTTGTTCAGTTAGTCCAGTGAGAACAGTCACATCTCCAGTTTGCTGTGGTTGTTAACACCACACATCAAACTGGGAGAGAGTTTAACGTCTGCACATTCCAGTCAAGCTTCACGTAGCTCCACCCACCGCCAGGTTGAGCCGAGCTGCCGTCTGTCCAGGATGAGGATCAGCAGGTGTAGCTTTTACAGATCTGTCAGGGTGCAGCTTGTAAAGGTGTGAAACTGGTAAAGCTAGGTCACATGACAGGTTCACGTCTGTACAAAGACGACTGGGCTGGAGACGGGACGGAGACGGGACAGAGACGGAGACGGGCTGGAGACGGGACGGAGACGGGCTAGAGACGGAGACGGGCTGGAGACGGGCTAGAGATGGAGACGGGACGGAGACGGGCTAGAGACGGAGACGGGCTGGAGACGGGACGGAGACGGGCTAGAGACGGAGACGGGCTGGAGACGGAGACGGGCTGGAGACGGGACGGAGACGGGCTGGAGACGGGCTAGAGATGGAGACGGGCTAGAGACGGGCTGGAGACGGGACGGAGACGGGACAGAGACGGAGACGGGCTGGAGACGGGACGGAGACGGGCTAGAGACGGAGACGGGCTGGAGACGGGCTAGAGATGGAGACGGGACGGAGACGGGCTAGAGACGGAGACGGGCTGGAGACGGGCTGGAGACGGAGACGGGCTGGAGACGGGACGGAGACGGGCTGGAGACGGGCTAGAGATGGAGACGGGCTAGAGACGGGCTGGAGACGGGACGGAGACGGGCTGGAGACGGGCTAGAGATGGAGACGGGCTAGAGACGGGCTGGAGACGGGCTAGAGACGGGCTGGAGACGGGCTGGAGACGGAGACGGGCTGGAGACGGGACGGAGACGGGCTGGAGACGGGCTAGAGATGGAGACGGGCTAGAGACGGGCTGGAGACGGGACGGAGACGGGCTGGAGACGGGCTAGAGATGGAGACGGGCTAGAGACGGGCTGGAGACGGGCTAGAGACGGGCTGGAGACGGGCTGGAGACGGAGACGGGCTGGAGACGGGACGGAGACGGGCTGGAGACGGGCTGGAGACGGGACAGAGACGGGCTGGAGACAGGACAGACACGGGCTGGAGACGGGACGGAGACTGGACAGACACGGGTTGGAGACGGGACGGAGACGGGACAGAGATGGGGCTGGAGACGGGACGGAGACGGGCTGGAGACAGGACGGAGACGGGCTGGAGACGGACAGACACGGGCTAGAGATGGAGACGGGCTGGAGATGGGCTAGAGATGGAGACGGGCTGGAGATGGGCTAGAGATGGAGACGGGCTGGAGACGGACAGAGACGGGCTGGAGACGGACAGACACGGGCTAGAGATGGAGACGGGCTGGAGATGGGCTAGAGATGGAGACGGGCTGGAGATGGGCTAGAGATGGAGACGGGCTGGAGATGGGCTAGAGATGGAGACGGGCTGGAGACGGACAGAGACGGGCTGGAGACGGACAGACACGGGCTAGAGATGGAGACGGGCTGGAGATGGGCTAGAGATGGAGACGGGCTGGAGATGGGCTAGAGATGGAGACGGGACGGAGACGGGCTAGAGATGGAGACGGGACGGAGACGGGCTAGAGATGGAGACGGGACGGAGACGGGCTAGAGATGGAGACGGGACGGAGACGGGCTGGAGACGGGACGGAGACGGGCTAGAGACGGGCTGGAGACGGGACGGAGACGGGCTGGAGACGGACAGACACGGGCTAGAGATGGAGACGGGCTGGAGATGGGCTAGAGATGGAGACGGGCTGGAGATGGGCTAGAGATGGAGACGGGACGGAGACGGGCTAGAGATGGAGACGGGACGGAGACGGGCTAGAGATGGAGACGGGACGGAGACGGGCTAGAGATGGAGACGGGACGGAGACGGGACGGAGACGGGACGGAGACGGGCTAGAGATGGAGACGGGCTGGAGACGGGACGGAGACGGGCTAGAGATGGAGACGGGCTGGAGACGGAGACGGGCTGGAGACGGGACGGAGACGGGCTAGAGATGGAGACGGGCTAGAGATGGAGACGGGACGGAGACGGGCTAGAGATGGAGACGGGACGGAGACGGGCTAGAGATGGAGACGGGACGGAGACGGGCTGGAGATGGAGACGGGACGGAGACGGGACGGAGACGGGCTAGAGATGGAGACGGGCTGGAGACGGACAGAGACGGGCTGGAGACGGACAGACACGGGCTAGAGATGGAGACGGGCTGGAGATGGGCTAGAGATGGAGACGGGCTGGAGATGGGCTAGAGATGGAGACGGGCTGGAGATGGGCTAGAGATGGAGACGGGCTGGAGACGGACAGAGACGGGCTGGAGACGGACAGACACGGGCTAGAGATGGAGACGGGCTGGAGATGGGCTAGAGATGGAGACGGGCTGGAGATGGGCTAGAGATGGAGACGGGACGGAGACGGGCTAGAGATGGAGACGGGACGGAGACGGGACGGAGACGGGACGGAGACGGGCTAGAGATGGAGACGGGCTGGAGACGGGACGGAGACGGGCTAGAGATGGAGACGGGCTGGAGACGGAGACGGGCTGGAGACGGGACGGAGACGGGCTAGAGATGGAGACGGGCTGGAGACGGGCTAGAGATGGAGACGGGACGGAGATGGGCTAGAGATGGAGACGGGACGGAGACGGGCTAGAGATGGAGACGGGACGGAGACGGGCTAGAGATGGAGACGGGACGGAGATGGGCTGGAGACGGAGACGGGCTGGAGACGGGCTAGAGATGGAGACGGGCTGGAGACGGGACGGAGACGGGCTAGAGACGGGCTGGAGACGGGACGGAGACGGGCTGGAGACGGGACGGAGACGGGCTAGAGACGGAGACGGGACGGAGACGGGCTAGAGATGGAGACGGGCTGGAGACGGAGACGGGACGGAGACGGGCTAGAGATGGAGACGGGCTGGAGACGGAGACGGGACGGAGACGGGCTGGAGACGGGACGGAGACGGGCTAGAAACGGAGACGGGACGGAGACGGGCTAGAGATGGAGACGGGCTGGAGACGGAGACGGGACGGAGACGGGATGAAGACACGCGGGGCGAGCAGACCCCACACAGATGGCGGCGTTGAAGACCAGCGGAGGGAGGAGCTTAATAGTTTATGACATCATAAAACTGGAGATTTTAAACGGGGACGTGCTAAAAGCTGATTGGTCCTGCGGTCGTTTCTGATGGGACTTTTTGTCTCTTCGTGCCGTAAGGCGCCACAGGAGACGTTTCCCAGCACTTAGAAAAGTGACGTATATATGATGTAATATCCTCCATCTGCGGAGAAGGACCCCGGCTGCTTCTATGACTTTGACATGAGAAGCGCTGCCTTCGTCCTGACTCCATAGACCACATGCTGGTGGATTTAATGGGTGAACTGGGATGATTCTGCTCCCAGCTACGTTTCACTCCGAGGCCGGGATCCACCAGTTGAGACCCTGATTGGATTCGTGGTGTTGTTTCCTCCGAGGAGTGTGTGAAGCTGCAGAAACGTCCAGACGGCGTTCCTCCTCGTGGCGATCAGCTGCTTTTACCCAGACTGGCCCAGCGGGGAGGACTGGACCTGAAGATGTGTCCACGTCCCATAAAACCTGCTTCAGGAGGCGACCTGACCCGTCACAGTTTGCTCTCAGTAACGTTTCCATGGCAACGGCAGCTAGGTGATGATGCAGGTCTTCAACCAGCAGGGGGCGCCACCGCTACATGAGTGTGTTTTCTTCCTCTTCCAGTGAACTTCGAAGCCTTGATCATCACCCTGGCTGTGTTGGCAGGAGTCGTCCTCATCAGCGTCGCCGTCTGCTGCTGCTGCTGCTGCTGCCGCTGCAGGAGGAGTCCGTCCAGGTAACGGAGGACACACCTGCTGTGTGTGTGTGTGTGTGTGTGTGTGTGTGTAGACGTGTGAAGGCGAGGACAGGCTCCCTCTAACGTGTGGAGGATGAAGTGTGTAACAAGGAAACTCGCAGCTGCCTGACAAACAGCTGATGCGGTTGAAAGTCACACCTGTCAATCATCCGGACGCCCACCTGAGCGATCTGGCCGGTCCGCTCGTTTCCTTCACCAGGAGCGTCCGACAGCTCGTTACGGCGTCAGAACGTGGATTTACTGAGTTTTCTCACCTCTGAGTCACAGGAGACATTCATTTCCCACATAAACGAGACGTTTTAATAAGATGGAACGTCAGACTGGTTGGACTGGGATTAATCAGAACAAAGCTTCCCAGCGTACTGGATCCACCATGGGAGCATGGTGGTGGCCGTGTCATGCTGGGGGCCTCCAGCAGGAGTTTGGGTCCAGATACCAGGTCCTTCGACCCAAACCTTCAGCTTTCTGCTAGAAGGAAGAATTTCACAACCGTGAACCCAAACAGGTCCCGTTGTGGAGCGGTCCATCCAGAACCGGAGTCCACTGCTGGGTCTTTTATGTTCCAGGAGGGAACCGTTGGGATCCAGGTAATCTGTTCATGTTTTCTCTCCCTGCAGGCCTGACAGAGACGAGGAGAGGTTCGCCCGGAAGAGAGAGGAGATCAGACAGCGAGCAGAGGAGCGGTAAGAACCCGTCGCCACGGCAACATGTCCACTAGGTCCAGATCCAATCACATTTCGCGTCTAGCATCCCGCCGAAACGCCACTGAACTGGTTCTGAGTCACGTGGTTCTGGGTCACATGGAGTGGCGTGGAATCCTCCGACACGTCACCGTTTCCGTCTGTGTTTACAGGCAGGTGGAGCGGAAGGCGAGATCCGATGAGATCCGCAGGAAGTACGGTGAGTTTCTTCTTCTTCTCCTATTCAGACGCTCAGATGATGAAGACGATGATGATGGTGGAGACACTTCTGTCGCAGACGTTTCTCGCCATCACCAGCGTTCATTTCCTCAGTAGACCCGCCCCCCCAATCCCTGTCCACCGTCCACCCTGGTCCAGTAGACCCTCTCCTGGTCCAGTAGACCCTCTCCTGGTCCGGTAGACCCTCTCCTGATCCGGTAGACCCTCTCCTGGTTCCGGTAGACCCTCTCCTGGTCCGGTAGACCCTCTCCTGATCCGGTAGACCCTCTCCTGGTCCGGTAGACCCTCTCCTGGTCCGGTGGATGATAGACCCTCTCCTGGTCCAGTAGACCCTCTCCTGATCCGGTGGATGATAGACCCTCTCCTGGTCCGGTAGACCCTCTCCTGATCCGGTAGACCCTCTCCTGATCCGGTAGACCCTCTCCTGGTCCGGTAGACCCTCTCCTGGTCCGGTGGATGATAGACCCTCTCCTGGTCCGGTAGACCCTCTCCTGGTCCGGTGGATGATAGACCCTCTCCTGGTCCAGTAGACCCTCTCCTGGTCCGGTGGATGATAGACCCTCTCCTGGTCCAGTAGACCCTCTCCTGGTCCGGTGGATGATAGACCCTCTCCTGGTCCAGTAGACCCTCTCCTGGTCCGGTGGATGGTAGACCCTCTCCTGGTCCAGTAGACCCTCTCCTGGTCCGGTGGATGGTAGACCCTCTCCTGGTCCGGTGGATGGTAGACCCTCTCCTGGTCCAGTAGACCCTCTCCTGGTCCGGTGGATGGTAGACCCTCTCCTGGTCCAGTAGACCCTCTCCTGGTCCGGTAGACCCTCTCCTGGTCCGGTGGACGGTAGACCCTCTCCTGGTCCAGTAGACCCTCTCCTGGTCCGGTGGACGGTAGACCCTCTCCTGGTCCGGTGGACGGTAGACCCTCTCCTGGTCCGGTAGACCCTCTCCTGGTCCAGTAGACCCTCTCCTGGTCCGGTGGATGGTAGACCCTCTCCTGGTCCAGTAGACCCTCTCCTGGTCCGGTGGATGATAGACCCTCTCCTGGTCCGGTGGATGGTAGACCCTCTCCTGGTCCGGTAGACCCTCTCCTGGTCCAGTAGACCCTCTCCTGGTCCGGTGGATGATAGACCCTCTCCTGGTCCAGTAGACCCTCTCCTGGTCCGGTAGACCCTCTCCTGGTCCGGTGGATGATAGACCCTCTCCTGGTCCAGTAGACCCTCTCCTGGTCCGGTGGATGGTAGACCCTCTCCTGGTCCAGTAGACCCTCTCCTGGTCCGGTGGATGGTAGACCCTCTCCTGGTCCAGTAGACCCTCTCCTGGTCCGGTGGATGATAGACCCTCTCCTGGTCCAGTAGACCCTCTCCTGGTCCGGTGGATGATAGACCCTCTCCTGGTCCGGTAGACCCTCTCCTGGTCCGGTGGATGATAGACCCTCTCCTGGTCCAGTAGACCCTCTCCTGGTCCGGTAGACCCTCTCCTGGTCCGGTGGATGATAGACCCTCTCCTGGTCCAGTAGACCCTCTCCTGGTCCGGTGGATGATAGACCCTCTCCTGGTCCAGTAGACCCTCTCCTGGTCCGGTGGATGATAGACCCTCTCCTGGTCCAGTAGACCCTCTCCTGGTCCGGTGGATGGTAGACCCTCTCCTGGTCCAGTAGACCCTCTCCTGGTCCGGTGGATGATAGACCCTCTCCTGGTCCAGTAGACCCTCTCCTGGTCCGGTGGATGATAGACCCTCTCCTGGTCCGGTAGACCCTCTCCTGGTCCGGTGGATGGTAGACCCTCTCCTGGTCCAGTAGACCCTCTCCTGGTCCGGTGGACGGTAGACCCTCTCCTGGTCCAGTAGACCCTCTCCTGGTCCAGTAGACCCTCTCCTGGTCCGGTGGACGGTAGACCCTCTCCTGGTCCGGTGGACGGTAGACCCTCTCCTGGTCCGGTGGACGGTAGACCCTCTCCTGGTCCGGTGGATGGTAGACCCTCTCCTGGTCCGGTGGACGGTAGACCCTCTCCTGGTCCGGTGGATGGTAGACCCTCTCCTGGTCCAGTAGACCCTCTCCTGGTCCGGTGGACGGTAGACCCTCTCCTGGTCCGGTGGATGGTAGACCCTCTCCTGGTCCGGTGGACGGTAGACCCTCTCCTGGTCCAGTAGACCCTCTCCTGGTCCGGTGGACGGTAGACCCTCTCCTGGTCCGGTGGACGGTAGACCCTCTCCTGGTCCGGTGGACGGTAGACCGGCCTCCCCCTGAGGTCTCTGGACCTTCAGGTCTGTGGTGTTCTGACCCGCGTGTCTTCCAGGTCTGGTCGGGGACGCGGACCATCCATACAGCAAGTTTGAGAACGAGTGAAGCAGCTGCGATGGAGGAGGACCGGAGCCGCCATCACGTCCTGGTTCTGGTCCAATCTCTGATGATCAGAGGACGCTGCAGAGTCATCACACACACACCACACACACACACACACACACACGACTTTTCCTGCTGAACGACTTTTTATTCTTTTTCCTGAATCGTCTTTTTAGATCCTGCTTTTGTCACAAACGCTGCACTTTGCAGATAAAGTTTTGATTGAAGGGAGATTGTATCTGATTGGTTCTTTTACTGGAATAAAACTTATTTAATAAACATGTGGTCTGATTCTACGTGTCTTCTGTAGGAAAGCGTTTTTCTTATTTCAGGTATTTTATTTTTAATCTTTTCTTTGTTTTGGGCGTTTTAAATGTTTACATTTTTTATTAAAAAATTAGAAAATAATATTTAGTTTGTTGGGGTTTGTTTTGAGATCTTTGTCTCATTTATTGTATTTTTTCCCATAATTTTGATTTATTTTTCATTATATTTAAAATAAGTTTTCTGTCATTTCTGTAGTTTTATTTTTTTTTAAATATTTCTTTAGAGATTTTATTTTTAGATTATTGCTTTATTGTTTATTTTTATAAAATGCTGTTTTATTTAATTTCTGTTTTAGGTTTTTTGTTAGTTTTTTTAGTTATTGCAAAGTTTCTTTTCCCTTCGTCAAGGAGGTTGTGTTTTTACCGTTGTTTTTCTGTTTGTCTATTTGCTTGTTTGTTTGTTTATCTGTTTGTCTATTTGCTTGTTTGTTGATCTGTTTGTTTGTTTATCTGTTTGTTTTCAACATAACTTAAAAAGTTCGAGACAGATTTTCATGACTTGTTGGAAAAGTGGAACTGCTGTAATTCTGGTGGTGATCCGGATCACCGTTTGGATCCAGGACCTGTTTGAAGGCCTCGGCTGAGGTTTGCGCGCTCCGATTGTTTTTCTAATTATTTTCATTCTGATGAATATTTTTTATCAGTCTGATCAAAACGACTTTAACCGCCTGAACTGCTCTTCTTGAACTTGATGCTCAAAGTTTAAACTGGTGAAAACATTTTATCCAACCAGAACTGCCAGTCAGACGATAGATGAGGGTGCGTTGCTATGGAAACGAGATGTTTATGTCAGTTGTCAGTACATCATGTGACTGTTTAGATTCCAGCGGAGAAGATCTAACCCTTCTGCTTCAGTCTGAGCGAGAGGAAAGGAGACGTTAAAATAGATTCAAGATTCATGTTTTATTTTTCTAATCATCCGTCACAAGGAGGTAAAGATTTACAGTCCCTTTCAAAGAAGCTAAAAACAGGAAACATCCATCATCCTAACCGCCGAGTCCGGTGGAGGGCGGCGGGGAGCTGGAGCCTATCCCAGCAGTCACTGGGCGAAAGGCGGGGGACACCCTGGACAGCTCACCGGTCCATCGCAGGGACACAGAATACTGTGTTTCATCAAACATGTTTTTATTCTGAGCTGGACAAACCTTCACCAGTTTGAGACCAACTGGATCCAGAAATGTTCCTCAGACTGGGAAGATCCTCCATCCTGGTCCTGGAGGACCGGTGTCCAGGTCTTCCAGGTGACCCTGACTCAGACAGCTCTGCTCATGTCTGCTAAATACACAGGCCTGTTGCAGCAGGGACACTCAGAAAACCTGCAGGACACCGGTCCTCCAGGACCAGGATGGGTTTCCCTGATCTACAGGTTCAGAGAATCAGGAGGAATCTCTGTATGCTGGGACAAGAGAACCGGTCCAGCAGGACCAGGCTGGACCACGTCCTGATGGTGGAACAGGAGAACTGGTCCAGTGGGACCAGGCTGAACCACATCCTGATGGTGGAACAGTAGAACTGGTCCAGTGGGACCAGGCTGAACCACATCCTGATGGTGGAACAGTAGAACTGGTCCAGTGGGTCCACGCTGGACCATGTCCTGATGGTGGAGCAGGAGAACTGGTCCAGTGGGACCACGCTGGACCACGTCCTGATGGTGGAACAGTAGAACTGGTCCAGTGGGACCACGCTGGACCATGTCCTGATGGTGGAGCAGGAGAACTGGTCCAGCAGGACCACGCTGGACCACATCCTGATGGTGGAGCAGGAGAACTGGTCCAGTGGGACCACGCTGGACCACGTCCTGATGGTGGAACAGGAGAACTGGTCCAGTGGGACCAGGCTGAACCACATCCTAATGGTGGAACAGTAGAACTGGTCCAGTGGGACCAGGCTGAACCACATCCTGATGGTGGAACAGTAGAACTGGTCCAGTGGGACCAGGCTGAACCACATCCTGATGGTGGAACAGGAGAACTGGTCCAGTGGGACCAGGCTGGACCATGTCCTGATGGTGGAACAGGAGAACTGGTCCAGTGGGACCACGCTGGACCATGTCCTGATGGTGGAACAGGAGAACTGGTCCAGCAGGACCACGCTGGACCATGTCCTGATGGTGGAACAGTAGAACTGGTCCAGCGGGACCACGCTGGACCATGTCCTGATGGTGGAACAGTAGAACTGGTCCAGTGGGACCACGCTGGACCATGTCCTGATGGTGGAACAGGAGAACTGGTCCAGCAGGACCACGCTGGACCATGTCCTGATGGTGGAACAGTAGAACTGGTCCAGCAGGACCACGCTGGACCATGTCCTGATGGTGGAACAGTAGAACTGGTCCAGTGGGACCACGCTGGACCATGTCCTGATGGTGGAACAGTAGAACTGGTCCAGTGGGACCACGCTGGACCATGTCCTGATGGTGGAGCAGGAGAACTGGTCCAGTGGGACCAGGCTGAACCACATCCTGATGGTGGAACAGTAGAACTGGTCCAGTGGGACCAGGCTGAACCACATCCTGATGGTGGAACAGTAGAACTGGTCCAGTGGGACCACGCTGGACCATGTCCTGATGGTGGAGCAGGAGAACTGGTCCAGTGGGACCACGCTGGACCATGTCCTGATGGTGGAACAGTAGAACTGGTCCAGTGGGACCACGCTGGACCATGTCCTGATGGTGGAGCAGGAGAACTGGTCCAGTGGGACCACGCTGGACCACATCCTGATGGTGGAGCAGGAGAACTGGTCCAGCAGGACCAGACACCGGTATGAACATGATGAAACCAGGTTTCTGGTGTTGTTTATAAAATATGACCTGATGAGATGAAAGTCCCAACTTATTTTCTGATGATTGATCTTCTCAGCGCCTGGCTTGTCCTCCATCAGAGCAGCAGGATGAAGACATGCCTGACATGTTTCCACTGGGACATGTCCTGATGCACGTGCAGCACCTGGAGCTCCGGGTTGCTGGTGCGGAACCTGGAAACTGGTCTGCTGAATCTACATCAAGGTGGATTTTAACATTTATTTTTATTTATTGAGAGAAAAACTAAACAGTAAATAAAAACACATCAAACGCCGATGTGTGCGCGTGCGTGCGCATGCGGCGGTGCTGGAGGAGCGTGCGCTGTGACCTGGTCCTGCAAAGGGCAGCTCGTCTCGGTGAAGATCTTCCTCCTCCTGCAACACATTGCAGGGCGGCGCCGGTTCTCTGACGGCCAGGATCCGAGACGAATGGGACCCGGTCCTCCCTGGACTCCTCCAATCCGCGCGCCGGGGCGGGGTCTCCGGCTGGAAACCGGAGAGACAATCCCAAAAATGACATCCAGATTGCGGTGAAGCTGGGAGCGACTGGGACGGAACGGAGCTGGAGCCCGAGCGCGCGGCGGATTACGCACGCTCTTCCGCGCGGACGCGCCGCCTCTTCTGCCGCTTTGCTCCGACGGGAACTTGTGTCTGCGGGGAAATCTGAAGGTTTTTGTTGTCCGTGGGAGAAGTGGAGCCGCGGAGGCGCGTCTTGCTGCTGCAGGAGCCCCGCAGGGCAGCCGGAACAGCGGGACCTCCAGCGCTGCCAGAGTCCGGGAGACCAGGGGGGGGGGAGCGGGGTGCGACCTGATGCCCGCCTCCCAGTCCGCGCAGAAAACCAGCAAAATGAAAAAGTTGAGGAGAACTTTGTCAGAGAGTTTCCGGAGTATCGGTGAGTAACGGGACGCGCGTGCCCGCTTTTCCAGCCCTTTGTGCAAAAATGCGAGTTGTGAAACGTGTGCAGCTGCAGCAGCTCGGACTGCTGCTTCCTGCTGAGGAGACGAACACGCGCACTGCACGCGCCGCGCCTCGTACCGCGCCGCACCGCCGCGAGCCTCGCGGGTCTCATCATCTGGAGGTTTCTGCATATTGGTGGAAGAAGCTTGTTTCTGATGTTTGTTGTTGTTTACAGACAGTCATGATGAGGAAAACCTCGGACTGAAGGTCACAATCAGACATTTTATCTTCTGTTTCAGTCCTGAGTCTTCAGACCTGAAAAGCTGCAGCATCAGGGGGAAAGTTTAGCTGATGTTAGTTTCATGGTTGCTTTGAGAAAAGCTGCTTTGATCAGCTTGTCCTGGAACTACATGAGACAGTTTGTGGTTTACAGAGGAGGTCTGAAGGAGAAAATGTCCAGCTGTTGATGCATGAAGCCAGAGGAGAATGGACAGTACTGGAAGTCCAGTCAGCACTGGTTCCATCCCAGATCTGCAGAACATCATCTCTGAACACGTCCAGCCTGGAAGCAGATGGTCTCCAGCAGCAGAAGACCATACCGGGTTCCCTCCTGTCAGTAAGAACAGGAAACTGAGGCTACAATTCCCACAGACTCACCAGAACTGGACAATAGAAGATGGAGAAACGTTGCTGGTCTGATGAGTCTCCAGTTCAGCTCCACATTCACATGGTAGGATCAGAATCTGCTGGAAACATCATGACAACATGGATCCATCCTGCCTGGACGGGAGGTTCCCATCAGTCGCTGCGTTTCAGTCACTGCTAGACCGGCACGAAACCAAAACGTCACAATAAAAAAACTGTTAATGGAAACCCCTACATTGAGAAAAACCTCTCAAATATCATGATTCTGTGAGATCTATGGTGATGAGGTGGAACGGGAGATTCTCATCATGATGAGGTGGAACGGGAGATTCTCATGGTGATGAGGTGGAACGGGAGATTCTCATGGTGATGAGGTGGAACGGGAGATTCTCATGGTGATGAGGTGGAACGGGAGATTCTCATGGTGATGAGGAGGAACGGGAGATTCTCATGGTGATGAGGAGGAACGGGAGATTCTCATCATGATGAGGTGGAACGGGAGATTCTCATGGTGATGAGGAGGAACGGGAGATTCTCATCATGATGAGGTGGAACGGGAGATTCTCATCATGATGAGGTGGAACGGGAGATTCTCATGGTGATGAGGTGGAACGGGAGATTCTCATCATGATGAGGTGGAACGGGAGATTCTCATCATGATGAGGTGGAACGGGAGATTCTCATGGTGATGAGGTGGAATGGGAGATTCTCATGGTGATGAGGTGGAACGGGAGATTCTCATGGTGATGAGGTGGAACGGGAGATTCTCATGGTGATGAGGTGGAACGGGAGATTCTCATCGTGATGAGGTGGAACGGGAGATTCTCATGGTGATGAGGAGGAACGGGAGATTCTCATCATGATGAGGTGGAACGGGAGATTCTCATGGTGATGAGGAGGAACGGGAGATTCTCATCATGACGAGGTGGAACGGGAGATTCTCATCATGATGAGGTGGAACAGGAGATTCTCATGGTGATGAGGTGGAACGGGAGATTCTCATGATGAGGTGGAACAGGAGATTCTCATCATGATGAGGTGGAACGGGAGATTCTCATGGTGATGAGGTGGAACGGGAGATTCTCATGGTTATGAGGTGGAACGGGAGATTCTCATGGTGATGAGGTGGAACGGGAGATTCTCATGGAGATGAGGCGGAACGGGAGGTTCTCATGGTGATGAGGTGGAACGGGAGATTCTCATCATGATGAGGTGGAACGGGAGATTCTCATGGTGATGAGGTGGAACGGGAGATTCTCATCGTGATGAGGTGGAACGGGAGATTCTCATGGTGATGAGGTGGAACGGGAGATTCTCATGGTGATGAGGTGGAACGGGAGGTTCTCATGGTGATGAGGTGGAACGGGAGATTCTCATGGTGATGAGGTGGAACGGGAGATTCTCATGGTAATGAGGTGGAACGGGAGATTCTCATGGTGATGAGGTGAACGGGAGATTCTCATGGTGATGAGGTGGAACGGGAGATTCTCATGGTGAGGAGGTGGAACGGGAGATTCTCATGGTGATGAGGTGGAACGGGAGATTCTCATGGTGATGAGGTGGAACGGGAGATTCTCATGGTAATGAGGTGGAACGGGAGATTCTCATCATGATGAGGTGGAACGGGAGATTCTCATGGTGATGAGGTGGAACGGGAGATTCTCATGGTGATGAGGTGGAACGGGAGATTCTCATGGTGATGAGGTGGAACGGGAGATTCTCATGGTGATGAGGTGGAACGGGAGATTCTCATGGTGATGAGGTGGAACGGGAGATTCTCATCATGATGAGGTGGAACGGGAGATTCTCATGGTGATGAGGTGGAACGGGAGATTCTCATCATGATGAGGTGGAACGGGAGATTCTCATGATGAGGTGGAACGGGAGATTCTCATGGTGATGAGGTGGAACGGGAGATTCTCATCATGATGAGGTGGAACGGGAGAGTCTCATGGTGATGTGGTGGAACGGGAGATTCTCATGGTGATGAGGTGGAACGGGAGATTCTCATGGTGATGAGGTGGAACGGGAGATTCTCATGGTGATGAGGTGGAACGGGAATTTCTCATGGTGATGAGGTGGAACGGGAGATTCTCATCATGATGAGGTGGAACGGGAGATTCTCATCATGATGAGGTGGAACGGGAGATTCTCATGATGAGGTGGAACAGGAGATTCTCATGGTGATGAGGTGGAACGGGAGATTCTCATCATGATGAGGTGGAACGGGAGATTCTCATCGTGATGAGGTGGAACGAGAGATTCTCATCATGATGAGGTGGAACGAGAGATTCTCATCATGATGAGGTGGAACGGGAGATTCTCATCGTGATGAGGTGGAACGAGAGATTCTCATGGTGATGAGGTGGAACGGGAGATTCTCATCATGATGAGGTGGAACGAGAGATTCTCATCATGATGAGGTGGAACGAGAGATTCTCATCATGATGAGGTGGAACGGGAGATTCTCATCGTGATGAGGTGGAACGGGAGATTCTCATGGTGATGAGGTGGAACGGGAGATTCTCATGGTGATGAGGTGGAACGGGAATTTCTCATGGTGATGAGGTGGAACGGGAGATTCTCATCATGATGAGGTGGAACGGGAGATTCTCATCATGATGAGGTGGAACGGGAGATTCTCATGATGAGGTGGAACAGGAGATTCTCATGGTGATGAGGTGGAACGGGAGATTCTCATCATGATGAGGTGGAACGGGAGATTCTCATCGTGATGAGGTGGAACGAGAGATTCTCATCATGATGAGGTGGAACGAGAGATTCTCATCATGATGAGGTGGAACGGGAGATTCTCATCGTGATGAGGTGGAACGAGAGATTCTCATGGTGATGAGGTGGAACGGGAGATTCTCATCATGATGAGGTGGAACGAGAGATTCTCATCATGATGAGGTGGAACGAGAGATTCTCATCATGATGAGGTGGAACGGGAGATTCTCATCGTGATGAGGTGGAACGGGAGATTCTCATGGTGATGAGGTGGAACGGGAGATTCTCATGGTGATGAGGTGGAACGGGAGATTCTCATCATGATGAGGTGGAACGGGAGATTCTCATGGTGATGAGGTGGAACGGGAGATTCACATCATGATGAGGTGGAACGGGAGCTTCTCATGGTGATGAGGTGGAACAGGAGATTCTCATGGTGATGAGGTGGAACGAGAGATTCTCATCATGATGAGGTGGAACGGGAGATTCTCATGGTGATGAGGTGGAACGGGAGATTCTCATGGTGATGAGGAGGAACGGGAGATTCTCATCATGATGAGGTGGAACGGGAGATTCTCATGGTGATGAGGAGGAACGGGAGATTCTCATCATGATGAGGTGGAACGAGAGATTCTCATCATGATGAGGTGGAACGGGAGATTCTCATCGTGATGAGGTGGAACGAGAGATTCTCATCATGATGAGGTGGAACGAGAGATTCTCATCATGATGAGGTGGAACGGGAGATTCTCATCGTGATGAGGTGGAACGAGAGATTCTCATGGTGATGAGGTGGAACGGGAGATTCTCATCATGATGAGGTGGAACGAGAGATTCTCATCATGATGAGGTGGAACGAGAGATTCTCATCATGATGAGGTGGAACGGGAGATTCTCATCGTGATGAGGTGGAACGGGAGATTCTCATGGTGATGAGGTGGAACGGGAGATTCTCATGGTGATGAGGTGGAACGGGAGATTCTCATCATGATGAGGTGGAACGGGAGATTCTCATGGTGATGAGGTGGAACGGGAGATTCACATCATGATGAGGTGGAACGGGAGCTTCTCATGGTGATGAGGTGGAACAGGAGATTCTCATGGTGATGAGGTGGAACGAGAGATTCTCATCATGATGAGGTGGAACGGGAGATTCTCATGGTGATGAGGTGGAACGGGAGATTCTCATGGTGATGAGGTGGAACGAGAGATTCTCATCATGATGAGGTGGAACGGGAGATTCTCATCATGATGAGGTGGAACGGGAGATTCTCATGGTGATGAGGTGGAACGGGAGATTCTCATGGTGATGAGGTGGAACGGGAGATTCACATCATGATGAGGTGGAACGGGAGCTTCTCATGGTGATGAGGTGGAACGGGAGATTCTCATGGTGATGAGGTGGAACGGGAGATTCACATCATGATGAGGTGGAACGGGAGCTTCTCATGGTGATGAGGTGGAACGGGAGATTCTCATGGTGATGAGGTGGAACGGGAGATTCACATCATGATGAGGTGGAACGGGAGATTCTCATCATGATGAGGTGGAACGGGAGCTTCTCATGGTGATGTGGTGGAACGGGAGATTCTCATGGTGATGAGGTGGAACGGGAGATTCTCATGGTGATGAGGTGGAACGAGAGATTCTCATCATGATGAGGTGGAACGGGAGATTCTCATGGTGATGAGGTGGAACGGGAGATTCTCATGGTGATGAGGTGGAACGAGAGATTCTCATCATGATGAGGTGGAACGGGAGATTCTCATCATGATGAGGGAACGGGAGATTCTCATGGTGATGAGGTGGAACGGGAGATTCTCATGGTGATGAGGTGGAACGGGAGATTCTCACGGTGATGCTTCATGTCAAAATGGAGCAGAATCTTGGAGGAATGTTTCCACCTCGATGAAAAGAAAACGTGAAAGTAAAAAACACACAGCAGGTATTTGCAGGAAGAAAATCTCAGACACATTAAATGCTTCCTTTCAGCTGTATTGAGGAATATCTGACATGTTCATCCAGCTGTGAGACGGCTGAACAGCTGGATGAACCGTCTGATGTATTTATATTTGTGAGGAATCTCATAGAAAGCAGCGTCACATCTCAGATTCATGTCAAACACATCCGGACGGCAGGATTCGACCTTCACAGACGGAGCAGAGAGAATGAGCTGATCAGTTTGGGTCAGTGCTGCGGGAGAAAGAGGCTTTGCCATTGACTTTTCTGCTGAGCTGATGCTCATCTCTTATTGGCTATCTTTCCTTTCATCTAAATCAACACGCCTGAGCATCGATCCGCTTCTCTACCCTGCATAGATGCTTTCACAAAGAACGCTCAGAGCCAGTTTCATTGTGTTTATGTCCTTGTAGCTCGTTGCGCCAACAGGTCCCGGTAGACCAGCTGCATCACCTCTGATTAAAACAACACACACCTTCTGTGAGACCTGGTCTCAGGTTAGGTCCTAACGAGAGCTGCTTGCGTTGGAAGATGAGAAAGTTGGTTGGAGTGAGCATGTGCTGAGATCCAGTGAATCCAGAGCACGGGAACCAGGAGTTTAAGGTCTTTTTAAAGTGAAAGGATAAAATGCCTCCAAGTATTTACTCCAGTCAGCTTTCAGTTTCCAGGTGTTGTTATGGCAACGGCATCCCAGTCAGCGATGACTCAAATGACAAACCAAATTCCAGAAAAAGTTGGGACCTTCGTTTAGTTGGAAGAAAATGAAAACTACTGGACCCAGTCCCATTCAGTCCATTTAGTCCCATTTGGTCTATTCTGTCCCCATTGAGTCCAGTAGGCTCCTTTTGGTCCTCTTCAGTCCCAGTAGGCTCCTTTTGGTCCTCTTCAGTCCCAGTAGGCTCCTTTTGGTCCTCTTCAGTCCCAGTAGGCTCCTTTTGGTCCTCTTCAGTCCCAGTAGGCTCCTTTGGTCCCGTCTTCAGTCCCAGTAGGTTCCTTTTGGTCCTCTTCAGTCCCAGTAGGTTCCTTTTGGTCCTCTTCAGTCCCAGTAGGCTCCCTTTTGGTCCTCTTCAGTCCCAGTAGGCTCCTTTTGGTCCTATTCAGTCCCAGTAGGCTCCTTTGTGGTCCTCTTCAGTCCCAGTAGGCTCCTTTTGGTCCTATTCAGTCCCAGTAGGCTCCTTTGGTCCTATTCATCCCAGTAGGCTCCTTTTGGTCCTCTTCAGTCCCAGTAGGCTCCTTTTGGTCCTCCTTCAGTCCCAGTAGGCTCCTTATGGTCCTCTTCAGTCCCAGTAGGCTCCTTTTGGTCCTCTTCAGTCCCAGTAGGCTCCTTTTGGTCCTCTTCAGTCCCAGTAGGCTCCTTTTGGTCCTCTTCAGTCCCAGTAGGCTCCTTTTGGTCCTCTTCAGTCCCAGTAGGCTCCTTTTGGTCCTCTTCAGTCCAAGTAGGTTCCTTATGGCTCTATTCAGTCCCAGTCGGTCCTGTTTGGCTCTATTCAGTCCCAGTCGGTCCTGTTTGGCACTATTTGATCCAGTCGGTCCTGTTTGGTTCTATTCAGTCCCAGTCAATTGCATTTGATCCCCCTTGGTCCCAATCGGTTCCATACAGTCTCACTTGGTCCCGTTTAGTTCTATTCAGTTCCGTTCCTGTTTTGCTGTCTTTGCTGGATTCTCTGCTTCCATGATGCTCCAGATGTTTGTCCTGGTGAAAGGTGTGGACTGCAGCAGACCAGTTCTCCTGTTCCACCACGCTGCTGTGATGGATGCAGGATGTGGGTTCAGCAGTGGTCCTGCTGAAATGTGTAAGGTCTTCCCTGAAGAGACGTCTGGATGGGAGCAGAACCTTCTCTAACCTTTACTCTTTCCTGAACATGCCAGCTGCTCGTACTGTTTGCACCTTTGCACCCCGGAGATGCAGGTTTTTCCTCATGGGGGGTCCTTCAAGGTGGCAGTCTGCCCACTTGGTCTGCGGGACTGTTGCCACATTGTTTGTCCTTGTCAGGGGTGTCTTGGAGGTCCTGCTCTGCAGCCCTATGGTTCTTGGCTGCCCTCCTCTGGGTGGGTCCTGTGGTGGCACCGACTGGGTGGGCTGGATCCTGGTGTAGATGGATCCCCAGGATTTTCTTTCCTCACATCAGTGTCAAACCAGATGTTTATTTCTGTTACATTTTATGTCTACATAGAGCTAAGCAATGTAAGCGAGGGCTGGGAGTTCATGTTTGTGTGGAATAGAAGGGGGGGGGGGGGGGGGGGGGGGGGGGTGGAAATGTGTGTGTGCATGGTGTGATTGTGTGTGAAGGAGATAATTATGGTGTGGTGTGTTGTGTACCTTGGCTTTATGCCGGTTGCGTGAAAAGTTGGATTTGAATGGATTTTAAGCTGATCCACTCTGAAGCAGAACGTTGCAGATGAGGACACGACGGCCGCTTCTGGACCGTGTCCAACATGGCTTCCGGTCGGCGTGATGAAGCTTTAGTTGCGTCTGCAGAAGGTGTGGCTGGTTGCCGTAGCGACGGTGGCTTCTGGACTTTCTTGCATCCCAGATATTCTGAGACCTGTAAGAAGCATCACTTTTATACGAGTTCACTTTGTTCAGAAAAAAACTGGTCAGTTCAGACATTAATGATCTGCTGCGTAAAATATTGAGTCGTTTGATTTGAGGTTCTTTTACTTTTGCTTTTATTTAAGTTTAAAGGGTTGTAACGAGATTTCTCCCTGGACTATCGCGTAACATCCCTGCAGTAAAAACTGTGTGAACCAACTTGGTTCATTACAGAATGAAAGCGTTGTGTTTCATAAACCTGTGTAAGATCAAACAATCCTCACTGATCCTTCTCCAAGGACTGAAACCTCCGTCTTCCAGAAACAAACTGGTGATTGGGCCTGTGGGAGGAATCTTTAGCAGAGGATCATCCTCCCTCATTACTGCCTCCAACATGGCCTTCCGCAGCTCTAATAACCCTGCAGATGTTCGGCCGCTGTCATGATGCTCAGGTGTGATTTAGAGAGTCTCCCGTTACGGTGAGATGTAAAATCATCCAGGAAGCAGGTTGATGCTGATGGTGGTCCGTGATACCAGGATGTGTTCAGGTCGTAGACTGGATGTGGATCTGCTGATGTCATGGACTCATCTTCCTCTCTGGCAAGATATCAGAGAGAAAGAAGATGACAGTCTGATGTTGCTTTTACTTCGGAAAATACTGAAAGGTTGATTCTGTTGCTTTTTAGTGGATTTTGACCACGAGACCAGGTCCTGCTACAAAGACTGAATACTTGGATCTTGACTGGATTCTACTGAGCATGTCGATTTGTCAAAGCCCCAGTCCTCAACCTTTCTCACGCCGTCCAGCCTGGCTTGTGTTCGTCCCGTCTCTTCTCTGAGATCTCTCCACACATTAAAAGTCTTAGGTCTAGACTTCTTGCTTCTTGTGTTTCTTCCTCTGATAATAGCTTGTGTGTCTTTGCTGAATCGACTACTGTGTGCTCAGAATGGTTGACGTTTATATCTCGCTAGCATCTTGCTAGCATGCTAGTATGTAACTTAACACGTTGTCCCAGAAGTAAAAGTAGTCAGGAGGTTTTCTTCATCAGGATGCTGCTGGACAACAACGGCTGCAGAAATGTAACAAACGTCACTGTGACATCAAACATGTGGGGATCAGACCTGCATTTTCGCCGACTTCCCAGAAATGAAAACATTTTGGACATGCATGTGGGAGGAAATGGGTCAAATCAGGAAATGGGTGTGTCGTCAGCTGTGTCGTCAGTTGTGTCATCAGCTGTATCATCAGGTGTGTTACCAGTGTGTCGTGTCAGGTGTGTTACCAGTGTGTCGTGTCAGGTGTGTTACCAGGTGTATTGTAGCTGCAGGAGTTGACTGACTGGTGTTGAGCATTTCTAATAGTGAATGTTTACATATTTATGGTTTAAATGACATCAGCCTGTCCAGATGGAAATGAACCAACAGCTGCAATCTGAATCATTTACTCTAAAATGTTCATTAATGTCGACTGTCACAATTTTAACAAATAAAAATAACAAAAAAAAAAGACAATAGAGTCATGAGTGGTCCAGTCCGGGCCCAAACGTGTTGCTGTGTGGGTAGTTTCTTCCAGCTAACAGCGTGTTCTGCTGGTTTGCAGGCGTGTGCTGCAGGTCATACATCTCTCTCTCTGTAGTTCATCACAGGCGGTAAACATTTCTGCATCCCCGCTCTGTGAAGAAAGAGCCGCAGTGGGCTTAGTTTGCTGTTAGGACCAGTTGGACCTGCATGTCTGGTATCTGGAGCTGAACTGCATCTGAACTGTGGAAATATGCAGAAAAGCTGTCCTGAAGCAGGACCCTCCGCAACAGGAAGAGTCAGATCAGCTGATATCAGGTGTCAGAGATGTCCACCTGCTCTGTGAGCCAATGGTAAACTCTGTCTGGGATGAGAGACAGAAACTTCAGTCAGGTCAGCATTTGTGTCAAACAGAAAATGACTCCAGATGAATGTGGGGTTCCTGGAGAAGAGCGTGAGAGCTCAGCCGGCGTCCCCAGGAGACTTAAAGGTTAAGTACGTCTAATAATATGGCATCTATAAATACAGCTACTTTCTGATGATTCCTCCTCGTTTCCAGCGAGCAGAGAGAAGTTTGTCTGCTTTGTGTCTGATGAAAAGGCAGATTTCCTCCAGTCAGAAGCAGCAGCAAGCAGCTGGTTTCAGGCCTCTTCTCATCTCGTCTGTCTGTCTGTCTCACATCGTTTCTTCAGGAAGAGTCTTCTCCAGGTTTAGACTGAAATATAAACCGAAGTTTACCTTCAGTCAACAACAAGCCTGTTCTAAGGCTCAGCCTGGCAGGATGGTGAGACGATAGGGTTTTCGATTCAATTCCTATTTTATGGGTGCCGATTCGATTTCAGTTGCGATTCTCACAATTCTTCCACATTGCTGATTTTTGGAGATTAAAAACAAAGAAAAATGTACAAAATTTCTTTTGCTCGTCATTTTTCCTGATTTCACTTAGAAAACAGCACAATAGGTAGACCATCATTCCTCTGCTAGAATGCCCAAGAAGACAAGTAAAAAGATCAATAAAACCTATAAAAATGACAAAAAAAATTATAATGGCTCATTTTTATTTCTTTGAAAAAAATAGTTTTTTTTTATTTTAAAAAAAAAATTGATTTTCAAATAAATATTCGATTTTTCGGTTAGATTTTCCCACCGCATGATATGAGACATCAGATCATCTGACACCAGTCTGACACCAGTCTGACACCAGTCTGATACCAGTCTGATACCAGTCTGACACCAGTCTGATACCAGTCTGACACCAGTCTGATACCAGTCTGATACCAGTATGACACCAGTCTGATACCAGTCTGACACCAGTCTGATACCAGTCTGATACCAGTCTGATACCAGTCTGACACCAGTCTGACACCAGTCTGACACCGGTCTGATACCAGTCTGACACCGGTCTGATACCAGTCTGACACCAGTCTGACACCGGTCTGATACCAGTCTGACACCAGTCTGATACCAGTCTGACACCGGTCTGATACCAGTCTGATACCAGTCTGATACCAGTCTGATACCAGTCTGACACCAGTCTGACACCAGTCTGACACCAGTCTGATACCAGTCTGACACCGGTCTGACACCGGTCTGACACCGGTCTGATACCGGTCTGATACCAGTCTGACACCAGTCTGACACCAGTCTGACACCAGTCTGACACCGGTCTGACACCAGTCTGATACCAGTCTGATATCGGTCTGACACCAGTCTGATACCAGTCTGATACCAGTCTGACACCAGTCTGACACCAGTCTGACACCAGTCTGATACCAGTCTGATACCAGTCTGACACCGGTCTGACACCGGTCTGATACCAGTCTGACACCAGTCTGACACCGGTCTGACACCAGTCTGACACCGGTCTGATACCAGTCTGACACCGGTCTGATACCAGTCTGACACCAGTCTGACACCGGTCTGATACCAGTCTGATACCAGTCTGACACCAGTCTGACACCAGTCTGACACCAGTCTGATACCAGTCTGATACCAGTCTGACACCGGTCTGACACCGGTCTGATACCAGTCTGATACCAGTCTGACACCGGTCTGATACCAGTCTGATACCAGTCTGACACCGGTCTGATACCAGTCTGACACCAGTCTGACACCGGTCTGATACCAGTCTGATACCAGTCTGACACCAGTCTGATATCGGTCTGACACCAGTCTGATACCAGTCTGACACCAGTCTGATACCAGTCTGATACCAGTCTGATACCAGTCTGACACCGGTCTGACACCAGTCTGATACCAGTCTGATACCAGTCTGATACCAGTCTGATACCAGTCTGATACCAGTCTGACACCGGTCTGATACCAGTCTGACACCAGTCTGACACCAGTCTGATACCAGTCTGATACCAGTCTGACACCAGTCTGACACCGGTCTGATACCAGTCTGACACCAGTCTGACACCGGTCTGATACCGGTCTGACACCAGTCTGACACCGGTCTGATACCAGTCTGATACCAGTCTGATACCAGTCTGACACCAGTCTGACACCGGTCTGATACCAGTCTGACACCAGTCTGACACCGGTCTGACACCAGTCTGACACCGGTCTGATACCGGTCTGATACCAGTCTGATATCGGTCTGACACCAGTCTGATACCAGTCTGATACCAGTCTGACACCAGTCTGACACCAGTCTGATACCAGTCTGATACCAGTCTGACACCGGTCTGACACCGGTCTGATACCAGTCTGACACCAGTCTGACACCGGTCTGATACCGGTCTGATACCAGTCTGATACCAGTCTGATACCAGTCTGATACCAGTCTGACACCGGTCTGACACCAGTCTGATACCAGTCTGATACCAGTCTGACACCAGTCTGACACCGGTCTGACACCGGTCTGATACCGGTCTGATACCAGTCTGATACCAGTCTGATACCAGTCTGATATCAGTCTGATACCAGTCTGACACCGGTCTGATACCAGTCTGACACCAGTCTGACACCAGTCTGACACCAGTCTGATACCAGTCTGATATCGGTCTGATACCAGTCTGACACCAGTCTGACACCAGTCTGATACCAGTCTGACACCGGTCTGATACCAGTCTGATACTGGTCTGATACCAGTCTGATATCGGTCTGACACCAGTCTGATACCAGTCTGACACCAGTCTGACACCAGTCTGATACCAGTCTGATACCAGTCTGACACCAGTCTGACACCAGTCTGACACCGGTCTGATACCAGTCTGACACCGGTCTGATACCAGTCTGACACCAGTCTGACACCGGTCTGATACCAGTCTGACACCAGTCTGATACCAGTCTGACACCGGTCTGATACCAGTCTGATACCAGTCTGATACCAGTCTGATACCAGTCTGACACCAGTCTGACACCAGTCTGATACCAGTCTGACACCGGTCTGACACCGGTCTGACACCAGTCTGACACCAGTCTGACACCGGTCTGACACCGGTCTGATACCGGTCTGATACCAGTCTGACACCAGTCTGACACCAGTCTGACACCAGTCTGACACCGGTCTGACACCAGTCTGATACCAGTCTGATATCGGTCTGACACCAGTCTGATACCAGTCTGATACCAGTCTGACACCAGTCTGACACCAGTCTGACACCAGTCTGATACCAGTCTGATACCAGTCTGACACCGGTCTGACACCGGTCTGATACCAGTCTGACACCAGTCTGACACCGGTCTGACACCAGTCTGACACCGGTCTGATACCAGTCTGACACCGGTCTGATACCAGTCTGACACCAGTCTGACACCGGTCTGATACCAGTCTGATACCAGTCTGACACCAGTCTGACACCAGTCTGACACCAGTCTGATACCAGTCTGACACCGGTCTGACACCGGTCTGATACCAGTCTGATACCAGTCTGACACCGGTCTGATACCAGTCTGATACCAGTCTGACACCGGTCTGATACCAGTCTGACACCAGTCTGACACCGGTCTGACACCAGTCTGATACCAGTCTGATACCAGTCTGATATCGGTCTGACACCAGTCTGATACCAGTCTGACACCAGTCTGATACCAGTCTGATACCAGTCTGACACCGGTCTGACACCAGTCTGATACCAGTCTGATACCAGTCTGATACCAGTCTGATACCAGTCTGACACCGGTCTGATACCAGTCTGACACCAGTCTGACACCAGTCTGATACCAGTCTGATACCAGTCTGACACCAGTCTGACACCGGTCTGATACCAGTCTGACACCAGTCTGACACCGGTCTGATACCGGTCTGACACCAGTCTGACACCGGTCTGATACCAGTCTGATACCAGTCTGATACCAGTCTGACACCAGTCTGACACCGGTCTGATACCAGTCTGACACCAGTCTGACACCGGTCTGACACCAGTCTGACACCGGTCTGATACCGGTCTGATACCAGTCTGATACCAGTCTGATATCGGTCTGACACCAGTCTGATACCAGTCTGATACCAGTCTGACACCAGTCTGACACCAGTCTGATACCAGTCTGATACCAGTCTGACACCGGTCTGACACCGGTCTGACACCGGTCTGACACCGGTCTGACACCGGTCTGATACCGGTCTGATACCAGTCTGATACCAGTCTGATACCAGTCTGATACCAGTCTGACACCGGTCTGACACCAGTCTGATACCAGTCTGATACCAGTCTGACACCGGTCTGACACCAGTCTGACACCGGTCTGACACCGGTCTGATACCAGTCTGATACCAGTCTGATACCAGTCTGATATCAGTCTGATACCAGTCTGATACCAGTCTGATACCAGTCTGACACCGGTCTGATACCAGTCTGACACCAGTCTGACACCAGTCTGACACCGGTCTGATACCAGTCTGACACCAGTCTGACACCAGTCTGACACCAGTCTGACACCGGTCTGATACCAGTCTGATACCAGTCTGATACCAGTCTGACACCGGTCTGATACCAGTCTGACACCAGTCTGACACCGGTCTGATACCAGTCTGATACCAGTCTGATACCAGTCTGACACCGGTCTGATACCAGTCTGACACCAGTCTGACACCGGTCTGATACCAGTCTGACACCAGTCTGACACCAGTCTGACACCGGTCTGATACCAGTCTGATATCGGTCTGATACCAGTCTGACACCAGTCTGACACCAGTCTGATACCAGTCTGACACCGGTCTGATACCAGTCTGATACTGGTCTGATACCAGTCTGATATCGGTCTGACACCAGTCTGATACCAGTTTGACACCAGTCTGACACCAGTCTGACACCAGTCTGATACCAGTCTGATACCAGTCTACCAGTCTGATACCAGTCTGACACCAGTCTGATACCAGTCTGATACCAGTCTGATACCGGTCTGACACTGGTCTGATACCAGTCTGATACCAGTCTACCAGTCTGATACCAGTCTGACACCGGTCTGACACCAGTCTGACACCAGTCTGACACCAGTCTGACACCAGTCTGATACCGGTCTGATACCGGTCTGACACCGGTCTGATACCAGTCTACCAGTCTGATACCAGTCTGATACCAGTCTGACACCAGTCTGATACCAGTCTGACACCGGTCTGACACCGGTCTGATACCGGTCTGACACCGGTCTGATACCAGTCTGACACCGGTCTGACACCAGTCTGATACCAGTCTGATACCAGTCTGATACCAGTCTGATACCAGTCTGACACCAGTCTGACACCAGTCTGACACCAGTCTGACACCAGTCTGATATCGGTCTGACACCGGTCTGACACCGGTCTGATACCAGTCTGACACCGGTCTGATACCAGTCTGATACCGGTCTGATACCAGTCTGATATCGGTCTGACACCAGTCTGACACCAGTCTGACACCAGTCTGATACCAGTCTGATACCAGTCTGATAACCGGTCTGACACCAGTCTGATACCAGTCTGATACCGGTCTGATACCGGTCTGATACCGGTCTGACACCGGTCTGATACCAGTCTGATACCAGTCTGATACCAGTCTGATACCAGTCTGATACCAGTCTGACACCGGTCTGACACCGGTCTGACACCAGTCTGACACCAGTCTGATACCAGTCTGATACCAGTCTACCAGTCTGATACCAGTCTGACACCAGTCTGACACCGGTCTGATACCAGTCTGATACCAGTCTACCAGTCTGATACCAGTCTGACACCAGTCTGACACCGGTCTGATACCGGTCTGACACCGGTCTGATACCAGTCTGACACCAGTCTGACACCGGTCTGACACCGGTCTGATACCGGTCTGATACCAGTCTGACACCGGTCTGATACCAGTCTACCAGTCTGATACCAGTCTGACACCAGTCTGACACCGGTCTGATACCAGTCTGATACCAGTCTACCAGTCTGATACCAGTCTGACACCAGTCTGATACCAGTCTACCAGTCTGATACCAGTCTGACACCAGTCTGATGCCAGTCTGACACCAGTCTGACACCGGTCTGACACCGGTCTGATACCGGTCTGATACCAGTCTGACACCGGTCTGATACCAGTCTACCAGTCTGATACCAGTCTGACACCAGTCTGACACCGGTCTGATACCAGTCTGACACCAGTCTGACACCGGTCTGATACCAGTCTGACACCAGTCTGACACCAGTCTGACACCGGTCTGATACCAGTCTGATACCGGTCTGACACCAGTCTGACACCAGTCTGACACCAGTCTGACACCAGTCTGATACCAGTCTGACACCAGTCTGACACCGGTCTGATACCAGTCTGACACCAGTCTGACACCGGTCTGATACCAGTCTGATACCAGTCTGATACCAGTCTGATACCAGTCTGACACCGGTCTGATACCAGTCTGACACCAGTCTGACACCGGTCTGATACCAGTCTGACACCAGTCTGACACCAGTCTGACACCGGTCTGATACCAGTCTGACACCAGTCTGACACCAGTCTGACACCGGTCTGATACCAGTCTGATACCAGTCTGATACCAGTCTGACACCGGTCTGATACCAGTCTGACACCAGTCTGACACCGGTCTGATACCAGTCTGATACCAGTCTGATACCAGTCTGACACCGGTCTGATACCAGTCTGACACCAGTCTGACACCGGTCTGATACCAGTCTGACACCAGTCTGACACCAGTCTGACACCGGTCTGATACCAGTCTGATATCGGTCTGATACCAGTCTGACACCAGTCTGACACCAGTCTGATACCAGTCTGACACCGGTCTGATACCAGTCTGATACTGGTCTGATACCAGTCTGATATCGGTCTGACACCAGTCTGATACCAGTCTGACACCAGTCTGACACCAGTCTGACACCAGTCTGATACCAGTCTGATACCAGTCTACCAGTCTGATACCAGTCTGACACCAGTCTGATACCAGTCTGATACCAGTCTGATACCGGTCTGACACTGGTCTGATACCAGTCTGATACCAGTCTACCAGTCTGATACCAGTCTGACACCGGTCTGACACCAGTCTGACACCAGTCTGACACCAGTCTGACACCAGTCTGATACCGGTCTGATACCGGTCTGACACCGGTCTGATACCAGTCTACCAGTCTGATACCAGTCTGATACCAGTCTGACACCAGTCTGATACCAGTCTGACACCGGTCTGACACCGGTCTGATACCGGTCTGACACCGGTCTGATACCAGTCTGACACCGGTCTGATACCAGTCTAATACCAGTCTGATACCAGTCTGACACCAGTCTGACACCAGTCTGATACCAGTCTGATACCAGTCTGACACCAGTCTGACACCAGTCTGATATCGGTCTGACACCGGTCTGACACCGGTCTGATACCAGTCTGACACCGGTCTGATACCAGTCTGATACCGGTCTGATACCAGTCTGATATCGGTCTGACACCAGTCTGACACCAGTCTGACACCAGTCTGATACCAGTCTGATACCAGTCTGATAACCGGTCTGACACCAGTCTGATACCAGTCTGATACCGGTCTGATACCGGTCTGATACCGGTCTGACACCGGTCTGATACCAGTCTGATACCAGTCTGATACCAGTCTGATACCAGTCTGACACCGGTCTGACACCGGTCTGACACCAGTCTGACACCAGTCTGATACCAGTCTGATACCAGTCTACCAGTCTGATACCAGTCTGACACCAGTCTGACACCGGTCTGATACCAGTCTGATACCAGTCTACCAGTCTGATACCAGTCTGACACCAGTCTGACACCGGTCTGATACCAGTCTGACACCGGTCTGATACCGGTCTGACACCGGTCTGATACCAGTCTGACACCAGTCTGACACCGGTCTGACACCGGTCTGATACCGGTCTGATACCAGTCTGACACCGGTCTGATACCAGTCTACCAGTCTGATACCAGTCTGACACCAGTCTGACACCGGTCTGATACCAGTCTGATACCAGTCTACCAGTCTGATACCAGTCTGACACCAGTCTGATACCAGTCTACCAGTCTGATACCAGTCTGACACCAGTCTGATGCCAGTCTGACACCAGTCTGACACCGGTCTGACACCGGTCTGATACCGGTCTGATACCAGTCTGACACCGGTCTGATACCAGTCTACCAGTCTGATACCAGTCTGACACCAGTCTGACACCGGTCTGATACCAGTCTGATACCAGTCTACCAGTCTGATACCAGTCTGACACCAGTCTGATACCAGTCTACCAGTCTGACACCAGTCTGACACCAGTCTGACACCAGTCTGACACCGGTCTGATACCAGTCTGACACCAGTCTGACACCGGTCTGATACCAGTCTGATACCGGTCTGACACCAGTCTGACACCAGTCTGACACCGGTCTGATACCAGTCTGATACCAGTCTGACACCAGTCTGACACCAGTCTGATACCAGTCTGACACCGGTCTGATAACTGTCTGACACCAGTCTGACACCAGTCTGACACCGGTCTGATACCAGTCTGACACCAGTCTGATACCGGTCTGACACCAGTCTGACACCAGTCTGACACCAGTCTGATACCGGTCTGATACCGGTCTGACACCAGTCTGACACCGGTCTGACACCGGTCTGACACCGGTCTGACACCGGTCTGACACCAGTCTGACACCAGTCTGACACCAGTCTGACACCGGTCTGACACCAGTCTGACACCAGTCTGACACCGGTCTGATACCAGTCTGACACCGGTCTGACACCGGTCTGACACCGGTCTGACACCAGTCTGACACCGGTCTGACACCAGTCTGACACCGGTCTGACACCAGTCTGATACCAGTCTGACACCGGTCTGACACCAGTCTGACACCAGTCTGACACCAGTCTGATACCAGTCTGACACCGGTCTGATACCAGTCTGACACCGGTCTGACACCGGTCTGATACCAGTCTGACACCAGTCTGATACCAGTCTGACACCAGTCTGACACCAGTCTGACACCAGTCTGACACCGGTCTGATACCGGTCTGATACCAGTCTGACACCGGTCTGATACCAGTCTGACACCCGTCTGACACCCGTCTGACACCAGTCTGACACCAGTCTGACACCAGTCTGACACCAGTCTGACACCGGTCTGACACCAGTCTGACACCAGTCTGACACCAGTCTGACACCAGTCTGACACCGGTCTGATACCAGTCTGATACCAGTCTGACACCGGTCTGACACCGGTCTGATACCGGTCTGATACCGGTCTGATACCAGTCTGACACCGGTCTGATACCAGTCTGATACCGGTCTGATACCGGTCTGACACCAGTCTGATACCAGTCTGACACCAGTCTGATACCAGTCTGATACCAGTCTGACACCGGTCTGATACCAGTCTGACACCGGTCTGATACCGGTCTGACACCAGTCTGACACCAGTCTGACACCAGTCTGATACCAGTCTGACACCAGTCTGATACCGGTCTGACACCAGTCTGATACCGGTCTGATACCAGTCTGACACCGGTCTGACACCGGTCTGATACCAGTCTGATACCAGTCTGACACCGGTCTGATACCAGTCTGATACCAGTCTGACACCGGTCTGACACCAGTCTGATACCGGTCTGACACCAGTCTGACACCAGTCTGACACCGGTCTGACACCGGTCTGACACCAGTCTGACACCTGTCTGACACCAGTCTGATACCAGTCTGATACCAGTCTGATACCAGTCTGACACCAGTCTGACACCGGTCTGACACCAGTCTGACACCAGTCTGACACCAGTCTGACACCAGTCTGACACCAGTCTGATACCAGTCTGACACCAGTCTGACACCAGTCTGACACCAGTCTGACACCAGTCTGATACCAGTCTGATACCAGTCTGACACCAGTCTGACACCAGTCTGACACCGGTCTGACACCGGTCTGACACCGGTCTGACACCAGTCTGATACCGGTCTGACACCAGTCTGACACCAGTCTGATACCAGTCTTACACCGGTCTGATACCAGTCTGACACCGGTCTGATACCAGTCTGACACCGGTCTGATACCGGTCTGACACCGGTCTGATACCAGTCTGACACCAGTCTGACACCAGTCTGATACCGGTCTGATACCGGTCTGACACCGGTCTTATACCAGTCTGACACCGGTCTGATACCAGTCTGACACCGGTCTGATACCGGTCTGACACCGGTCTGATACCAGTCTGACACCAGTCTGATACCGGTCTGATACCGGTCTGATACCGGTCTGACACCGGTCTTATACCAGTCTGATACCAGTCTACCAGTCTGATACCAGTCTGACACCAGTCTGACACCGGTCTGATACCAGTCTGATACCAGTCTGATACCAGTCTGATACCGGTCTGATACCGGTCTGACACCAGTCTGATACCTGTCTGACACCAGTCTGACACCAGTCTGACACCAGTCTGACACCAGTCTGACACCAGTCTGATACCAGTCTGACACCAGTTTGACACCAGTCTGATACCAGTCTGACACCAGTCTGATACCAGTCTGACACCGGTCTGACACCGGTCTGATACCGGTCTGATACCGGTCTGACACCAGTCTGACACCAGTCTGACACCAGTCTGACACCAGTCTGACACCAGTCTGATACCAGTCTGATACCAGTCTGATAACCGGTCTGACACCAGTCTGATACCAGTCTGATACCGGTCTGATACCGGTCTGATACCGGTCTGACACCGGTCTGATACCAGTCTGATACCAGTCTGATACCAGTCTGATACCAGTCTGATACCAGTCTGACACCGGTCTGACACCGGTCTGACACCAGTCTGACACCAGTCTGATACCAGTCTGATACCAGTCTACCAGTCTGATACCAGTCTGACACCAGTCTGACACCGGTCTGATACCAGTCTGATACCAGTCTACCAGTCTGATACCAGTCTGACACCAGTCTGACACCGGTCTGATACCGGTCTGACACCGGTCTGATACCAGTCTGACACCAGTCTGACACCGGTCTGACACCGGTCTGATACCGGTCTGATACCAGTCTGACACCGGTCTGATACCAGTCTACCAGTCTGATACCAGTCTGACACCAGTCTGACACCGGTCTGATACCAGTCTGATACCAGTCTACCAGTCTGATACCAGTCTGACACCAGTCTGATACCAGTCTACCAGTCTGATACCAGTCTGACACCAGTCTGATGCCAGTCTGACACCAGTCTGACACCGGTCTGACACCGGTCTGATACCGGTCTGATACCAGTCTGACACCGGTCTGATACCAGTCTACCAGTCTGATACCAGTCTGACACCAGTCTGACACCGGTCTGATACCAGTCTGACACCAGTCTGACACCGGTCTGATACCAGTCTGACACCAGTCTGACACCAGTCTGACACCGGTCTGATACCAGTCTGATACCGGTCTGACACCAGTCTGACACCAGTCTGACACCAGTCTGACACCAGTCTGATACCAGTCTGACACCAGTCTGACACCGGTCTGATACCAGTCTGACACCAGTCTGACACCGGTCTGATACCAGTCTGATACCAGTCTGATACCAGTCTGATACCAGTCTGACACCGGTCTGATACCAGTCTGACACCAGTCTGACACCGGTCTGATACCAGTCTGACACCAGTCTGACACCAGTCTGACACCGGTCTGATACCAGTCTGACACCAGTCTGACACCAGTCTGACACCAGTCTGACACCGGTCTGATACCAGTCTGATACCAGTCTGATACCAGTCTGACACCGGTCTGATACCAGTCTGACACCAGTCTGACACCGGTCTGATACCAGTCTGATACCAGTCTGATACCAGTCTGACACCGGTCTGATACCAGTCTGACACCAGTCTGACACCGGTCTGATACCAGTCTGACACCAGTCTGACACCAGTCTGACACCGGTCTGATACCAGTCTGATATCGGTCTGATACCAGTCTGACACCAGTCTGACACCAGTCTGATACCAGTCTGACACCGGTCTGATACCAGTCTGATACTGGTCTGATACCAGTCTGATATCGGTCTGACACCAGTCTGATACCAGTCTGACACCAGTCTGACACCAGTCTGACACCAGTCTGACACCAGTCTGATACCAGTCTGATACCAGTCTACCAGTCTGATACCAGTCTGACACCAGTCTGATACCAGTCTGATACCAGTCTGATACCGGTCTGACACTGGTCTGATACCAGTCTGATACCAGTCTACCAGTCTGATACCAGTCTGACACCGGTCTGACACCAGTCTGACACCAGTCTGACACCAGTCTGACACCAGTCTGATACCGGTCTGATACCGGTCTGACACCGGTCTGATACCAGTCTACCAGTCTGATACCAGTCTGATACCAGTCTGACACCAGTCTGATACCAGTCTGACACCGGTCTGACACCGGTCTGATACCGGTCTGACACCGGTCTGATACCAGTCTGACACCGGTCTGATACCAGTCTGATACCAGTCTGATACCAGTCTGATACCAGTCTGATACCAGTCTGACACCAGTCTGACACCAGTCTGATATCGGTCTGACACCGGTCTGACACCGGTCTGATACCAGTCTGACACCGGTCTGATACCAGTCTGATACCGGTCTGATACCAGTCTGATATCGGTCTGACACCAGTCTGACACCAGTCTGACACCAGTCTGATACCAGTCTGATACCAGTCTGATAACCGGTCTGACACCAGTCTGATACCAGTCTGATACCGGTCTGATACCGGTCTGATACCGGTCTGACACCGGTCTGATACCAGTCTGATACCAGTCTGATACCAGTCTGATACCAGTCTGATACCAGTCTGACACCGGTCTGACACCGGTCTGACACCAGTCTGACACCAGTCTGATACCAGTCTGATACCAGTCTACCAGTCTGATACCAGTCTGACACCAGTCTGACACCGGTCTGATACCAGTCTGATACCAGTCTACCAGTCTGATACCAGTCTGACACCAGTCTGACACCGGTCTGATACCAGTCTGACACCGGTCTGATACCGGTCTGACACCGGTCTGATACCAGTCTGACACCAGTCTGACACCGGTCTGACACCGGTCTGATACCGGTCTGATACCAGTCTGACACCGGTCTGATACCAGTCTACCAGTCTGATACCAGTCTGACACCAGTCTGACACCGGTCTGATACCAGTCTGATACCAGTCTACCAGTCTGATACCAGTCTGACACCAGTCTGATACCAGTCTACCAGTCTGATACCAGTCTGACACCAGTCTGATGCCAGTCTGACACCAGTCTGACACCGGTCTGACACCGGTCTGATACCGGTCTGATACCAGTCTGACACCGGTCTGATACCAGTCTACCAGTCTGATACCAGTCTGACACCAGTCTGACACCGGTCTGATACCAGTCTGATACCAGTCTACCAGTCTGATACCAGTCTGACACCAGTCTGATACCAGTCTACCAGTCTGACACCAGTCTGACACCAGTCTGACACCAGTCTGACACCGGTCTGATACCAGTCTGACACCAGTCTGACACCGGTCTGATACCAGTCTGATACCGGTCTGACACCAGTCTGACACCAGTCTGACACCGGTCTGATACCAGTCTGATACCAGTCTGACACCAGTCTGACACCAGTCTGATACCAGTCTGACACCGGTCTGATAACTGTCTGACACCAGTCTGACACCAGTCTGACACCGGTCTGATACCAGTCTGACACCAGTCTGATACCAGTCTGACACCAGTCTGACACCGGTCTGACACCAGTCTGACACCAGTCTGACACCAGTCTGACACCAGTCTGACACCGGTCTGACACCAGTCTGACACCAGTCTGACACCGGTCTGACACCAGTCTGACACCAGTCTGACACCAGTCTGACACCAGTCTGACACCGGTCTGATACCAGTCTGATACCAGTCTGACACCGGTCTGACACCGGTCTGATACCGGTCTGATACCGGTCTGATACCAGTCTGACACCGGTCTGATACCAGTCTGATACCGGTCTGATACCGGTCTGACACCAGTCTGATACCAGTCTGACACCAGTCTGATACCAGTCTGATACCAGTCTGACACCGGTCTGATACCAGTCTGACACCGGTCTGATACCGGTCTGACACCAGTCTGACACCAGTCTGACACCAGTCTGATACCAGTCTGACACCAGTCTGATACCGGTCTGACACCAGTCTGATACCGGTCTGATACCAGTCTGACACCGGTCTGACACCGGTCTGATACCAGTCTGATACCAGTCTGACACCGGTCTGATACCAGTCTGATACCAGTCTGACACCGGTCTGACACCAGTCTGATACCGGTCTGACACCAGTCTGACACCAGTCTGACACCGGTCTGACACCGGTCTGACACCAGTCTGACACCTGTCTGACACCAGTCTGATACCAGTCTGATACCAGTCTGATACCAGTCTGACACCGGTCTGACACCGGTCTGACACCAGTCTGACACCAGTCTGACACCAGTCTGACACCAGTCTGATACCAGTCTGACACCAGTCTGACACCAGTCTGACACCAGTCTGACACCAGTCTGATACCAGTCTGATACCAGTCTGACACCAGTCTGACACCAGTCTGACACCGGTCTGACACCGGTCTGACACCGGTCTGACACCGGTCTGACACCAGTCTGATACCGGTCTGACACCAGTCTGACACCAGTCTGATACCAGTCTTACACCGGTCTGATACCAGTCTGACACCGGTCTGATACCAGTCTGACACCGGTCTGATACCGGTCTGACACCGGTCTGATACCAGTCTGACACCAGTCTGACACCAGTCTGATACCGGTCTGATACCGGTCTGACACCGGTCTTATACCAGTCTGACACCGGTCTGATACCAGTCTGACACCGGTCTGATACCGGTCTGACACCGGTCTGATACCAGTCTGACACCAGTCTGATACCGGTCTGATACCGGTCTGATACCGGTCTGACACCGGTCTTATACCAGTCTGATACCAGTCTACCAGTCTGATACCAGTCTGATACCAGTCTGACACCAGTCTGACACCGGTCTGATACCAGTCTGATACCAGTCTGATACCAGTCTGATACCGGTCTGATACCGGTCTGACACCAGTCTGATACCTGTCTGACACCAGTCTGACACCAGTCTGACACCAGTCTGACACCAGTCTGACACCAGTCTGATACCAGTCTGACACCAGTTTGACACCAGTCTGATACCAGTCTGACACCAGTCTGATACCAGTCTGACACCGGTCTGACACCGGTCTGATACCGGTCTGACACCAGTCTGACACCAGTCTGACACCAGTCTGATACCAGTCTGACACCGGTCTGATACCAGTCTGACACCGGTCTGACACCGGTCTGATACCAGTCTGACACCAGTCTGACACCAGTCTGATACCAGTCTGACACCAGTCTGACACCAGTCTGACACCAGTCTGACACCGGTCTGACACCGGTCTGATACCAGTCTGACACCGGTCTGATACCAGTCTGACACCCGTCTGACACCCGTCTGACACCAGTCTGACACCAGTCTGACACCAGTCTGACACCAGTCTGACACCGGTCTGACACCAGTCTGACACCAGTCTGACACCAGTCTGACACCGGTCTGATACCAGTCTGATACCAGTCTGACACCGGTCTGACACCGGTCTGATACCGGTCTGATACCAGTCTGACACCGGTCTGATACCAGTCTGATACCGGTCTGACACCGGTCTGACACCGGTCTGACACCAGTCTGACACCGGTCTGATACCAGTCTGATACCAGTCTGACACCGGTCTGACACCGGTCTGATACCGGTCTGACACCGGTCTGACACCGGTCTGATACCGGTCTGATACCAGTCTGACACCGGTCTGATACCAGTCTGATACCGGTCTGACACCAGTCTGACACCAGTCTGACACCGGTCTGACACCAGTCTGACACCAGTCTGACACCAGTCTGACACCGGTCTGATACCAGTCTGATACCAGTCTGACACCGGTCTGACACCGGTCTGATACCGGTCTGATACCAGTCTGACACCGGTCTGACACCAGTCTGACACCAGTCTGACACCAGTCTGACACCGGTCTGATACCAGTCTGATACCAGTCTGACACCGGTCTGACACCGGTCTGATACCGGTCTGACACCGGTCTGACACCGGTCTGATACCGGTCTGATACCAGTCTGACACCGGTCTGATACCAGTCTGATACCGGTCTGACACCAGTCTGACACCAGTCTGACACCGGTCTGACACCAGTCTGACACCAGTCTGACACCAGTCTGACACCGGTCTGATACCAGTCTGATACCAGTCTGACACCGGTCTGACACCGGTCTGATACCGGTCTGATACCAGTCTGACACCGGTCTGATACCAGTCTGATACCGGTCTGATACCAGTCTGACACCGGTCTGATACCAGTCTGATACCAGTCTGACACCGGTCTGACACCGGTCTGATACCGGTCTGATACCGGTCTGATACCAGTCTGACACCGGTCTGATACCAGTCTGATACCGGTCTGATACCGGTCTGACACCAGTCTGATACCAGTCTGACACCAGTCTGATACCAGTCTGATACCAGTCTGACACCGGTCTGATACCAGTCTGACACCGGTCTGATACCGGTCTGACACCAGTCTGACACCAGTCTGACACCAGTCTGATACCAGTCTGACACCAGTCTGATACCGGTCTGACACCAGTCTGATACCGGTCTGATACCAGTCTGACACCGGTCTGACACCGGTCTGATACCAGTCTGATACCAGTCTGACACCGGTCTGATACCAGTCTGATACCAGTCTGACACCGGTCTGACACCAGTCTGATACCGGTCTGACACCAGTCTGACACCAGTCTGACACCGGTCTGACACCGGTCTGACACCAGTCTGACACCTGTCTGACACCAGTCTGATACCAGTCTGATACCAGTCTGATACCAGTCTGACACCAGTCTGACACCGGTCTGACACCAGTCTGACACCAGTCTGACACCAGTCTGACACCAGTCTGATACCAGTCTGACACCAGTCTGACACCAGTCTGACACCAGTCTGACACCAGTCTGATACCAGTCTGATACCAGTCTGACACCAGTCTGACACCAGTCTGACACCGGTCTGACACCGGTCTGACACCGGTCTGACACCAGTCTGATACCGGTCTGACACCAGTCTGACACCAGTCTGATACCAGTCTTACACCGGTCTGATACCAGTCTGACACCGGTCTGATACCAGTCTGACACCGGTCTGATACCGGTCTGACACCGGTCTGATACCAGTCTGACACCAGTCTGACACCAGTCTGATACCGGTCTGATACCGGTCTGACACCGGTCTTATACCAGTCTGACACCGGTCTGATACCAGTCTGACACCGGTCTGATACCGGTCTGACACCGGTCTGATACCAGTCTGACACCAGTCTGATACCGGTCTGATACCGGTCTGATACCGGTCTGACACCGGTCTTATACCAGTCTGATACCAGTCTACCAGTCTGATACCAGTCTGATACCAGTCTGACACCAGTCTGACACCGGTCTGATACCAGTCTGATACCAGTCTGATACCAGTCTGATACCGGTCTGATACCGGTCTGACACCAGTCTGATACCTGTCTGACACCAGTCTGACACCAGTCTGACACCAGTCTGACACCAGTCTGACACCAGTCTGATACCAGTCTGACACCAGTTTGACACCAGTCTGATACCAGTCTGACACCAGTCTGATACCAGTCTGACACCGGTCTGACACCGGTCTGATACCGGTCTGATACCGGTCTGACACCAGTCTGACACCAGTCTGACACCAGTCTGACACCAGTCTGATACCAGTCTGATACCAGTCTGATACCGGTCTGACACCAGTCTGACACCGGTCTGACACCAGTCTGATACCAGTCTGATACCAGTCTGACACCAGTCTGACACCAGTCTGATGCCAGTCTGATACCAGTCTGATACCAGTCTGACACCAGTCTGACACCAGTCTGACACCAGTCTGATACCAGTCTGATACCAGTCTGACACCAGTCTGACACCAGTCTGATACCAGTCTGATACCAGTCTGATACTAGTCTGACACCATTCTGACACCAGTCTGACACCAGTCTGACACCAGTCTGATACCAGTCTGACACCAGTCTGATACCGGTCTGACACCAGTCTGATACCGGTCTGACACCGGTCTGATACCAGTCTGATACCGGTCTGATACCAGTCTAATACCAGTCTGACACCAGTCTGACACCAGTCTGATACCAGTCTGACACCAGTCTGACACCAGTCTGATACCGGTCTGACACCGGTCTGATACCAGTCTGATACCGGTCTGATACCAGTCTAATACCAGTCTGACACCAGTCTGACACCAGTCTGACACCAGTCTGACACCAGTCTGACACCAGTCTGACACCAGTCTGATACCAGTCTGATACCAGTCTGACACCAGTCTGATACCGGTCTGACACCGGTCTGACACCGGTCTGACACCGGTCTGACACCATTCTGACACCATTCTGACACCAGTCTGACACCAGTCTGACACCGGTCTGATACCAGTCTGATACCAGTCTGATACCAGTCTGACACCAGTCTGATACCAGTCTGACACCAGTCTGATACCAGTCTGACACCATTGTGACACCAGTCTGACACCGGTCTGATACCAGTCTGATACCGGTCTGATACCAGTCTGACACCAGTCTGATACCAGTCTGACACCATTCTGACACCCGTCTGACACCAGTCTGACACCAGTCTGACACCAGTCTGACACCGGTCTGATACCAGTCTGATACCAGTCTGACACCAGTCTGACACCATTGTGACACCAGTCTGACACCAGTCTGATACCAGTCTGACACCGGTCTGATACCAGTCTGATACCAGTCTGATACCAGTCTGATACCAGTCTGACACCAGTCTGACACCAGTCTGATACCAGTCTGATACCAGTCTGACACCAGTCTGACACCAGTCTGACACCAGTCTGATATCGGTCTGACACCGGTCTGACACCGGTCTGATACCAGTCTGACACCGGTCTGATACCAGTCTGATACCGGTCTGATACCAGTCTGATATCGGTCTGACACCAGTCTGACACCAGTCTGACACCAGTCTGATACCAGTCTGATACCAGTCTGATAACCGGTCTGACACCAGTCTGATACCAGTCTGATACCGGTCTGATACCGGTCTGATACCGGTCTGACACCGGTCTGATACCAGTCTGATACCAGTCTGATACCAGTCTGATACCAGTCTGATACCAGTCTGACACCGGTCTGACACCGGTCTGACACCGGTCTGACACCAGTCTGACACCAGTCTGATACCAGTCTGATACCAGTCTACCAGTCTGATACCAGTCTGACACCAGTCTGACACCGGTCTGATACCAGTCTGATACCAGTCTACCAGTCTGATACCAGTCTGACACCAGTCTGACACCGGTCTGATACCGGTCTGACACCGGTCTGATACCAGTCTGACACCAGTCTGACACCGGTCTGACACCGGTCTGATACCGGTCTGATACCAGTCTGACACCGGTCTGATACCAGTCTACCAGTCTGATACCAGTCTGACACCAGTCTGACACCGGTCTGATACCAGTCTGATACCAGTCTACCAGTCTGATACCAGTCTGACACCAGTCTGATACCAGTCTACCAGTCTGATACCAGTCTGACACCAGTCTGATGCCAGTCTGACACCAGTCTGACACCGGTCTGACACCGGTCTGATACCGGTCTGATACCAGTCTGACACCGGTCTGATACCAGTCTACCAGTCTGATACCAGTCTGACACCAGTCTGACACCGGTCTGATACCAGTCTGATACCAGTCTACCAGTCTGATACCAGTCTGACACCAGTCTGATACCAGTCTACCAGTCTGACACCAGTCTGACACCAGTCTGACACCAGTCTGACACCGGTCTGATACCAGTCTGACACCGGTCTGACACCGGTCTGACACCAGTCTGACACCGGTCTGACACCAGTCTGACACCAGTCTGACACCAGTCTGATACCAGTCTGATACCAGTCTGACACCAGTCTGACACCAGTCTGATACCAGTCTGACACCAGTCTGACACCGGTCTGATACCAGTCTGATACCAGTCTGACACCGGTCTGACACCAGTCTGACACCGGTCTGATACCAGTCTGACACCAGTCTGATACCGGTCTGACACCAGTCTGACACCAGTCTGACACCAGTCTGATACCGGTCTGATACCAGTCTGACACCAGTCTGATACCGGTCTGATACCAGTCTGACACCGGTCTGATACCCGTCTGACACCCGTCTGACACCAGTCTGACACCAGTCTGACACCAGTCTGATACCAGTCTGATACCAGTCTGACACCGGTCTGACACCAGTCTGACACCAGTCTGACACCAGTCTGACACCGGTCTGATACCAGTCTGATACCAGTCTGACACCGGTCTGACACCGGTCTGATACCGGTCTGATACCAGTCTGATACCAGTCTGACACCGGTCTGATACCAGTCTGATACCAGTCTGATACCGGTCTGACACCAGTATGATACCAGTCTGACACCAGTCTGATACCAGTCTGATACCAGTCTGACACCGGTCTGATACCAGTCTGACACCGGTCTGATACCGGTCTGACACCAGTCTGACACCAGTCTGATACCAGTCTGATACCAGTCTGACACCAGTCTGATACCAGTCTGACACCGGTCTGATACCAGTCTGACACCAGTCTGACACCGGTCTGACACCAGTCTGATACCGGTCTGATACCAGTCTGACACCGGTCTGACACCGGTCTGATACCAGTCTGATACCAGTCTGACACCGGTCTGATACCAGTCTACCAGTCTGATACCAGTCTGATACCAGTCTGACACCAGTCTGATACCAGTCTGACACCGGTCTGACACCGGTCTGATACCGGTCTGACACCGGTCTGATACCAGTCTGACACCGGTCTGATACCAGTCTGATACCAGTCTGATACCAGTCTGACACCAGTCTGACACCAGTCTGACACCAGTCTGACACCAGTCTGATACCAGTCTGACACCAGTCTGACACCAGTCTGACACCGGTCTGACACCGGTCTGATACCAGTCTGACACCGGTCTGATACCAGTCTGATACCGGTCTGATACCAGTCTGATATCGGTCTGACACCAGTCTGACACCAGTCTGACACCAGTCTGATACCAGTCTGATACCAGTCTGATAACCGGTCTGACACCAGTCTGATACCAGTCTGATACCGGTCTGATACCGGTCTGATACCGGTCTGACACCGGTCTGATACCAGTCTGATACCAGTCTGATACCAGTCTGATACCAGTCTGATACCAGTCTGACACCGGTCTGACACCGGTCTGACACCAGTCTGACACCAGTCTGATACCAGTCTGATACCAGTCTACCAGTCTGATACCAGTCTGACACCAGTCTGACACCGGTCTGATACCAGTCTGATACCAGTCTACCAGTCTGATACCAGTCTGACACCAGTCTGACACCGGTCTGATACCAGTCTGACACCGGTCTGATACCGGTCTGACACCGGTCTGATACCAGTCTGACACCAGTCTGACACCGGTCTGACACCGGTCTGATACCGGTCTGATACCAGTCTGACACCGGTCTGATACCAGTCTACCAGTCTGATACCAGTCTGACACCAGTCTGACACCGGTCTGATACCAGTCTGATACCAGTCTACCAGTCTGATACCAGTCTGACACCAGTCTGATACCAGTCTACCAGTCTGATACCAGTCTGACACCAGTCTGATGCCAGTCTGACACCAGTCTGACACCGGTCTGACACCGGTCTGATACCGGTCTGATACCAGTCTGACACCGGTCTGATACCAGTCTACCAGTCTGATACCAGTCTGACACCAGTCTGACACCGGTCTGATACCAGTCTGATACCAGTCTACCAGTCTGATACCAGTCTGACACCAGTCTGATACCAGTCTACCAGTCTGACACCAGTCTGACACCAGTCTGACACCGGTCTGACACCAGTCTGACACCAGTCTGACACCGGTCTGATACCAGTCTGATACCGGTCTGACACCAGTCTTACACCAGTCTGACACCGGTCTGATACCAGTCTGATACCAGTCTGACACCAGTCTGACACCAGTCTGATACCAGTCTGACACCGGTCTGATAACTGTCTGACACCAGTCTGACACCAGTCTGACACCGGTCTGATACCAGTCTGACACCAGTCTGATACCGGTCTGACACCAGTCTGACACCAGTCTGACACCAGTCTGATACCGGTCTGATACCGGTCTGACACCGGTCTGACACCGGTCTGACACCGGTCTGACACCAGTCTGACACCAGTCTGACACCGGTCTGACACCGGTCTGACACCAGTCTGACACCAGTCTGACACCGGTCTGATACCAGTCTGACACCGGTCTGACACCGGTCTGACACCGGTCTGACACCAGTCTGACACCGGTCTGACACCAGTCTGACACCGGTCTGACACCAGTCTGATACCAGTCTGACACCGGTCTGACACCAGTCTGACACCAGTCTGACACCAGTCTGATACCAGTCTGACACCGGTCTGATACCAGTCTGACACCGGTCTGACACCGGTCTGATACCAGTCTGACACCAGTCTGACACCAGTCTGATACCAGTCTGACACCAGTCTGACACCAGTCTGACACCAGTCTGACACCGGTCTGATACCGGTCTGATACCAGTCTGACACCGGTCTGATACCAGTCTGACACCCGTCTGACACCCGTCTGACACCAGTCTGACACCAGTCTGACACCAGTCTGACACCAGTCTGACACCGGTCTGACACCAGTCTGACACCAGTCTGACACCAGTCTGACACCGGTCTGATACCAGTCTGATACCAGTCTGACACCGGTCTGACACCGGTCTGATACCGGTCTGATACCGGTCTGATACCAGTCTGACACCGGTCTGATACCAGTCTGATACCGGTCTGATACCGGTCTGACACCAGTCTGATACCAGTCTGACACCAGTCTGATACCAGTCTGATACCAGTCTGACACCGGTCTGATACCAGTCTGACACCGGTCTGATACCGGTCTGACACCAGTCTGACACCAGTCTGACACCAGTCTGATACCAGTCTGACACCAGTCTGATACCGGTCTGACACCAGTCTGATACCGGTCTGATACCAGTCTGACACCGGTCTGACACCGGTCTGATACCAGTCTGATACCAGTCTGACACCGGTCTGATACCAGTCTGACACCGGTCTGACACCAGTCTGATACCGGTCTGACACCAGTCTGACACCAGTCTGACACCGGTCTGACACCGGTCTGACACCAGTCTGACACCTGTCTGACACCAGTCTGATACCAGTCTGATACCAGTCTGATACCAGTCTGACACCAGTCTGACACCGGTCTGACACCAGTCTGACACCAGTCTGACACCAGTCTGACACCAGTCTGACACCAGTCTGATACCAGTCTGACACCAGTCTGACACCAGTCTGACACCAGTCTGACACCAGTCTGATACCAGTCTGATACCAGTCTGACACCAGTCTGACACCAGTCTGACACCGGTCTGACACCGGTCTGACACCGGTCTGACACCAGTCTGATACCGGTCTGACACCAGTCTGACACCAGTCTGATACCAGTCTTACACCGGTCTGATACCAGTCTGACACCGGTCTGATACCAGTCTGACACCGGTCTGATACCGGTCTGACACCGGTCTGATACCAGTCTGACACCAGTCTGACACCAGTCTGATACCGGTCTGATACCGGTCTGACACCGGTCTTATACCAGTCTGACACCGGTCTGATACCAGTCTGACACCGGTCTGATACCGGTCTGACACCGGTCTGATACCAGTCTGACACCAGTCTGATACCGGTCTGATACCGGTCTGATACCGGTCTGATACCGGTCTGACACCGGTCTTATACCAGTCTGATACCAGTCTACCAGTCTGATACCAGTCTGACACCAGTCTGACACCGGTCTGATACCAGTCTGATACCAGTCTGATACCAGTCTGATACCGGTCTGATACCGGTCTGACACCAGTCTGATACCTGTCTGACACCAGTCTGACACCAGTCTGACACCAGTCTGACACCAGTCTGACACCAGTCTGATACCAGTCTGACACCAGTTTGACACCAGTCTGATACCAGTCTGATACCAGTCTGACACCGGTCTGATACCGGTCTGATACCGGTCTGACACCAGTCTGACACCAGTCTGACACCAGTCTGACACCAGTCTGATACCAGTCTGATACCAGTCTGATAACCGGTCTGACACCAGTCTGATACCAGTCTGATACCGGTCTGATACCGGTCTGATACCGGTCTGACACCGGTCTGATACCAGTCTGATACCAGTCTGATACCAGTCTGATACCAGTCTGATACCAGTCTGACACCGGTCTGACACCGGTCTGACACCAGTCTGACACCAGTCTGATACCAGTCTGATACCAGTCTACCAGTCTGATACCAGTCTGACACCAGTCTGACACCGGTCTGATACCAGTCTGATACCAGTCTACCAGTCTGATACCAGTCTGACACCAGTCTGACACCGGTCTGATACCAGTCTGACACCGGTCTGATACCAGTCTGACACCAGTCTGACACCGGTCTGACACCGGTCTGATACCGGTCTGATACCAGTCTGACACCGGTCTGATACCAGTCTACCAGTCTGATACCAGTCTGACACCAGTCTGACACCGGTCTGATACCAGTCTGATACCAGTCTACCAGTCTGATACCAGTCTGACACCAGTCTGATACCAGTCTACCAGTCTGATACCAGTCTGACACCAGTCTGATGCCAGTCTGACACCAGTCTGACACCGGTCTGACACCGGTCTGATACCGGTCTGATACCAGTCTGACACCGGTCTGATACCAGTCTACCAGTCTGATACCAGTCTGACACCAGTCTGACACCGGTCTGATACCAGTCTGACACCAGTCTGACACCGGTCTGATACCAGTCTGACACCAGTCTGACACCAGTCTGACACCGGTCTGATACCAGTCTGATACCGGTCTGACACCAGTCTGACACCAGTCTGACACCAGTCTGACACCAGTCTGACACCAGTCTGACACCGGTCTGATACCAGTCTGACACCAGTCTGACACCGGTCTGATACCAGTCTGATACCAGTCTGATACCAGTCTGATACCAGTCTGACACCGGTCTGATACCAGTCTGACACCAGTCTGACACCGGTCTGATACCAGTCTGACACCAGTCTGACACCAGTCTGACACCGGTCTGATACCAGTCTGACACCAGTCTGACACCAGTCTGACACCAGTCTGACACCAGTCTGATACCAGTCTGATACCAGTCTGATACCAGTCTGACACCGGTCTGATACCAGTCTGACACCAGTCTGACACCGGTCTGATACCAGTCTGATACCAGTCTGATACCAGTCTGACACCGGTCTGATACCAGTCTGACACCAGTCTGACACCGGTCTGATACCAGTCTGACACCAGTCTGACACCAGTCTGACACCGGTCTGATACCAGTCTGATATCGGTCTGATACCAGTCTGACACCAGTCTGACACCAGTCTGATACCAGTCTGACACCGGTCTGATACCAGTCTGATACTGGTCTGATACCAGTCTGATATCGGTCTGACACCAGTCTGATACCAGTCTGACACCAGTCTGACACCAGTCTGACACCAGTCTGATACCAGTCTGATACCAGTCTACCAGTCTGATACCAGTCTGACACCAGTCTGATACCAGTCTGATACCAGTCTGATACCGGTCTGACACTGGTCTGATACCAGTCTGATACCAGTCTACCAGTCTGATACCAGTCTGACACCGGTCTGACACCAGTCTGACACCAGTCTGACACCAGTCTGACACCAGTCTGATACCGGTCTGATACCGGTCTGACACCGGTCTGATACCAGTCTACCAGTCTGATACCAGTCTGATACCAGTCTGACACCAGTCTGATACCAGTCTGACACCGGTCTGACACCGGTCTGATACCGGTCTGACACCGGTCTGATACCAGTCTGACACCGGTCTGATACCAGTCTGATACCAGTCTGATACCAGTCTGACACCAGTCTGACACCAGTCTGATACCAGTCTGATACCAGTCTGACACCAGTCTGACACCAGTCTGATATCGGTCTGACACCGGTCTGACACCGGTCTGATACCAGTCTGACACCGGTCTGATACCAGTCTGATACCGGTCTGATACCAGTCTGATATCGGTCTGACACCAGTCTGACACCGGTCTGACACCAGTCTGATTCCAGTCTGATACCAGTCTGATAACCGGTCTGACACCAGTCTGATACCAGTCTGATACCGGTCTGATACCGGTCTGATACCGGTCTGACACCGGTCTGATACCAGTCTGATACCAGTCTGATACCAGTCTGATACCAGTCTGATACCAGTCTGACACCGGTCTGACACCGGTCTGACACCAGTCTGACACCAGTCTGATACCAGTCTGATACCAGTCTACCAGTCTGATACCAGTCTGACACCAGTCTGACACCGGTCTGATACCAGTCTGATACCAGTCTACCAGTCTGATACCAGTCTGACACCAGTCTGACACCGGTCTGATACCAGTCTGACACCGGTCTGATACCGGTCTGACACCGGTCTGATACCAGTCTGACACCAGTCTGACACCGGTCTGACACCGGTCTGATACCGGTCTGATACCAGTCTGACACCGGTCTGATACCAGTCTACCAGTCTGATACCAGTCTGACACCAGTCTGACACCGGTCTGATACCAGTCTGATACCAGTCTACCAGTCTGATACCAGTCTGACACCAGTCTGATACCAGTCTACCAGTCTGATACCAGTCTGACACCAGTCTGATGCCAGTCTGACACCAGTCTGACACCGGTCTGACACCGGTCTGATACCGGTCTGATACCAGTCTGACACCGGTCTGATACCAGTCTACCAGTCTGATACCAGTCTGACACCAGTCTGACACCGGTCTGATACCAGTCTGATACCAGTCTACCAGTCTGATACCAGTCTGACACCAGTCTGATACCAGTCTACCAGTCTGACACCAGTCTGACACCAGTCTGACACCAGTCTGACACCGGTCTGATACCAGTCTGACACCAGTCTGACACCGGTCTGATACCAGTCTGATACCGGTCTGACACCAGTCTGACACCAGTCTGACACCGGTCTGATACCAGTCTGATACCAGTCTGACACCAGTCTGACACCAGTCTGATACCAGTCTGACACCGGTCTGATAACTGTCTGACACCAGTCTGACACCAGTCTGACACCGGTCTGATACCAGTCTGACACCAGTCTGATACCGGTCTGACACCAGTCTGACACCAGTCTGACACCAGTCTGACACCGGTCTGATACCGGTCTGACACCAGTCTGACACCGGTCTGACACCGGTCTGACACCGGTCTGACACCGGTCTGACACCAGTCTGACACCAGTCTGACACCAGTCTGACACCGGTCTGACACCGGTCTGACACCAGTCTGACACCAGTCTGACACCGGTCTGATACCAGTCTGACACCGGTCTGACACCGGTCTGACACCGGTCTGACACCAGTCTGACACCGGTCTGACACCAGTCTGACACCGGTCTGACACCAGTCTGATACCAGTCTGACACCGGTCTGACACCAGTCTGACACCAGTCTGACACCAGTCTGATACCAGTCTGACACCGGTCTGATACCAGTCTGACACCAGTCTGACACCGGTCTGATACCAGTCTGACACCAGTCTGACACCAGTCTGATACCAGTCTGACACCAGTCTGACACCAGTCTGACACCAGTCTGACACCGGTCTGATACCGGTCTGATACCAGTCTGACACCGGTCTGATACCAGTCTGACACCCGTCTGACACCCGTCTGACACCAGTCTGACACCAGTCTGACACCAGTCTGACACCAGTCTGACACCGGTCTGACACCAGTCTGACACCAGTCTGACACCAGTCTGACACCGGTCTGATACCAGTCTGATACCAGTCTGACACCGGTCTGACACCAGTCTGACACCGGTCTGATACCGGTCTGATACCAGTCTGATACCAGTCTGACACCGGTCTGATACCAGTCTGATACCAGTCTGACACCGGTCTGATACCAGTCTGATACCAGTCTGACACCGGTCTGATACCAGTCTGATACCAGTCTGATACCGGTCTGACACCAGTCTGACACCAGTCTGACACCGGTCTGATACCAGTCTGATACCAGTCTGACACCGGTCTGACACCAGTCTGACACCGGTCTGACACCGGTCTGATACCGGTCTGATACCAGTCTGACACCAGTCTGACACCAGTCTGACACCGGTCTGATACCGGTCTGATACCAGTCTGACACCGGTCTGATACCAGTCTGATACCGGTCTGATACCGGTCTGACACCAGTCTGATACCAGTCTGACACCAGTCTGATACCAGTCTGATACCAGTCTGACACCGGTCTGATACCAGTCTGACACCGGTCTGACACCGGTCTGACACCAGTCTGACACCAGTCTGACACCAGTCTGATACCAGTCTGACACCAGTCTGATACCGGTCTGACACCAGTCTGATACCGGTCTGATACCAGTCTGACACCGGTCTGACACCGGTCTGATACCAGTCTGATACCAGTCTGACACCGGTCTGATACCAGTCTGATACCAGTCTGACACCGGTCTGACACCAGTCTGATACCGGTCTGACACCAGTCTGACACCAGTCTGACACCGGTCTGACACCGGTCTGACACCAGTCTGACACCTGTCTGACACCAGTCTGATACCAGTCTGATACCAGTCTGATACCAGTCTGACACCAGTCTGACACCAGTCTGACACCAGTCTGACACCAGTCTGACACCAGTCTGACACCAGTCTGACACCAGTCTGACACCAGTCTGATACCAGTCTGACACCAGTCTGACACCAGTCTGACACCAGTCTGACACCAGTCTGATACCAGTCTGATACCAGTCTGACACCAGTCTGACACCAGTCTGACACCGGTCTGACACCGGTCTGACACCGGTCTGACACCAGTCTGATACCGGTCTGACACCAGTCTGACACCAGTCTGATACCAGTCTTACACCGGTCTGATACCAGTCTGACACCGGTCTGATACCAGTCTGACACCGGTCTGATACCGGTCTGACACCGGTCTGATACCAGTCTGACACCAGTCTGACACCAGTCTGATACCGGTCTGATACCGGTCTGACACCGGTCTTATACCAGTCTGACACCGGTCTGATACCAGTCTGACACCGGTCTGATACCGGTCTGACACCGGTCTGATACCAGTCTGACACCAGTCTGATACCGGTCTGATACCGGTCTGATACCGGTCTGACACCGGTCTTATACCAGTCTGATACCAGTCTACCAGTCTGATACCAGTCTGACACCAGTCTGACACCGGTCTGATACCAGTCTGATACCAGTCTGATACCAGTCTGATACCGGTCTGATACCGGTCTGACACCAGTCTGATACCTGTCTGACACCTGTCTGACACCAGTCTGACACCAGTCTGACACCAGTCTGACACCAGTCTGATACCAGTCTGACACCAGTTTGACACCAGTCTGATACCAGTCTGACACCAGTCTGATACCAGTCTGACACCGGTCTGACACCGGTCTGATACCGGTCTGATACCGGTCTGACACCAGTCTGACACCAGTCTGACACCAGTCTGACACCAGTCTGATACCAGTCTGATACCAGTCTGATACCGGTCTGACACCAGTCTGACACCGGTCTGACACCAGTCTGATACCAGTCTGATACCAGTCTGACACCAGTCTGACACCAGTCTGATGCCAGTCTGATACCAGTCTGATACCAGTCTGACACCAGTCTGACACCAGTCTGACACCAGTCTGATACCAGTCTGATACCAGTCTGACACCAGTCTGACACCAGTCTGATACCAGTCTGATACCAGTCTGATACTAGTCTGACACCATTCTGACACCAGTCTGACACCAGTCTGACACCAGTCTGATACCAGTCTGACACCAGTCTGATACCGGTCTGACACCAGTCTGATACCGGTCTGACACCGGTCTGATACCAGTCTGATACCGGTCTGATACCAGTCTAATACCAGTCTGACACCAGTCTGACACCAGTCTGATACCAGTCTGACACCAGTCTGACACCAGTCTGATACCGGTCTGACACCGGTCTGATACCAGTCTGATACCGGTCTGATACCAGTCTAATACCAGTCTGACACCAGTCTGACACCAGTCTGACACCAGTCTGACACCAGTCTGACACCAGTCTGACACCAGTCTGATACCAGTCTGATACCAGTCTGACACCAGTCTGATACCGGTCTGACACCGGTCTGACACCGGTCTGACACCGGTCTGACACCATTCTGACACCATTCTGACACCAGTCTGACACCAGTCTGACACCGGTCTGATACCAGTCTGATACCAGTCTGATACCAGTCTGACACCAGTCTGATACCAGTCTGACACCAGTCTGATACCAGTCTGACACCATTGTGACACCAGTCTGACACCAGTCTGACACCGGTCTGATACCAGTCTGATACCGGTCTGATACCAGTCTGACACCGGTCTGATACCAGTCTGACACCATTCTGACACCCGTCTGACACCAGTCTGACACCAGTCTGACACCAGTCTGATACCAGTCTGACACCGGTCTGATACCAGTCTGATACCAGTCTGACACCAGTCTGACACCATTGTGACACCAGTCTGACACCAGTCTGATACCAGTCTGACACCGGTCTGATACCAGTCTGATACCAGTCTGATACCAGTCTGATACCAGTCTGACACCAGTCTGACACCAGTCTGATACCAGTCTGATACCAGTCTGACACCAGTCTGACACCAGTCTGACACCAGTCTGATATCGGTCTGACACCGGTCTGACACCGGTCTGATACCAGTCTGACACCGGTCTGATACCAGTCTGATACCGGTCTGATACCAGTCTGATATCGGTCTGACACCAGTCTGACACCAGTCTGACACCAGTCTGATACCAGTCTGATACCAGTCTGATAACCGGTCTGACACCAGTCTGATACCAGTCTGATACCGGTCTGATACCGGTCTGATACCGGTCTGACACCGGTCTGATACCAGTCTGATACCAGTCTGATACCAGTCTGACACCGGTCTGACACCGGTCTGACACCGGTCTGACACCAGTCTGACACCAGTCTGACACCAGTCTGATACCAGTCTGATACCAGTCTACCAGTCTGATACCAGTCTGACACCAGTCTGACACCGGTCTGATACCAGTCTGATACCAGTCTACCAGTCTGATACCAGTCTGACACCAGTCTGACACCGGTCTGACACCGGTCTGACACCGGTCTGATACCAGTCTGACACCGGTCTGATACCAGTCTACCAGTCTGATACCAGTCTGACACCAGTCTGACACCGGTCTGATACCAGTCTGATACCAGTCTACCAGTCTGATACCAGTCTGACACCAGTCTGATACCAGTCTACCAGTCTGATACCAGTCTGACACCAGTCTGATGCCAGTCTGACACCAGTCTGACACCGGTCTGACACCGGTCTGATACCGGTCTGATACCAGTCTGACACCGGTCTGATACCAGTCTACCAGTCTGATACCAGTCTGACACCAGTCTGACACCGGTCTGATACCAGTCTGATACCAGTCTACCAGTCTGATACCAGTCTGACACCAGTCTGATACCAGTCTACCAGTCTGACACCAGTCTGACACCAGTCTGACACCAGTCTGACACCGGTCTGATACCAGTCTGACACCGGTCTGACACCGGTCTGACACCAGTCTGACACCGGTCTGACACCAGTCTGACACCAGTCTGACACCAGTCTGATACCAGTCTGATACCAGTCTGACACCAGTCTGACACCAGTCTGATACCAGTCTGACACCAGTCTGACACCGGTCTGATACCAGTCTGATACCAGTCTGACACCGGTCTGACACCAGTCTGACACCGGTCTGATACCAGTCTGACACCAGTCTGATACCGGTCTGACACCAGTCTGACACCAGTCTGACACCAGTCTGATACCGGTCTGATACCAGTCTGACACCAGTCTGATACCGGTCTGATACCAGTCTGACACCGGTCTGATACCCGTCTGACACCCGTCTGACACCAGTCTGACACCAGTCTGACACCAGTCTGATACCAGTCTGATACCAGTCTGACACCGGTCTGACACCAGTCTGACACCAGTCTGACACCAGTCTGACACCGGTCTGATACCAGTCTGATACCAGTCTGACACCGGTCTGACACCGGTCTGATACCGGTCTGATACCAGTCTGATACCAGTCTGACACCGGTCTGATACCAGTCTGATACCAGTCTGATACCGGTCTGACACCAGTATGATACCAGTCTGACACCAGTCTGATACCAGTCTGACACCGGTCTGATACCAGTCTGACACCGGTCTGATACCGGTCTGACACCAGTCTGACACCAGTCTGATACCAGTCTGATACCAGTCTGACACCAGTCTGATACCGGTCTGACACCAGTCTGATACCGGTCTGATACCAGTCTGACACCGGTCTGACACCGGTCTGATACCAGTCTGATACCAGTCTGACACCGGTCTGATACCAGTCTGATACCGGTCTGACACCGGTCTGACACCAGTCTGATACCGGTCTGACACCAGTCTGACACCAGTCTGACACCGGTCTGACACCGGTCTGACACCTGTCTGACACCAGTCTGACACCAGTCTGATACCAGTCTGATACCAGTCTGATACCAGTCTGACACCAGTCTGACACCGGTCTGACACCAGTCTGACACCAGTCTGACACCAGTCTGACACCAGTCTGATACCAGTCTGATACCAGTCTGACACCAGTCTGACACCAGTCTGACACCAGTCTGACACCAGTCTGATACCAGTCTGATACCAGTCTGACACCAGTCTGACACCAGTCTGACACCGGTCTGACACCGGTCTGACACCGGTCTGATACCGGTCTGACACCAGTCTGACACCAGTCTGATACCAGTCTGACACCGGTCTGATACCGGTCTGACACCGGTCTGATACCAGTCTGACACCGGTCTGATACCGGTCTGACACCGGTCTGATACCAGTCTGACACCAGTCTGACACCAGTCTGATACCGGTCTGATACCGGTCTGACACCGGTCTTATACCAGTCTGACACCGGTCTGATACCGGTCTGACACCGGTCTGATACCGGTCTGACACCGGTCTGATACCAGTCTGACACCAGTCTGATACCGGTCTGATACCGGTCTGATACCGGTCTGATACCGGTCTGACACCGGTCTTATACCAGTCTGATACCAGTCTACCAGTCTGATACCAGTCTGACACCAGTCTGACACCGGTCTGATACCAGTCTGATACCAGTCTGATACCAGTCTGATACCGGTCTGATACCGGTCTGACACCAGTCTGATACCTGTCTGACACCAGTCTGACACCAGTCTGACACCAGTCTGACACCAGTCTGATACCAGTCTGACACCAGTTTGACACCAGTCTGATACCAGTCTGACACCAGTCTGATACCAGTCTGACACCGGTCTGACACCGGTCTGATACCGGTCTGATACCGGTCTGACACCAGTCTGACACCAGTCTGACACCAGTCTGACACCAGTCTGATACCAGTCTGATACCAGTCTGATACCGGTCTGACACCAGTCTGACACCGGTCTGACACCAGTCTGATACCAGTCTGATACCAGTCTGACACCAGTCTGACACCAGTCTGATGCCAGTCTGATACCAGTCTGATACCAGTCTGACACCAGTCTGACACCAGTCTGACACCAGTCTGATACCAGTCTGATACCAGTCTGATACCAGTCTGACACCATTCTGACACCAGTCTGACACCAGTCTGACACCAGTCTGATACCAGTCTGACACCAGTCTGATACCGGTCTGACACCAGTCTGATACCGGTCTGACACCGGTCTGATACCAGTCTGATACCGGTCTGATACCAGTCTAATACCAGTCTGACACCAGTCTGACACCAGTCTGATACCAGTCTGACACCAGTCTGACACCAGTCTGATACCGGTCTGACACCGGTCTGATACCAGTCTGATACCGGTCTGATACCAGTCTAATACCAGTCTGACACCAGTCTGACACCAGTCTGATACCAGTCTGACACCAGTCTGACACCTGTCTGATACCAGTCTGACACCAGTCTGACACCAGTCTGACACCAGTCTGATACCAGTCTGATACCAGTCTGACACCAGTCTGACACCAGTCTGATACCAGTCTGACACCGGTCTGACACCAGTCTGATACCAGTCTGACACCATTCTGACACCAGTCTGACACCAGTCTGACACCAGTCTGATACCAGTCTGACACCGGTCTGATACCAGTCTGATACCAGTCTGATACTAGTCTGACACCAGTCTGATACCAGTCTGACACCAGTCTGATACCAGTCTGACACCATTGTGACACCAGTCTGACACCAGTCTGACACCGGTCTGATACCAGTCTGATACCGGTCTGATACCAGTCTGACACCAGTCTGATACCAGTCTGACACCATTCTGACACCCGTCTGACACCAGTCTGACACCAGTCTGACACCAGTCTGATACCAGTCTGACACCGGTCTGATACCAGTCTGATACCAGTCTGACACCAGTCTGACACCATTGTGACACCAGTCTGACACCAGTCTGATACCAGTCTGATACCGGTCTGATACCGGTCTGATACCAGTCTGACACCAGTCTGATACCAGTCTGACACCAGTCTGACACCAGTCTGACACCAGTCTGACACCATTGTGACACCATTGTGACACCAGTCTGATACCAGTCTGATACCGGTCTGATACCGGTCTGACACCAGTCTGACACCAGTCTGACACCAGTCTGACACCAGTCTGATACCAGTCTGACACCAGTCTGACACCAGTCTGATACCAGTCTGATACCGGTCTGACACCGGTCTGATACCAGTCTGACACCGGTCTGACACCGGTCTGATACCAGTCTGATACCAGTCTGACACCAGTCTGACACCAGTCTGATACCAGTCTGACACCAGTCTGATACCCGTCTGACACCGGTCTGATACCGGTCTGATACCAGTCTGATACCAGTCTGACACCAGTCTGATACCAGTCTGATACCGGTCTGACACCGGTCTGATACCAGTCTGATACCAGTCTGACACCAGTCTGACACCAGTCTGATACCAGTCTGATACCAGTCTGACACCGGTCTGACACCGGTCTGATACCGGTCTGACACCAGTCTGATACCGGTCTGACACCGGTCTGATACCGGTCTGACACCGGTCTGATACCGGTCTGATACCGGTCTGATACCGGTCTGACACCGGTCTGATACCGGTCTGATACCGGTCTGATACCAGTCTGATACCAGTCTGATACCAGTCTGATACCGGTCTGACACCAGTCTGATACCAGTCTGATACCAGTCTGATACCAGTCTGACACCGGTCTGATACCAGTCTGACACCAGTCTGATACCGGTCTGACACCAGTCTGATACCGGTCTGACACCAGTCTGACACCGGTCTGACACCAGTCTGATACCGGTCTGATACCAGTCTGATACCAGTCTGACACCAGTCTGATACCAGTCTGATACCGGTCTGACACCAGTCTGATACCAGTCTGATACCGGTCTGACACCAGTCTGATACCAGTCTGACACCGGTCTGATACCAGTCTGATACCAGTCTGACACCGGTCTGATACCAGTCTGATACCAGTCTGACACCAGTCTGACACCAGTCTGATACCAGTCTGATACCAGTCTGACACCGGTCTGATACCAGTCTGATACCAGTCTGACACCGGTCTGATACCAGTCTGATACCAGTCTGATACCGGTCTGACACCAGTCTGATACCGGTCTGATACCAGTCTGATACCAGTCTGACACCAGTCTGATACCGGTCTGACACCGGTCTGATACCAGTCTGGGGAGTCCAGAGTTTGTCTACATAACACGCTCCGTAGTCATGTCAGATGGAGAAACAACATGAACCTGGGATCTTCTGGGACTTCCTTGTCCTCTAATCACCTGACAGGTTGGGAAATATGTCTCTTCAGGGAAACACCTGCGTGGAATTTCCATTTTGCTGAAGAGAAATGCTTCCTGACAGGAAGGTGGTCCCACATGGGGCCAGAAGATGAGAACTGGGTAAAAGTGCCTGATGGGAAGCAGGACTGATGCTGGAGGATCTGCCAGCATGAAGAAGACCTGCACAGACAGGAACTAAACTTCTTTTCTTCTCTCTACAGCCTTCAAGAAGGAAGACGGCGGCATCGACGAGGTAGGTTGATGCCCGGCTCCTGCTCTTGGAGGTCTCATCGGGCAGCAGTGCTTTCTGTTTCTGTGGATGCTGGAGGTGGGGTGATGTGGCGTCTCAGAGACGTCCCTCAGGGTCAGACGCCATCACAGCCCTGCAGTCAACAGGTTTTCATCTGAAAGCGTCTTTGTTGTGCTGCAGCCGTCGTGTTTCCTTCCAGCGTCTGAGTGAAGGATGCACTGAGAGGAAATGTTTAGCGCAGCGGCTTCTGCTCAGCGTCTCTTTGCTTCATCCTGAATGGAGGCCGATGCCAACAGCAGGTCTTCCATCGCGAGCGGTTTCTGACCTTCAGTTCGCCAGGATGCTGTGCTGCTTCTCTCGTCATGTCACGCTCAGCGTGTGACGTTGCTGCATCTGCTGCAGATGTGTTCTCGCCTCTGGACCTCCTCCAGCTGTCTGCGGCGGCTTCATGAAGAAGTGATGACAGGGTGCACGTCGGGGGTGCAGCAGCATCCCAAGCAGACAGTTTCGCTTTTGTTCAGTCTTTTATAGACTCTCTCTTTGTGACAGATGTGAAGACTGAAATCCGTTTTAACCCTTAAACCTCCATCAGATCTCCCCGAGGTCCCTGCTGCCATCTCCTGCATCGTTAGCTCACTTTTCTTACCGCGTTCCAGGTATTTATATGCAGTCCAGGACGTTTACAGTGCAGACACAAACTGTAGTATTTATCCATGATAACACCATTTTTTATCACATCTTCATCACCATCACTACCATGTTGCTAAGAGACCTCTATTTTCACCTGGACATGATGATGAAGACACTTCCTGTCAGACTTTCCACCAATCAGAGAGCTTAAACTGACGGTAACGTCCAATCAGGAGCAGCCAAAGATCAACAAGTGATGAGAAAAGCAGGAAAATAATGATCCTCTATGACTGGAATAAAGCCAGGAAGACGTTTGGGATGCAGCTGAGGTGGAGGTGCTGCAGTGAGGATAGCAGGTAGATAGTAGCAGGAAGACGTGTGGAAACATGGAAACTGTGTGTGTGTGTGTGTGGAGCCGGTTGTGTTTCTGAAGTCAGATTTATTTGGAAAGGAAGATTTTGCTTTAGACTTCTGCACCAGACTTCTGAACGTCGCTGCTGTGGGAATCAACTCGGACCATTTGCTATAAATGGAGCTCAGTGCTGAAGAAGAATGTGGAGAATCTGCTCTGGGAAAAAGTCCTTCCTGTCCCTCGACACGGCGGAGTGTGTATGTGTGTGTGTGTGTGTGTGTGAGCTCATAATGAGAGGAGGATCTGAGGTTTAAAAGTGTTTAATGTTTACAGATGACTTGTGGTTCCTGTTGTATGAATGAAAACTTCCCTTCTGTCGATCTGAAGAATGAATTTGGCACCCTGGACCATCCCAGTCCGGGTCACATGGCTCTGTGTGTGAGGAACACTGAGGAAGGCTGGAACTCCGAGTTTTAATGTTTGTTTGAACAGAAACATCTGGAATGTTGTTACAACTGACTTCTTTGGCCCCAGAATGTGAGAACTAGTTATTTCTTTTCCTCCTGTTGGGCTCAGCTGTGGGTCGGCAGTTAGAACCCCCGTCTGCAGATCTGCACACACAGAACGCTGCCTTCTGGGACTACAGACATGGAGGACTGATTTGGCCCGGTGTGTGTGTTGGGGCGTCTTTCACAAGGTGTTGGTAAGCGCTTAGAGTGTGTATTCTGAGGACCTTTTGACACACAAACCGACCAAACTGACTTTCTATAAACTGAAACTGCATCTTTTGCTTTTTGCATCTTTGCTGGTGAACATTCAGATTCAGAAAGGTGTCTGGCAGCTGAAGAGTTAATGTCTTCATCATTTCAGTGATTGTGTCGATTTCATCATCACATTATACTTAGTCAGATACTGGCTGTCGAGCAGAGACTGCTGAGAGGAGGGTCTGTTTCCTGATGAACTGATGAAGATGAATGTTCTTCATGTTAATAAACAAAACTTTCACAGCCTGCAGCTCTAACTGGTCTCACACCAGTCTGACCAGCACAGGAAGGCCCAACTATCTGGTTTCTGGCTTGTGTTGTTCTCACTCTCACCTGTACGCCGCGTAAGTAAGTTGAGTAGGGCAGAGTAGGGTAGGGTAGGGTAGAGTAGAGTACAGTAGAGTAGAGTAGAGTAGGGCAGAGGAGGGTAGGGTAGAGTAGAGTAGGGTAGAGTAGAGTAGAGTAGAGTAGGGTAGAGTAGGGTAGGGTAGAGTAGAGTAGAGTAGAGTAGGGTAGGGTAGGGTAGGGTAGAGTAGAGTAGAGTAGAGTAGGGTAGGGTAGGGTAGAGTAGAGTAGAGTAGAGTAGAGTAGGGTAGAGTAGAGTAGAGTAGGGTAGGGTAGAGTAGAGTAGGGTAGGGTAGGGTAGGGTAGAGTAGAGTAGAGTAGGGTAGGGTAGAGTAGAGTAGAGTAGGGTAGGTTAGAGTAGGGTAGGGTAGAGTAGAGTAGAGTAGGGTAGGGTAGGGTAGAGTAGAGTAGGGTAGAGTAGAGTAGAGTAGAGTAGGGTAGGGTAGAGTAGGGTAGGGTAGAGTAGAGTAGGGTAGAGTAGAGTAGGGTAGAGTAGGGTAGAGTAGAGTAGAGTAGGGTAGGGTAGAGTAGAGTAGGGTAGGGTAGGGTAGAGTAGAGTAGGGTAGGGTAGAGTAGAGTAGGGTAGAGTAGGGTAGAGTAGAGTAGAGTAGGGTAGGGTAGGGTAGAGTAGAGTAGAGTAGGGTAGGGTAGGGTAGAGTAGAGTAGAGTAGGGTAGGGTAGAGTAGGGTAGGGTAGGGTAGAGTAGGGTAGAGTAGAGTAGAGTAGGGTAGGGTAGGGTAGAGTAGGGTAGAGTAGGGTAGAGTAGAGTAGAGTAGGGTAGGGTAGAGTAGAGTAGAGTAGATTAGGGTAGAGTAGAGTAGGGTAGGGTAGGGTAGGGTAGAGTAGAGTAGAGTAGAGTAGAGTAGGGTAGAGTAGAGTAGGGTAGAGTAGAGTAGAGTAGGGTAGAGTAGAGTAGGGTAGAGTAGAGTAGAGTAGAGTAGAGTAGGGTAGGGTAGGGTAGAGTAGAGTAGAGTAGGGTAGGGTAGGGTAGAGTAGGGTAGGGTAGGGTAGAGTAGGGTAGGGTAGGGTAGGGTAGAGTAGAGTAGGGTAGGGTAGGGTAGGGTAGAGTAGGGTAGGGTAGGGTAGGGTAGGGTAGAGTAGAGTAGGGTAGGGTAGGGTAGGGTAGGGTAGAGTAGGGTAGGGTAGGGTAGAGTAGAGTAGAGTTTCTCAGGATGAAGGTTTGAAACAGGAAGAGTGTTAACCTGCAGCATGGAGCACGTTGTTCTGCTGATAATTTTCGTCCCACATGGCTGCTAACAGCAGGCCTTGTTACCATTCCATCTGCTTCATCAGACCTCGAGTTGCTTCCTGCAGGGGTCAGAGGTCGCCCAGCGTTGTGGGGTCAGAGGTCGCCCAGCGTTGCGGGGTCAGAGGTCGCCCAGCGTTGCGGGGTCAGAGGTCGCCCAGCGTTGCGGGGTCAGAGGTCGCCCAGCGTTGTGGGGTCAGAGGTCGCCCAGCGTTGCGGGGTCAGAGGTCGCCCAGCATTGTGGGGCCAGAGGTCGCCCAGCGTTGTGGGGTCAGAGGTCGCCCAGCATTGTGGGGTCAGAGGTCGCCCAGCGTTGTGGGGTCAGAGGTCGCCCAGCGTTGCGGGGTCAGAGGTCGCCCAGCGTTGCGGGGTCAGAGGTCGCCCAGCGTTGCGGGGTCAGAGGTCGCCCAGCGTGGCGGCGGTGGACCAGATGAGGTAGCAGCTTTGTGATTAGAAATGAAAGGCAGGCTGTCATGTTGACGCGTCAGTGATGAAGCGTTAGAAAGAATCCACGTCATTCATCACATTCTGTTTGTTCTGCATCCATGACAGCGCCTCCTGTAGATCTGGAGTGGTACTGCTGCAGAGCGCGTTTTTAAAATGATTATTTATTGACCTTAATTTAAAAGTTGCTCTGAGATTTTCATCTCTTCTGCAGGGGAGTGGTGAGCCAAGAAAAGCAGCAAATAGTTGCAGATACAACATTCACCACAAATGAAACATACGATAAATCGGTTCTCCTTCAGAAGCAACAACAACGCCAACAAGACAGACGGACAGTCTGACTTTTAAAGCAGCTGGCAGGACGAACTGAGTCAGCTTTACGTTTTCCATGAGGCTGGGTAGAATAAATAAAACTTTTTTACTAAATCCTGTCTTCATGTGTGGAAAATCCAGCATAATGGAGCTGCGTGATAGCAGAGTCTGGGACTTTACAGACAACCGCTCATCAAGCATGAACCCAACAGATAAATAAAATTAAACTCATTTAATGGGCTTCCTCTCGGTTGGAATCTCAGGCAGAAAGACCATCTGTACGTGATAAAATATTAGTTTTCTCTGCATCGGGAGCAACTTCAGACCATGAAGCTTTTCCTGAACGATGTTGAAGGCGTGTTGTCGTCTCCATCGACTGGCGCGGGAGCAGAGCTGTACAGTACCGACGGAATACCTCCACACTGCCAGATGGTGAAGAGAACCTTGGATGGAACCCTGTGGAACGTCAGGACATACAGGCAGCTTATCAGAAGTTAAACCATTGGGTGAGATACTTACATCAAACATCCTCAGTAGAGAAATACATTTCTGATTTGAATCACCAGCGATCAGTAAATGATGGAAGGTCACATTGGATTCCAGATCAGGGATCCTCAATCCAGGCCCTCAAGGGCCTGCAGGTTCTCCAAGTGTTCCTGCTGGACTCAGACTCAAGACAAGCTCTGCACGTCTGCTAAACACACATTGATCTGAATCAGGTGTGTTTCAGCAGGGACCGATGAAAAACCTGCAGGACACCGGCCCTCAAGGACCAGGATGAAGGATCCCTGCTCCAGATCGTCCAGGTGGATGTAGGTCTGGAGGGTCCAGATGGATGGACCGAAGGGTCCACCGGAGGGACGGTGAGGTGGACGGTGAGGTCCACCGGAGGGACGGAGAGGTCCACCGGAGGGACGGAGAGGTCCACCGGAGGGACGGTGAGGTCCACCGGAGGGACGGAGAGGTGGACGGAGAGGTCCACCGGAGGGACGGTGAGGTCCACCGGAGGGACGGTGAGGTCCACCGGAGGGACGGTGAGGTCCACCGGAGGGACGGAGAGGTGGACGGAGAGGTCCACCGGAGGGACGGTGAGGTCCACCGGAGGGACGGTGAGGTCCACCGGAGGGACGGAGAGGTGGACGGTGAGGTCCACCGGAGGGACGGAGAGGTCCACCGGAGGGACGGTGAGGTGGACGGAGAGGTCCACCGGAGGGACGGAGAGGTCCACCGGAGGGACGGTGAGGTCCACCGGAGGGACGGTGAGGTCCACCGGAGGGACGGAGAGGTCCACCGGAGGGACGGAGAGGTCCACCGGAGGGGCGGAGAGGTCCACCGGAGGGACGGAGAGGTCCACCGGAGGGACGGTGAGGTCCACCGGAGGGACGGAGAGGTCCACCGGAGGGACGGTGAGGTCCACCGGAGGGACGGTGAGGTCCACCGGAGGGACGGAGAGGTCCACCGGAGGGACGGTGAGGTCCACCGGAGGGACGGAGAGGTCCACCGGAGGGACGGTGAGGTCCACCGGAGGGACGGAGAGGTCCACCGGAGGGACGGAGAGGTCCACCGGAGGGACGGAGAGGTCCACCGGAGGGACGGTGAGGTCCACCGGAGGGACGGAGAGGTCCACCGGAGGGACGGTGAGGTCCACCGGAGGGACGGTGAGGTCCACCGGAGGGACGGTGAGGTCCACCGGAGGGACGGTGAGGTGGACGGAGAGGTCCACCGGAGGGACGGTGAGGTGGACGGTGAGGTCCACCGGAGGGACGGTGAGGTCCACCGGAGGGACGGTGAGGTGGACGGTGAGGTCCACCGGAGGGACGGTGAGGTGGACGGAGAGGTCCACCGGAGGGACGGTGAGGTCCACCGGAGGGACGGTGAGGTCCACCGGAGGGACGGTGAGGTGGACGGAGAGGTCCACCGGAGGGACGGTGAGGTCCACCGGAGGGACGGTGAGGTCCACCGGAGGGACGGTGAGGTGGACGGAGAGGTCCACCGGAGGGACGGAGAGGTGGACGGAGAGGTCCACCGGAGGGACGGTGAGGTCCACCGGAGGGACGGTGAGGTCCACCGGAGGGACGGTGAGGGACGGAGAGGTCCACCGGAGGGACGGAGAGGTCCACCGGAGGGACGGTGAGGGACGGAGAGGTCCACCGGAGGGACGGTGAGGGACGGAGAGGTCCACCGGAGGGACGGTGAGGTCCACCGGAGGGACGGTGAGGTCCACCGGAGGGACGGTGAGGGACGGAGAGGTCCACCGGAGGGACGGAGAGGTCCACCGGAGGGACGGTGAGAGGGACGGAGAGGTCCACCGGAGGGACGGAGAGGTCCACCGGAGGGACGGTGAGAGGGACGGAGAGGTCCACCGGAGGGACGGAGAGGTCCACCGGAGGGACGGTGAGAGGGACGGAGAGGTCCACCGGAGGGACGGTGAGGGACGGAGAGGTCCACCGGAGGGACGGTGAGGGACGGAGAGGTCCACCGGAGGGACGGTGATGTCGCGGCAGTATTGTCTGTCTGCAGTAACAGTCAGGAATTCCCCCGTTTTCTCCGGCGGTGACTCTGTGCTTCCCATCAGCTGCAGCTCGGTAACAAGACGAAGCAGAAAAGGGCTGATTCAGTTTTTCTTCAGAATGAGATCAGCCTGGACTTGACAGGAGGAAAGAAACTTATGGTTCTTTGGTTTCTCTGTAAGCTGCTGCCTCAGCTGCATGCTGGACCGGGTACCAGTCTGTACGTGTCAGCTGAGACCTGGCGGGCCTCCCTCTGGTTGCCGTCTGTGCAGCAGGCCTGAGGCTCCACCTCCTGCTCTCACAGGCTCGTTCAGACCGTCTTGTTGCACTATGCAGAACTTCTGGAGGCGTTCAGGCTCATTCAGGAAAACCCTGATGACTGGGACGGACCAGCTCTGACTTTGGTTTCAGCATCTGGCTCTCCAAAGCGTCGACCTGCTTCCTCCTCATGGTGTACGGCGCGGTTTTCACAGAGACAGACGCATTGTTCCGTGTTCTTCAGGCCAAGGTGATGGACATAGGATTCTGCTCTCTACGGGTCAGAGACACGATGAAAGCCTTGATGAACCAGCGCGAGTCCTTTGACTCATTTTATGCGCAGTTTCAGCAGCGGTGCAAAGTGCTGAACTTGGTGCACAGCGACACGCAGCCAGCGGCTGGATGGAGCCACGTCAGCATCCTGGATAACATCAACTTGCACATGGAGGCCAGATTCAAGAACTTGGGAGAGCTGGATTTTCTGACTTTAATCAATCATCAAAATTTTGATGAATTGTCAGCCAAATTTGATGATGCAAAACTGCACAGCCTTGCTAAATATGGGAAGCATTTTGATTTTGTGAGGCTAAAGGCCGACCTTACTGGCCTGCACAGCTCACAGATGACCAGAAACACGTCACCTCATGAACTCGACCTAGAACACGTCCATGAGTTTAGAGTGGGATGGTGCGCACAAAAATATTTTCACAAAGGCATATAACCAAAATGTTATTTATCCTACTCGTTGTCGTGATGTAAGAATATTGTGAGAGTCTGACGTCTTGTTAGATTAAGTAGGGAACTTTTATAAATGATAAATTCAGTTAAAAAAATGATTGTCCCTTGCAATTTGCCACTGCCTACCTAAGCCTAGAGCTCACAGCACGTGCCTGGGTCTGATGGATTCAACATGTGGGTGGGGTTGGGAGGGTCTCGTCCTGTACAACTCTGGAAAATGGCCGCTCTACTCCGTCCAAGCGACATGTGACATTCGTGCACGTGATATTTCACTCTCCTTTGTGTAGACCAGGGGTCGGCAACCCAAAATGTTGAAAGAGCCATATTGGACCAAAAAACAAAAATGTCTGGAGCCGCAAAAAATTAAAAGCCTTATATAAGCCTTATCATGAAGGCAACACATGCTTTATGTATCTATATTAGCTATATTAGCCTACTATCAACATGACTAAGTTGGCTACAAATACATAATGAGCCTTAATGATAAAATGTTTATTTTCCCTGCAGCACATCCTGTAGAGAACGACGCACCACGTGACTACGATGCCGCCACGTTTAACTTCATTACAATATTAATGAGTTATGTTTCGTTGCATTGATCAAATTAAAAAAATGCAATATAGAAATCCGTTTTTTTTATGTCATTTTTATTTTGAGGATAAAAAAAACCCAACAAAATGGAATGTGCATAACGCGCCCCTTATCTGGGCAACAAACAGAGTGCAATAAAACGCAGCCTGCATTTATAAAAAATAAACCAATAAATCAAATTAATACAGTTTGATTACTGTGCAAATGCCAAGCAAGTCAGTGTGAGGGTAAAACGCAGCAGCATCCTCTTCTCTTTAGACACGCAACCAACGCAGCTATCCTCCGACCTGAGCACCATTACCACATGTCATTCCACATATATACTGACAAAAATCAGAAATCATTTTATAAAAACATCCACTTTGTTACTCAGTCTGTGTCTATGAAGGATGATGTTCTTCCCCGTTTAATGTGACTTCTGTTGTCGGACATCACTGGTCGGCTTCTCAACATGTAAGATGTAACTTGTGCTGAATTAATGTCCTTGATTTGCTGATCGGTGATGTTGCCGCCATTTTAACGGTCCTTTCCTTCACTGTCGTAGCGGAGAGGGGCGTGTCTTTGATTTTCTGTATGATCTCGGTTTTGTTTCTGAAGTCTGGAAATACGTGTTCTGATATGCTGATGACTGACTCCTTCATGTAGTCACCATCTGTGAACGGTTTTCTACGCTTTATTATCTCCCGGGTTGCAACTAAACTACAGCAGCAGTAGTGGAGTTTGGAGATGCAATCCACTTAAATCTATTTTTGCGCTCCTCTAATTTCTCCAGAAGTAATGTAATCGCACTTTTTCTCTCACTCCCAACTGGCAAATGTAGCATGCTTTCCCTGGAAATGTCTTTCCACATGACTCTATTTGTTATTTGACAACTTCTCGCTACAGAGCAAACACTCAGGCAATCCTTCCGCATTGGTAATGAATGTAAATTATTCGGTCCAAGAAACGTTGAATCCTCTGTTCTCCTCGGTTAATTTTCTCTTTTTCCCTTTGGGATCCATGTCCCATCACACAGCCGCCGGTTTGTTTACAACGCCACCTGCCTCCTCCCGCCCTGCTGATAGGCTACGCGTGTCGCAGGCTGTGACGCAGATCTTCCTTGACAGAAATGTTAAAATTTAATATTTATTCTACACATTTTTACAGCGCTGGAAAACATTAAGAATGTTTGTGTCATGTTTGTCCTCCTACAGAACCAGATCAAAACAAAAATATAGGTCTTTTTCCATTTTTTAAACATTTTTGAAAAAGCTCCAAGGAGCCACTAGGGCGGCGCTAAAGAGCCGCATGCGGCTCTAGAGCCACGGGTTGCCGACCCCTGGTGTAGACGTTCACATGAGGGCCTGTGATGCAACACAAGAAAGTTGAAAAATGTTCCGTTTCTGTTGCGAGGCACTACAACCAATCAGGGGAGTTTCAATGACTGATCAGGTAGAAATGAATTGATCAGGATCAGCCCTGAGGGCCGCCATCCACTGATGACGTTCACCATGAGGTCTTTTTCTTTTATAAAGTAGAGCTAACGGCGATGTTTCCATCAATTTGAGCAAACTTTCCTGACTTTTCATCCTTGATGCTGTATCTATCACATACTGCTTTGAAAGTGCCAAAATTCCCTCCAGTATCACGACCAATCCCAATTTCTGGGAGACAAACAACCTGAGAGCGTGCTGCGCAGCGTGATGCGGTTTGTCGTGTCGTGTTTCACCTGGGTGGTGATGAATTTCTACTTCCTTTTCCCATCCGGAAACTCAGTGGAGAAAAGAATCACGTGGAGTTTGCATAGACGCTTGCAGCATCATAGAGTTACTTAACTGTCATTAGAGATCGTCGAGGCAACATCTGCAGCAATAAAAATACATTTATGTCCGCTGAGTGTCCACTGTAGTCCTCTCAGACTTCTCGCTGTGGTGAAAACAACGCAAATGTAAAGAAACTTTAACCTTCAACTGTCCTTTTCTTCACAATATCGTGAAAATAGATTGAATAAATGGAACAATCAACATCTCATTAAAACAAAGTTTTCTCTTCATATATAGAAGAAGCATGAAGTCCACATAGCATATCAGACAGGAAGCTGCTCCATGTACTCAGCAACTGTCCTGTTATACTTCTGTGTGCCTGGTTTTGTTGCAGGCAGGAGGGTTTATGTTGTTTAGGTCTGGCTGTTGGTCCTCTTCTCTGTCTCAGGCTGGACAATAAGATGCATCATGACTGTTAGATATGAAAGACTGCGTGGTGTAAAGCTAGCAGCGTGGCTAACTATGGATGCTAGCAGCGTGGCTAACTATGGATGCTAGCAGCGTGGCTAACCATGGATACTAGCAGCATGGCTAACCATGGATACTAGCAGCATGGCTAACTGTGGATGCTAGCAGCGTGGCTAACTGTGGATGCTAGCAGCATGGCTAACCATGGATACTAGCAGCATGGCTAACTGTGGATGCTAGCAGCGTGGCTAACTGTGGATGCTAGCAGCGTGGCTAACCATGGATACTAGCAGCATGGCTAACTATGGATGCTAGCAGCGTGGCTAAGCATGGATACTAGCAGCATGGCTAACTGTGGATGCTAGCAGCGTGGCTAACTGTGGATGCTAGCAGCATGGCTAACTATGGATGCTAGCAGCGTGGCTAATTATGGATGCTAACAGCATGGCTAACTGGATGCTCGGTTCAACATTCAACTCTATGAATTCATTGTTTCTGAGCCACAACTTCTTGTGCGTTGTTTAATTGGACACCAGAGAAGCACGGAGAGAGGCGCGAAGTCAGAACACGGTTCTGCTGGAATTCAATGTTTGAATGGAAACTTTCTCACCTCCTGATACGCCACAATTAACCTGAGCGACAGTTTGGTCTTCTTCTGTGAAGAATGCGGGTCTGTTTGGATTCGTTTCAACAGACAAATCAGATGAAGCATCGCTTCAAGAGCACCTGAGGAGGAAGAAGGCGTTTGGTTTTGCAGTCTGTGTATCAAAACATCTGCCGCTGCAGTCATTCTACACCAGCAAGAGAAGAAGTGCAAATCAGTGCAGCTCTTCAGAACCAGACCAGACTGAGCCCCTGAACCAGCTGATCCAGCACACTTCCTATCACATAGATGTTGATATCCCTTCCAGCGTAAGGTAACATTTCCTGGAGGACACATATGTGAAAATCACAAAGACATGACAGAATCAGAGAATCCATGACAGACAGCTGACGGTTCAGCAGCTGCTGCATCCGACTCAAGCTGGGCGATGTGACGATATATACCCTCTGGTCGACAGAAAATGTTTATTGTTTCATATGAGGCTCCATCGTTTACGCCACCATAAGCTGCTTTACAGTATTTTACATCAAGATGTGCTTTACGGCACGCTGCGATACATAAACATGTAGGAAGATGGTAGCAGACGTGTTTCAGAGGATAATTCACTAAAAGATGAGCAGCCAACCCAAACTGATGATCTTGTTCCTAAAAGAGGGAAATTTCTGTCTGGATGCGGTTTGGATATAAAAAGAGCAACGTGGAATCGACAACAGACCAGCTCCCAGTCCCAACAACGGACTCCGACACAACTAACTCATTTTATCACCTGCAGGAATCAGGATAAAGAATCCAGAATAAAGAATAGAGTCAACGAGTAAAAGCAGCAAAAGCAGCAAAAGCAGCGTCAGGTGGAGGAGAAAGCTCAGAATAAACTCCAAACGCTGCAGCAGGTATTTACCTGTGGAACGTCATACGGCCATAGTTCCCCCAGATGGAAGGAGATCACTGCTGCCGTTGCCTAGCAACATCTGATACATAACTGATAACTGACACAACATTACAGTTTATATGGTTATGAATCGTTATGGGGAGATAGGAGGAGCGATATCAGGATATGAGATGTCGGTCGTATCGCCCAGCCCTACAACGTGAATTCTCCGCCTGATTCGTGAATCTGGTCCCTCTGGAAATGAAAAACATGCTGTAAAACATGTGACGTATTCTGGGATGCAGACTGGAATCCTCTGAACAAGAAGAAAGTCATGCTGTTGTTTTTCTTCTGAACTCTGCAGCACCGTGGCTGTACCGCATTAGCATGTCATCTCCCAGGGCTTCCACACTGACACAAGCTGTCTCCTCGTCCTGTTAGCTGATAACGAACCCTGCGAGGGGCCGGCAGTCGTTGAGACATCTAGTCCTGTTTCACCTGAGATCTGCGTGAGTAATGAGCATCGGCCGGCCTCGCGCGCCGTACAACCCACTGCACCACCGTCAGACTGATTCATGCTTGTCTCCCGCTTTATTTCCCCCTCATGCTCATCTCTCTCCATCATTTCTCCTGAGCCCAGTCAGGGTCCATTTCCTGCCGCCACACACCAACAGCACTGAACCTGGGAGCATATGGGAAGCGCTACACCCGTCACCATGATGGATGTGACATCACATCCGACACCATCATCCCGATAGAAGCCCACCGGGCGGAGTCCATTTGCATTTAAATACCTCAGCAGTTTTTAATCCATTAGGCCTCCTTCAGGGCCGATTAGTGGAGAGTTAATTAAAGACGTGATTAACCAGTCAACATGTAAAATGAGATGCTATCTCTGCTGCTTTGCTAGTTCCCAGATGCATGATGATGGCTGAAAGAAGTCGGCTTTAGAACTGCAGCTCCCTCTTTAGGTGCGTTTAGTGTAAGAGAGCTGCTGTCATCCAGCGATGGAGCTAATCCTCAGCCTGCAGCGATCGGGATCGTTACACTGAATAAAATGAAATTACTCTGCGGTATGAAGTCTTCTGGATCGGGTGGCAAGAGCTGAGCGAGCACATGGGGGGGCTTAACGGGTTTCCAGCTCTGCTGTCATCCTCAGATTGGGAGAATCTGTGACCCTTGCAGGCTAACAGATTAGCTAGCAGCTGTCACAAGTCAGACTGACGGAGCCGAACAAACATGGCTAACGGCAACAACTCGAACTGTGACTGGCAGTCAGTCAGGCTTAGTGGGAGTCAGATGGAGGCAAGCACATGCACGGCACTCCGACTTAATGAGTTCACCCCAGCTAACAGGCTTTTTGCTAAATTTGGGCTGGTGCAATAGGATAGCATTTTATCACATGCATCTAAATCCTGACGCCCGGCCGTGTTAGCGGCCTCGGCTACAGGACGGATCAGTGATGGACATGTGGGCGCTTTGATTTAATGCTCCACAGCATCGCTGTCAGGTTGCAGAACGAGAACATTGTAATTAGTTTAGATGGAGGCAGAAGCGGCAGCAGCAGGCTGGCGTCCTGTAATACGAGACGCATCGGTCCAGCAGAATCCAGCAGCTTCATCTTCACTCAGAGTTTTATTCTGAGGTTTTATGTGTGATTTAGCTGGTCGGATCTCATCGGTCTCAGAGACTAAGTTCTCGTCTGCAGATCACTGAATTTTTTCCTTAAGAAAGTGAGTGAGAACAGACCTATAACACTTTCTAATGTTACGGTTTTCACAAAAATAAAAGCCGTATTTCTAAAGTTGACAAATTGACTAATTAAATTCCAATTTTCAGGCGTTCATTGTGACATTTAGGTTTAGCGAAACTTGAAGGTTAATGAAAACTCCGGAAAGGCAGCGACTGATGGGAACCTCCCGTCCAGGCAGGATGGATCCATGTTGTCATGATGTTTCCAGCAGATTCTGATCCTACCATGTGAATGTGGAGCTGAACTGGAGACTCATCAGACCAGCAACGTTTCTCCATCTTCTATTGTCCAGTTCTGGTGAGTCTGTGTGAATTGTAGCCTCAGTTTCCTGTTCTTACTGACAGGAGGGAACCGCTGTGGTCTTCTGCTGCTGGAGATCATCTGCTTCCAGGCTGGACGGGTTCAGAGATGATGTTCTGCAGATCTGGGATGGAACCAGTGCTGACTGGACTTCCAGTTCTGCAGATTCTGAACTCTGCCATGAACCAGACATTCTGGGTGTTTGAGCTTCACTGTGAACTCTGCAGGATTTGGTCTTTTCTTCTGACAGAGACAGAATATAACGTTCACAGCGGTTCAGTGTTTTACGTTTAACATGGATCCACATGACGAGGAGAATCGTGTCAGCTGCGTCTGGCAACAGCAGCCCAGTGGGATCCAACCCAACTCCACCTCTGGAGCATCTGTTTTGTGGTTTTTGTGTATCTGTGGCCACATAAGTTTTCCCGTTGGACGGGGAGGGGGAGGTTTGCAAATCTGACTCATCCATTAAATGCCAGGAGGTCCTGCTCACTGAATCCAAAGGTCAAAGAGATGAAGTCGGAGAAGGACCTGTTGACAGTATTTCCATTCCAGTGTGAACCAGGCAGAAGGAATTGGTATAAATGCTTTGTAGTGATGACGAAGTAGACTCGTGGTATTTCTTTCAGCTTCAGGAGGGGATGGTGGGAACATACATGGGTGATGACATCATTCCTGACCCACCCTCCCACTGCTCAGAGCAGCGGCCCAGTTTTCAGAGGCTCAGCGACTACGAGAAGGCAGAGTTTTAATCAGAGTCAGAATCGCGACATCTGGAAATGTAGCGAAGGTGGCGAAGCGTGGAGGTTCCCACCGGGTGGAGGTTGCATGGAAACCACCAACATGTGGGCTTACTGCACCAAATAACCTGCATGTCTCCGTTCTGGCATCGTTTACCTGTAAAGTACCGCCGCTTCTCCCTCTGGGTGAAGAAAATCAGGTTCTGCGTCTCACACGGCTCTGAAGTGGAAGCTTTGAGACAGAGCTAGGTCAGTGAAGGATGCAGCCTCCTGCAGAAAGCAACACGACCTCTGAGCAGGAAAGAAACCATCTGCGAGGTTTCCAGTCAACAAGCAGGCGGGAAAAGGAGAAAAGGCGTCATACCACGCTTTCTGGCCTTCTTGTTCTGTAGTTTGACGCACTGCAGCTGATTTCCCTGGCTGAACGAGAAGCAGATGATCCTTTTTAGTCCATTTAGATCCAGATTAAACTGATTTAAAAGTTAAATTAAACCACAAGATGAAGCATTACTTTTAGCTACGTTAGCCTAGCATCCATATCCCGTCCCCCTGGTTTAGATCCTGCTGTCTTGTCAGAGTGCTCAGTTGTTCTTCGATCAGGTGACACACCAGGTATCTACCTCAGCCTGGTATCCACCGTATGCCAGGTATCCACCGTACGCCAGGTATCCACCGTACGCCAGGTATCCACCGTACGCCAGGTATCCACCGTACGCCAGGTATCCACCGCACGCCAGGTATCCACCGTACGCCAGGTATCCACCGTACGCCAGGTATCCACCGTACGCCAGGTATCCACCGTATGCCAGGTATCCACCTTACGCCAGGTATCCACCGTACGCCAGGTATCCAGCTTACGCCAGGTATCCACCGCACGCCAGGTATCCACCGTACGCCAGGTATCCACCTTACGCCAGGTATCCACCGTACGCCAGGTATCCAGCTTACGCCAGGTATCCACCGTACGCCAGGTATCCAGCTTACGCCAGGTATCCACCGCACGCCAGGTATCCACCGTACGCCAGGTATCCAGCTTACGCCAGGTATCCACCGCACGCCAGGTATCCACCGTACGCCAGGTATCCACCGTACGCCAGGTATCCACCGTATGCCAGGTATCCACCTTACGCCAGGTATCCACCGTACGCCAGGTATCCAGCTTACGCCAGGTATCCACCGCACGCCAGGTATCCACCGTACGCCAGGTATCCACCGTACGCCAGGTATCCACCGTACGCCAGGTATCCACCGTACGCCAGGTATCCACCGTACGCCAGGTATCCACCTTACGCCAGGTATCCACCGTACGCCAGGTATCCACCGTACGCCAGGTATCCACCGTACGCCAGGTATCCACCTTACGCCAGGTATCCACCGCACGCCAGGTATCCACCGCACGCCAGGTATCCACCTTACGCCAGGTATCCACCTTACGCCAGGTATCCACCTTACGCCAGGTATCCAGCTTACGCCAGGTATCCACCGTACGCCAGGTATCCACCGTACGCCAGGTATCCACCTTACGCCAGGTATCCAGCTTACGCCAGGTATCCACCGTACGCCAGGTATCCACCTTACGCCAGGTATCCAGCTTACGCCAGGTATCCACCGTACGCCAGGTATCCACCGTACGCCAGGTATCCACCGTACGCCAGGTATCCACCGCACGCCAGGTATCCACCGTACGCCAGGTATCCACCGCACGCCAGGTATCCACCGCACGCCAGGTATCCACCGTACGCCAGGTATCCACCGTACGCCAGGTATCCACCGTACGCCAGGTATCCACCGCACGCCAGGTATCCACCGTACGCCAGGTATCCACCGTACGCCAGGTATCCACCGTACGCCAGGTATCCACCGTACGCCAGGTATCCACCTTACGGCAGGTATCCACCGTACGCCAGGTATCCACCGTACGCCAGGTATCCACCTTACGCCAGGTATCCAGCTTACGCCAGGTATCCACCGTACGCCAGGTATCCACCGTACGCCAGGTATCCACCGTACGCCAGGTATCCACCGCACGCCAGGTATCCACCGTACGCCAGGTATCCACCGTACGCCAGGTATCCACCGTACGCCAGGTATCCACCGCACGCCAGGTATCCACCGTACGCCAGGTATCCACCGTACGCCAGGTATCCACCGTACGCCAGGTATCCACCGTATGCCAGGTATCCACCGTACGCCAGGTATCCACCGTATGCCAGGTATCCACCGTACGCCAGGTATCCAGCTTACGCCAGGTATCCACCGTACGCCAGGTATCCACCGTACGCCAGGTATCCACCGTACGCCAGGTATCCACCGTACGCCAGGTATCCACTGTACGCCAGGTATCCACCGTACGCCAGGTATCCACTGCACACCAGGTATCTACCTCAGCCTGGTATCCACCGTACGCCAGGTATCCACCGCACGCCAGGTATCCACCTTACGCCAGGTATCCACCGTACGCCAAGTATCCACCGTACGCCAGGTATCCACCGTACGCCAGGTATCCACCGTACGCCAGGTATCCACCGTACGCCAGGTATCCACCGTACGCCAGGTATCCACTGCACACCAGGTATCTACCTCAGCCTGGTATCCACTGTACGCCAGGTATCCACCGCACGCCAGGTATCCACCTTACGCCAGGTATCCACCGTACGCCAAGTATCCACCGTACGCCAGGTATCCACCGCACGCCAGGTATCCACCTTACGCCAGGTATCCACCTTACGCCAGGTATCCACCGCACGCCAGGTATCCACCTTACGCCAGGTATCCACCGTACGCCAAGTATCCACCGTACGCCAGGTATCCACCGTACGCCAGGTATCCACCGCACGCCAGGTATCCACCTTACGCCAGGTATCCACCTTACGCCAGGTATCCACCGTACGCCAAGTATCCACCGTACGCCAGGTATCCACCGTACGCCAGGTATCCACCGTACGCCAAGTATCCACCTTACGCCAGGTATCCACCTTACGCCAGGTATCCACCTTACGCCAGGTATCCACCTTACGCCAGGTATCCACCGTACGCCAAGTATCCACCGTACGCCAGGTATCCACCGTACGCCAGGTATCCACCTTACGCCAGGTATCCACCTTACGCCAGGTATCCACCGTACGCCAGGTATCCACCGTACGCCAGGTATCCACCGTACGCCAGGTATCCACCGTACGCCAGGTATCCACCGTACGCCAGGTATCCACCGTACGCCAGGTATCCACCGCACGCCAGGTATCCACCGTACGCCAGGTATCCACCGCACGCCAGGTATCCACCTTACGCCAGGTATCCACCGTACGCCAGGTATCCACCGTACGCCAGGTATCCACCGCACGCCAGGTATCCACCGCACGCCAGGTATCCACCTTACGCCAGGTATCCACCTTACGCCAGGTATCCACCTTACGCCAGGTATCCACCGTACGCCAAGTATCCACCGTACGCCAGGTATCCACCGCACGCCAGGTATCCACCGTACGCCAGGTATCCACCGTACGCCAGGTATCCACCGCACGCCAGGTATCCACCGCACGCCAGGTATCCACCGCACGCCAGGTATCCACCGTACGCCAGGTATCCACCGTACGCCAAGTATCCACCGTACGCCAAGTATCCACCGTACGCCAGGTATCCACCGTACGCCAGGTATCCACCGCACGCCAGGTATCCACCGTACGCCAGGTATCCAGCTTACGCCAGGTATCCACCGTACGCCAGGTATCCACCGTACGCCAGGTATCCACCGTACGCCAGGTATCCACCTTACGCCAGGTATCCAGCTTACGCCAGGTATCCACCGTACGCCAGGTATCCACCGTACGCCAAGTATCCACCGTACGCCAGGTATCCACCTTACGCCAGGTATCCACCGTACGCCAGGTATCCACCGTACGCCAGGTATCCACCTTACGCCAGGTATCCACCGTACGCCAGGTATCCACCTTACGCCAGGTATCCACCGTACGCCAAGTATCCACCGTACGCCAGGTATCCACCGCACGCCAGGTATCCACCGCACGCCAGGTATCCACCGCACGCCAGGTATCCACCGTACGCCAGGTATCCACCGTACGCCAGGTATCCACCGCACGCCAGGTATCCACCGCACGCCAGGTATCCACCGTACGCCAGGTATCCACCGTACGCCAAGTATCCACCGTACGCCAGGTATCCACCGTACGCCAGGTATCCACCGCACGCCAGGTATCCACCGTACGCCAGGTATCCAGCTTACGCCAGGTATCCACCGTACGCCAGGTATCCACCGCACGCCAGGTATCCACCGCACGCCAGGTATCCACCTTACGCCAGGTATCCACCTTACGCCAGGTATCCACCGTACGCCAGGTATCCACCGTACGCCAGGTATCCACCTTACGCCAGGTATCCACCGTACGCCAGGTATCCACCGTACGCCAAGTATCCACCGTACGCCAGGTATCCACCTTACGCCAGGTATCCACCGTACGCCAGGTATCCACCGTACGCCAGGTATCCACCTTACGCCAGGTATCCACCGTACGCCAGGTATCCACCTTACGCCAGGTATCCACCTTACGCCAGGTATCCACCGTACGCCAGGTATCCACCGTACGCCAGGTATCCACCTTACGCCAGGTATCCACCTTACGCCAGGTATCCACCGTACGCCAGGTATCCACCGTACGCCAGGTATCCACCTTACGCCAGGTATCCACCGTACGCCAGGTATCCACCGTACGCCAGGTATCCACCGTACGCCAGGTATCCACCGTACGCCAGGTATCCACCTTACGCCAGGTATCCACCGTACGCCAGGTATCCACCGTACGCCAGGTATCCACCGTACGCCATGTATCCACCGTACGCCAGGTATCCACCTTACGCCAGGTATCCACCGTACGCCAGGTATCCACCGTACGCCAGGTATCCACCGTACGCCAGGTATCCAGCTTACGCCAGGTATCCACCGTACGCCAGGTATCCACCTTACGCCAGGTATCCACCGTACGCCAGGTATCCAGCTTACGCCAGGTATCCAGCTTACGCCAGGTATCCACCGTACGCCAGGTATCCACCGTACGCCAGGTATCCACCTTACGCCAGGTATCCACCGTACGCCAGGTATCCACCGTACGCCAGGTATCCACCGTACGCCAGGTATCCACCTTACGCCAGGTATCCACCGTACGCCAGGTATCCACCGTACGCCAGGTATCCACCGTACGCCATGAGGCCATGTGATACTAAGTTATGGCGATTCGTTGCCATAGTGACCCAGTATAAAGGACCAACGGAGATCGTCGGCATGTTTAATGAAATGAAAATGCTTGTCAGGAATCATCAGAGACTTTAGAAACTTGCTTTGAAAGAAGGAAACTGAAGCCGATCTCTGATTTAAACGTCTCCGGCCGGCCTATCATGTCCAACTCTGCCAGCTGTTTGACATTTTCTGTCGCGCGTCTGGCTGCTTTCTGGAGACAGTGGTCCACATCCAGCGACACTCTCATCTGGGTTTGTTGCTTTGAGTGAAATGAGCTTTGAATGAGGAGACGGAGCGTGAAGCCGCCATCATTCGGGGTGATTAGATGCTTTAATGCAGGCAGCAGCTGCTGCAGCGTCGCCCTGAGAGCGAGCGCCTCCAGCTCAGTGCAGCTACACCTCCACCTGCCTCTCCTTTCCCTGCATCCACCTTCATGAGCAGAATATTCTGTCAGCATTGTCCTCTCAGTTCCTCAGCAGCATTGGGTCTGATTATCGACGAGTCGAGCTTCTTTACGCTCAACGTCGCCTCCAGCAGCTCCACCTGGTCGACCGCCAGCCTCTCGGTGCAGGTGGTGATGGAGACGCAGCTTAATGCTCTGAAACGGAGCATCAGAATGAGGAAAAAGGAAGTCATCATTAATGTTTGGGTGTTTCTGAGTTCCTCTGCAGTTCTGCAGCAGCAAACAGCTGGTCTGACCTCAGCTTCTGGCTCATCCATCCCTCTTCCATCGGCAGACTCCTCCTGCTCCATCTGGATTCATAAAGATCTTTTAGAGAGATCCTGTGTTTTTTCTTTCTTCTTCTCACCTTGTTTATTTTTCCCAGATCAGATTTCTGTTCTCCAGCTGAGAGCTGTCGGAAAGTGCAATCAGCTCGGAAAGGCCCCATCTGGAGGAGCTTTGTGGCGTAAATCGTCCAGAAATGACATGTTTGCATGTAAACAGGCTGCAGGTAGACAGACAGACGCAGGGTTCGGACCGTTTTAATACACACTTTGACCTTCGCACGAGATTATACGACCTTATGGATGTTTTCACTTAAAATTAGAAAATGAACGTTTTCATCTTTTCTGATTTGTTTTTTCTGATTTGAAAACTTTCTGTATTTTTATTCCCTCCATCCAGGACGACATTTACTGGCATTCATTTGTTTGTTGTTGTTTCGCAACTTGATGTAAAACCTCCTGGACGTGTTTCTGAGGACGGGTCCTGGTCTAACAGGAACAACCTTTCATCACTGCAAGACAACAGACATGCAACAAACACACAGTGTAGCCGAGACTCTGTGGATTCCTCATCAGTGGATCTGAATCTGATCGTGGATCCACAGAGGATGGATGTAGGAGCAGAACATCGGCTGCAGGTCTGACCTCACCGGGGCTTTCCACGCCATCATAAGCTTGTGCTGGTCCAGATTTCCTGTCTTGTTGTTGACATGTTATCTGTTGTATGCAAACACTCTGCGGGTGACGTGTCTGAGACGTCACATATGCAGAATCTGTCTTCATCTCTCCACTTCCACATCGTCCTGTTGCTCCTTTCTGGTTCTGCCTCAACGTGGACGCGTCGTCTGGTACGGACCAGGAGGAAAGTCGTTGCTGGTCAGGCCGAGTCGATTCTCTGCTGTCAGGATGTCGTGTGTGTGTCATCTGCAGCAGCTCCAGTTGGTTTTCTACTCGCACGGCTACGTTTGACGCTTCGTAAAACCCACCACGTGGTTTTACTGGAATCTGAAGCTCCATTCAGAGCAGAACTGGCCCAGGTCAGGCGGCTTTGGCGCCATCTGAGCCGGTTTTCTCAGCGTAATCTGAGGGAGCAGCGCGCTGAGTGATGAACAGGGATTATGGAGCTTCTTTCTGCAGCAGGCCTGTGGAGGAGCTGGGGTTGTATCATCCTGCTGATTTGCATTCTGATGCTCATCAGCGGCACAAAGCTGAAGTCACGGCGAGCAGGACGGCGGCTTGTTGTCCTCAGCGATGAGGAGGAGGCTGTGTGAAGGCTCGCCCCCCCAGGCCCACCTGTTGTTGCATCACTTAGCAGAAGGAGGGTTTGGTTAGTGATTTGTTGCGTGTTTACGGTCTGGTCTGCTCCGCCATCGATCTGCAGCGCTCAGCGCGAGACCAGCTGCAGAATAACAACAACGGCGCACCAACACGGAGCCTCATTGTCAGCAGTTTAAATCCCAACGCGGCATACGGACTTCAGGGGAATTTAGGCCACACAGGGGTGTGAATATCACTGAACATTGGCCCACATGCACACGCACACATGCGCATGTAAACAGACCCAGAAAGCCACATCAACAGCTGGAGCGCTGAGAGCAGCAGCTGGAGCGCCTCATCCTCTCTTCTCTCCGTCATGGCCGATACCAAGTGGATGTGGAGCTTCTGCGGCATCATTCGTCTTTGTCCTTGTGAGCCGGTTGGATCTTTTCTCCAAAAGGTAGGTTCTGGCTCCGGGCCGGGCTTTTTTTTGTTTTACAAAGGAGGACTGAGGGTCGTTAACATCAGGCTGAAACAGACGCATCATCTCCTCTCCTGCTTCTCTGAGCGCATGCAGGCAGCATGAGGTCCGACTGTCCGGCAGGCGGGCCGCGATGCTCTGATCCCACCAGCTTCAGGTCCTGTAATAACAGCCAGTGTCTGCAGCAGAGTGAGTCCGCTGACCTTGAAGTCGGCGAGCAGTTTTCTGCAGTGAGGAACTCGCCAAGCAGTCATGCCAGCAAACTGCTGCTCCAGCACTTTCAGCTCTGAATCAAGTGAAGCTTCACAAAGGTTTTCATTTTATTTTCGCTTTGTTAAACACTAACTTTCTTATTATTCCACTTCTTCCATTTCTGTCACGAACTTCCACGTAATTCATCGCCCAGAATGGAGAAAAGATTAAAAGTGGAAACTGTTTGATCAGGAGGGGTTGGCAGCAGTTAACTGCACGTTAATCCCAACGAACTGCAGAACATCTCCCATAGAAATGAATGGCAAACCCACTTTGGAGGTCTGGAACTCAGAAACTTTATTTCACGTCTGAATAGTTCATGAAAGAACCTTTTGATGTCCCTTCTGGTTTTGACACAGCTGCAGTTCAGGGTTTGTGAAATCCACGCTGTAAAGCGATGACCTCACACTTTAATTTAGCGCTTCGAGATGATCCAGAAACCTTCTCGAACTAGCAGACAGTTGCTGCTGTGCGATACATCGGCTCGAAGGCAGTTTTCCCGCTTTCTCCCAACGGGATCATCGTTGCACCAGACCTCACGGTTTTCACACAAATCCCGTCAGAGTGCAGATACACACTGTGGACTCCAGCAACAATTTCATCTTCAGCTCAGGGTTTTCTCCAGTCAGGTGGTGACTGGTCTGCCCAGGGTCGGGGTCGGGGTCAGGGTTGGGGTCGGGGTTGGGGTTAGGGTTGGGGTCGGGGTTGGGGTTAGGGTCGGGGTCAGGGTTGGGGTCGGGGTCAGGGTCAGGGTTGGGGTCGGGGTTAGGGTTGGGGTCAGGGTCGGGGTCGGGGTTGGGGTTAGGGTCGGGGTCGGGGTTGGGGTTAGGGTCGGGGTCGGGGTTGGGGTCGGGGTCGGGGTTGGGGTCGGGGTTGGGGTTGGGGTTAGGGTCGGGGTCGGGGTTGGGGTTAGGGTTGGGGTCGGGGTCGGGGTTGGGGTCGGGGTTAGGGTTGGGGTCGGGGTTGGGGTCAGGGTCGGGGTTGGGGTCGGGGTTAGGGTTGGGGTCGGGGTCGGGGTTGGGGTTAGGGTTGGGGTCGGGGTTGGGGGGTTTACAGATGACGCAGGATTGTGTTTCTGAATTTCCTGGTCCTGCAAACAGCTTCAGTTGAATTGTATAAAGAAATAGCAGAATATCAGCTACTTATATAAATTTAGGTTTCTCTAAACTGTTTCTGAATAAATTCATCACATAAATGTAGAAATGATTCCCCTCCTGTACTGGTTGGGTTTGACTGGTCTGCTTTGGCTCACTGGACTGCCATCAGTGGCAGTTTGTGTGACGTGTGCTCGGACCGACAGGTGGAGTTTGATAAGCCAGAGTCATGCTGGGAAATCCAGGTCAGGGAAACACATCAGCTATTATAGGTCACAGATGTGTGGGATCATGTGACTCAGCTGAATGAATCCCATAACTAGGGTAATGTTGGTGTGTGTCAGGAAGAGACAGCTGCAGCCTCATCTGTGTGTTTATAAGCCTGAGCAGAGTGGAACGACTCTCCATGTCCCGACTGAACCTTCTCCCTCTGTTGGCGCTAGGTGAAGAAAGGAAGAATTTATGCAACGTGTTCTGATGAATGTTAATAATCGATCAAGAATGTAGCATCTCGCCAGCCTTCAGGTCTGTTAGAAAACCAACCAATCGGACTCATCCAGCTCTTCTTCATATCATCTGATTCATGTCATTTATTTGGAAATTATTTCATGGTTTGGTGTTACAGTCAGCTGCAGCTTCAGATGCACAGCTGAACAACATAAAGCTCATTAAAAGACAGAAATCCATCATCTATATGTGGTAAGTGTGGGCTGGAGTACCTGCTCTTAACCAGCAATATGTCTGGCAACTTGGAAGTTGCAGTTCACCAGAAAACCAAGGCAGTCAGGTTCAGTTAACTTTAAATGCAGGAGACCAGACCTGGTAAACAATATTTATTTACAACAATTAAATTAAAGATGTAAAAAAACAAACAAACCGGTGCTGGCAGGCTTACCGTTGGGAAGGCTGGCAGGTCAGGAGCAGGATTCTCAGCACACACACACAGGAAAACCCACGCCTCGGAGTGCAGGGTTAACACTACACACACACACACACACACACGCACACACACAGATGGAGGATGCCACCAACAGCAGAGCCCAACTACCACCGCCTCACTTCTCCACCACCAAAAAAATCTCCTTCTTTCGGTCATGACCCACAGCTCATGACCATAGGTGAGGGTAGGAACGTAGATCGACTGGTAAATCGAGAGCTTCGCCTTCTGGCTCAGCTCCTTCTTCACCACGGCAGACCGGCGCAGAGTCCGCATTACTGCAGACGCCGCACCGATCCGTCTGTCGATCTCACGCTCCATCCTTCCCTCACTCGTTAACAAGACCCCGAGATATTTAAACTCCTCCACTTGAGGCAGGACCTGACTCCCGACCCGGAGAGGGCAATCCACCCTATTCTGGCTGAGGACCATGGTCTCAGATTTTGAGGTGCTGATTCTCATCCCAGCCGCTTCACACTCGGCCGCGAATCGCTCAAGCGAGAGCTGGAGATCACGACCAGATGAAGCCAACAGGACCACGTCATCTGCAAAAAGCAGAGACCCAATCCTGAGGCCACCAAGTCGGATCCCCTCAACACCTCGGCTGCGCCTAGAAATTCTGTCCATATAAGTTATGAACAGAATCGGTGATAAAGGGCAGCCTTGGCGGAGTCCAACCCTCACCGGAAACGAATCCGACTTACTACCGGCAATGTGGACCAAGCTCTGACACCTGTCGTACAGGGACCGGACAGCTCGTACAAGGGGGTCCGGTACCCCATACTCCTGGAGTACCCCTCGTAGGAGCCCCCGGGGGACACAGTCGAACGCCTTCTCCAGGTCCACAAAGCACATGTAGACTGGTTGGGCAAACTCCCATGCCCCCTCCAGGACCCCAGAGAGGGTATAGAGCTGGTCCACTGTTCCGCAACCAGGACGAAAACCACACTGCTCCTCCTCAATCCAAGACTTGACTGTCCAACAGACCCTGCTCTCCAGAACCCCTGAATGGACCTTACTGGGGGGACTGAGGAGTGTAAGTCCTCTGTAGTTGGAGCACACCCTCCGGTCCCCCTTCTTGAAAAGGGGGACCACCACCCCAGTCTGCCAGTCCAGCGGTACTGTCCCTGATGTCCACGCGATGCTGCAGAGGCGTGTCAGCCAGGACAGCCCCACAGCATCCAGAGCCTTAAGGAACTCCGGGTGGATCTCATCCACCCCCGGGGCCTTGCCGCCAAGGAGCTTTTTGACCACCTCAGCGACTTCAGCCCCAGAGATAGGAGAGTCCACCCCTGAGTCCACCAGCTCTGCTTCCTCATCGGAAGACGTGTTGGTAGGATTGAGGAGGTCTTCGAAGTATTCCTTCCACCGACCCACAACGTCCTGAGTTGAGGTCAGCAGCTCCCCACCTCCACTGTACACAGTGTTGATGGAGCACTGTTTCCCCCTCCTGAGCCGCCGGATGGTGGACCAGAATCTCCTCGTAGCCGTCCGGAAGTCTTTCTCCATGGCGGAATCTACATGCCGCTTAGCCTGTCGGTACCCATCAGCTGCCTCCAGAGTCCCACAGGCCAAGATAGGAATCCTTCTTCAGTTTGTTGGTGTCCACCAACGAGTCCTGGGATTACCGCCACGACAGGCACCAACGACCTTACAGCCACAGCTCCGGCTGGCCGCCTCAACAATAGAGGCACGGAACACAGCCCATTCGGACTCAATGTCCCCCGCCTCACTCGGGACATGTTCGAAGCTCTGCTGAAGGTGGAAGTTGAAGCTCGCTCTGACGGGGGACTCAGCCAGACCGGCTTCCTCCCCCACCATCTGAGCCAACTCACCACCAGTTGGTGATCAGTTGAAGCTCCGCCCCCCTCTTCACCTGAGTGTCCAAGGCATGTGGCCGCAGGTCCGACGATACGACTACAAAATCAATCATTGAACTGCGGCCCAGGGAATCCTGATGCCAGGTGTACATATGGACACTCTTATGTTCAAACCAGGATGGTGATGGTGATGGTGCAGATGGTGAGCCCACGAGAGGTGGAGCCCATGTAACATGCTTTACTTTAGTTTTCCTGTCCGTGTTTTACTCGGAAAAAAACCTGAGCTGCCCACAGATGTGTCTGACTGTTAATCAGCTTTGTATATTCAGATGTCGAATAATTCCAGTTTTTAATATTGTTTCAAATAATTTGCCAAGTGATTTGTCACTTTGTGTGTGTGTGTGTGTGTGTGTGTGTGTGTGTGTGAGACCAAGGGTAAATCTTGTTGAAATGCAAACGGTCTTCTCTGCAGTTGTTCTGGTTTTAACTGATTACCGTCTGCTGCAGCCTGGAAATCAACTCCACTTTAGATCCAATCTAAACTATTTGATTGTGGATTTCACACCTTCCTGCCTCAGTCGGCTCCAACAGACCTGCTGGTTTCTGTAGCAACAAGCCTGTCATTCAAGGCTGTCCAAGACACCGAAAGCAGAGCATGGAAACATGAGCAGGGTGGTGTTGGGGGGAGTCTGAGAAGACAGAAAAGGTCTGTAGTGTTTTTGCATGTGACCTGACTGTAGAAGCAACTTTTCCTCCTGTAGGAGTGACAACATGTTAGAGAGACTGGTTGTAGTAGTAACTCACAAACCGTTCACCACATGAAGCTGCTGGTGTCCAACCTGGAACACAGTGATGCTCCATAAGATTGCAGCACAGATGTTCCATCAACAAACAAATAGCTGGATCGCAGGTTTTTATTCAACATGTCATCAACATCTGTGTCCACAATAATAATATTAAACCTAATTACACTTAAATGCACTGATTTCACTGTCACAAGAAACTCCTGCTAAAAAAATGAAATAAAACAAAATAATAATAATAATAATCATATTAATACATGTGATCAGTTTTCTCTTTTTATGTATATATTTATTCAATCATTAATTTATTTATATATTTATTGAATAGAAATTATTAAGCAATAATCTTTTTACCATTTCTACGTGTTTGTATGTACTATGAATATTATTATATTTTTTGAGAACTGTGTCATATATTATTTTAAATGTATATTATGCATTACTTCATTATATTAGTTATATTATAAATAGCAAATTACCGCCACAGCCTTTAAAAAGATCCTGGATGCAAACGGCGATCTGGATCACCACCAAAACTAGTTCTTCCTGTTCACATTTCCAACAACTCCAGAAAATTTCATAAAAATCCGTCCAGAACTTTTTGAGTTATGTTGAACGCAAATGGATCAGCGTTGGGAAAAACATTACAATAAATGATCAAATATGCAAAACTGGTGATAATGTTTGAAACAACAACCTTCCTGGACTTTTTATTGACGCCCTACAAGCTCAAAATTCCAGGTGGAATCATAAACAGGAAGCTAGCAGTATTGCTTAGTTTGGAAAATCTGCATCTGAACAAAGCACAACACGTCTGGAAGAACATCCTCTGGACAGACCAGACCAACGTGGACATGTCTGGTCCTGAAACGCCTCATAGTAACTGTCAGCACAGAGGTGGAGGGATGATGGTCCGGACAAGTGAATTAATCTGTCATGCAGCACAATGCAGATCCCACACATGCAGAAACCTTAAGAGAATTATCGTGTATTGGACCATGGTAGACCTTTCCGGTCTCCATGGGACCACGGCAGACCTTTTCCGGTCTCCATGGGACCACGGCAGACCTTTTCCGGTCTCCATGGGACCACGGCAGACCTTTTCCGGTCTCCATGGGACCACGGCAGACCTTTCCGGTCTCCATGGGACCACGGCAGACCTTTTCCGGTCTCCATGGGACCACGGCAGACCTTTTCCGGTCTCCATGGGACCACGGCAGACCTTTTCCGGTCTCCATGGGACCACGGCAGACCTTTCCGGTCTCCATGGGACCACGGCAGACCTTTTCCGGTCTCCATGGGACCTCGGCAGACCTTTCCGGTGTCCATTGGACAGAAGCAGGCCTTTCTGGTCTCATGGGACAGTGGGAGACCTTCTGGTCTGTGTCAGACCATCTCAGACTATCTCTGGTCTAGAGGGACCTGCTGCTGTTTCTTAGTGGAGTTTTAACTGGGACTTGTGGACTTAGAGACTATTTGATGATGGTTTTCTGAGGTCGTCATGAGTCCGCCTGGTAACATGTAGAATGCAGGATGAATGCAGGATGAATGCATATGTTAATGCGTTGCTGCTGAGGGGTCAAAGGTCACAGAGACGCTGTGTTTTGGTTTTCTGCCTCGCGGCAGAAATGTGTCCAGATTCTCTGCTGATGATAAAATCTGTTCTGGTTTTTACAGAAAGAAAGGATTTTAAAATCATTTCACTGTTTTTATCAAACTAGCGTCATGTGATTGTTGTTATTCAGCAGAACGTTGTTGGCAAACTTCCCGCCTGTGAATATTCACGTTAATGTCCTGCAGAAAGAGACCGGATGGACCCAGAAGACCCGGTTGGTGAACAGTCTGCGGCATTAATAGTGAGTTGGTAAATCTACGGGACATTCATTCCTCTCAGCATTAAAGGGAGAATCTGTCATGTTCTTAAATCGGTTAAACACACGTCTTCTTCTTTGGTTGATAATTACAAAGTATTTCCTGATCAGTTTGAAGGCAGAACATGATGGAGGCGCTGCCATAAACATCTGAACCTGACGTGCTCCAAAGGTGGCATATGTTACCATGACAACGCTCTGTGGCGACGCGAGACAGCTTCCAGGTCAGCGGTCGGCTGCTCCCCCCGTCACCTCGTTTACAGAACACCTGGCAGGAAACACAGCTGGACCCGGCGTCCTGCAGAAAATCCAGCTTTCAGATGTCAAAAACCGAGGAAGAGGAGGGACAGGAGGAGGAGGAAGAGGAGGGAGAAGAGGCAGAGGAGGGAGAGGAGGAAGAGGAGGGAGAAGATGAAGAGGAGGGAGAGGATGAAGAAGAGGGAGAGGAGAGAGAGGAGGAAGAGGAGGGACAAGAGGGAAAGGAGGAAGAGGAGGAAGGGGAGGGAGAGGATGAAGAGAAGGGAGAGCAACAAGAGGGGGGAGAGGAGGATGAGGAGGGAGAGGAGGGACAAGAGGGAAAGGAGGAAGAGGAGGGAGAGGATGAAGAAGAGGGAGAGGAGGAAGAGGAGGGAGAGGGGGAATAGGAGGGAGAAGAGGCAGAGGAGGGAGAGGAGGGAGAGGAGGAAGAGGAAGGAGAGGAGGGACAAGAGGGAAAGGAGGAAGAGGATGAAGAAGAGGGAGAGGAGGAAGAGGAGGGAGAGGATGAAGAAGAGGGAGAGGAGGAAGAGGAGGGAGAGGGGGAATAGGAGGGAGAAGAGGCAGAGGAGGGAGAGGAGGGAGAGGAGGAAGAGGAAGGAGAGGAGGGACAAGAGGGAAAGGAGGAAGAGGATGAAGAAGAGGGAGAGGAGGAAGAGGAGGGAGAGGATGAAGAAGAGGGAGAGGAGGAAGAGGAGGGAGAGCAACAAGAGGGGGGAGAGGAGGATGAGGAGGGAGAGGAGGGACAAGAGGGAAAGGAGGAAGAGGAGGGAGAAGTCTGACACTGATGATGCAGCTGAACTGAAAGGCTGCACAGGGTTTCATGTTTCTGACGGTTCCATGTTGGACCTGCAGCACCGTGACCCGGTTCCCCACATGGCTCAGGTTCTGATAGCCATTAGCCGCTAGCTGTTAGCCGCTAGCTGTTAGCCGCTAGCTGCTAGCTGCTATCTGCAGACACTGTTTGCTTCCTGAACTCCTCTGGGCTGTACCATCTCTCACCATCACAGGGGCCCTCCAGGGTTTTCAAGATGTCCTTTTTTTGCCTCTGCTGCATCACACCTACCCCCCCCCCCCCCAAAACAATCACACAGCCCCCCCCACCACCACCACCGCCACCTCCACTCTGCCATCTCTATCCTCCTATTAGCCACCAGCACACCATCTCTGAGGGAGGTGGAGCAGAAACAGTGCTGCCTCCTCTGGTTTCACCCCCTCCTCTCTGCCTATAGTACAATCTGATCGTTTCCAGCTCGCGGAAGAGAGGGAAGGCAGAGACAGAGAGAGAGTGTGTGCGTGTGTGTGTGTGTGTGTGTGTGATGGAGAGAGAGAGGCAGAGGGAGATGTGGTGAGCTGTTTGCTGGCTTGGATGCGTTCGGTCTGCTCTTCAGAGGAGTCCAGGTGAGCGGTTTCCTCCTGGAAGGTAAGAGGACAGCTGAGATTCGCATCCTTCGTCATCTTACCGTCTTCCTTTGCTGTGTGTGTGTGTGTGTGCGCGCGCGCGCGTGTGTGTGTGTGTGTGTGAGCATCGTTCCCCAGACGTTCACATGACATGTCAGCTGCTGCAAACGTGTTGGTTCCTGTACATTTACAGAGAGCAGATGTGAGTTTTAGCTGTGCAGGAACAGCGTCTTTAAAAGCTTGGTTTGAGGAGGTGATGACGGCGCCTCCTGCTCACGTTCCAGCTGGAAAGTTGACGGTCCAGCTGAGGAGGAGGAGGATGTGACGAGAGGCTCTGGGAATAGAAAGGAAGTGTGTGTGTCTGCGCATGTGTCTGTGTTTCTGCAGCCAACTCCAAATGTTACCTTATCAGCACCGTCTCCATCTCCTCTGCTGATGTGTCCCGGTCTGACGGATGCTTCTCTCCGCGGCGGGTTTCTGCTCGCACCACGACGTGGGAAAGACGTTTCCACGAGGAGGACGAGGCTCGGAGAGATGGAGGCAGGCCGCTTGCCATCTGCGACGGCGTCTTTCTGCAGCTCCTCAGGAAGACAGCAGCCGAGCTGCCAGGAAGAGACGGAAAAGGCAGAAGAAGAGGAAGAAGTAGAAGCGGAAGAAGAAGAGGAAGAGGAAGAAGAAGAGGAAGAAGTAGAAGCGGAAGAAGAAGAGGAAGAGGAAGAACTAGAAGAAGAAGAAGAGGAAGAAGAAGAAGAGGAAGAAGTAGAAGAAGAAGAGGAAGAGGAAGAAGTAGAAGAAGAGGAAGAAGAAGAAGAGGAAGAAGTAGAAGAAGAAGAGGAAGAGGAAGAAGTAGAAGAAGAAGAGGAAGAGGAAGAACTAGAAGAAGAAGAAGAGGAAGAAGAAGAAGAGGAAGAAGTAGATGCAGAAGAAGAAGAGGAAGAGGAAGAACTAGAAGAAGAAGAAGAGGAAGAAGAAGAGGAAGAGGAAGAAGTAGACACGGAAGAAGAAGAGGAAGAAGAGGAAGAGGAAGAAGTAGAAGAGGAAGAGGTAGAAGAGGAAGAATTAGAAGAAGTAGAAGAGGAAGAAGTAGAAGAAGAAGGCTGTGTCTGAATGTCCACCCTAACCCCTCGTTCACCACAAAGTCCATCATTCTGTTGGCGATTCGGACACATAGCTGACTATTTTCGCTCCGTCACAGATCACGTGACTACCAACTGTCACCACAGCAACCACCATGCGTCGTTCCAAACTTCATCCAGACTCATGTGAAAAAAATCTATTTTCCTTTATTGTATTTAATTCTTTCTCTGTTGCATATTTATTCGACAAGCAATGATATAAAATTATCTGTAGTTTTTTCCTAACCTGTGTTTGGAGTCAGCTTTGCTTCAGATGGTGCAGTAAGTAGAAGTTGTCTCTTGTCAAACAGATCCGGTTCTATCCCCAAAGGAAGACCAGAACCTGAACTGGGCCCAACAAAAACTGTCATGTTCTGGAAAATGAAGGCCATACTGGCAGGACTGCAGGCAGACATTCCCCCGAACCGTCTCCTAGAAGCACCTTCAGTTCAACCCAACTTTATTCACACAGCACCAGTTCACAACAAGGTCATGCTGTACAGTTTCAGTCCAGTTCAGTTCAGTCCAGTTCAGTCCAGTTAGTCCAGTTCAGTCTAGTCCAGTTAGTCCAGTTAGTCTAGTTCAGCCCAGTTAGTCCAGTTCAGTCTAGTTCAGTCCAGTTAGTCCAGTTCAGTCTAGTCCAGTTAGTCCAGTTAGTCTAGTTCAGCCCAGTTAGTCCAGTTCAGTCTAGTTCAGTCCAGTTAGTCCAGTTCAGTCTAGTCCAGTTAGTCCAGTTCAGTCTAGTTCAGTCCAGTTAGTCCAGTTAGTCCAGTTCAGTCTAGTCCAGTTAGTCTAGTTCAGCCCAGTTAGTCCAGTTCAGTCTAGTTTAGTCCAGTTAGTCCAGTTAGTCTAGTTCAGCCCAGTTAGTCCAGTTCAGTCTAGTTCAGTCCAGTTAGTCTAGTTCAGCCCAGTTAGTCCAGTTCAGTCCAGTTCAGTCTAGTTCAGTCCAGTTAGTACAGTTCAGTCCAGTTTGTCCAGTTCAGTCTAGTTCAGTACAGTTCAGTCCAGTTAGTCTAGTTCAGCCCAGTTAGTCCAGTTCAGTCTATTTCAGTCCAGTTAGTCCAGTTAGTCCAGTTCAGTCCAGTTCAGTCTAGTTCAGTCCAGTTGGTCCAGTTCAGTCCAGTTCAGTCTAGTTCAGTCCAGTTCAGTCCAGTTTGTCCAGTTCAGTCTAGTTCAGTAGAGTTAGTCCAGTTCAGTCCAGTTAGTCCAATTCAGTCCAATTCAGTCCAGTTCAGTCTAGTTAGTCCAGTTCAGTCTAGTTCAGTCCAGTTAGTCCAGTTCAGTCCAGTTAGTCCAATTCAGTCCAATTCAGTCCAGTTCAGTCCAGTTAGTCTAGTTCAGTCCAGTTAGTCTTGATCAGTCCAGTTCAGTCCAATCAGTCCAGTTCAGTCTAGTTAGTCGTGATCAGTCCAGGGGATTTTCCCTTGAAGAAATTGGACTATTTCTGGTGCATATTGAGACATGTTTCATATCTGGTCATGTATGGATATATGATTCTGCACCAGGACATATGTTATGTCCAGATACCAGGTGTGTTTGATTTTTGACAGCTATGAGCTCCGAATACGACCTGTAGTCATGTCTGGAAGTATCCGGGGTGGAGATACTGAAAAGGACCAGAATCCTGACATATCTGCAGGGGATATCTCTCTAATAAAAATATGGGCCACTTCTGGTAAATATACAAACTTTGGTTGGCATGTTTCTTAATATACGGTTCAGGATATTTGTGCAGATATTGTAGATGACATGTCATCCACTCCGTCATCGTAACAGACGCATTGAGTCTCTGAGCTGCCGAGAAGTCTGGAAGGCTGGTTATCTTGGCGACTTGATGAATGTTGGTTTGTTCGTTTAACAGGTTAATAAAGCAGATTATTTCTGATTCCACGTCCAGCAGCAGCCAGAGAGCATGCTAGGTGTTTCTGTGGGGATCAAACCGCCTGCGGGCTCCAGACGTAAGCAGCAGCTGCACCAGGACAGCGTTTGGATGAGGAACAGACATGTCCTGGACGTTCTCTTCGCAGGCAGGACCTCATTACAGCGGAGCCATGTTGTCCAATCAGGAGGCAGCGATAGAGACGTTACAGAGGAGCCATGTTGTCCAATCAGGAGGCAGCGATAGAGACGTTACAGAGGAGCCATGTTGTCCAATCAGGAGGCAGCGATAGAGACGTTACAGAGGAGCCATGTTGTCCAATCAGGAGGCAGCGATAGAGACGTTACAGAGGAGCCATGTTGTCCAATCAGGAGGCAGCGTTAGAGACGTTACAGCGGAGCCATGTTGTCCAATCAGGAGGCAGCGATAGAGACGTTACAGAGGAGCCATGTTGTCCAATCAGGAGGCAGCGATAGAGACGTTACAGCGGAGCCATGTTGTCCAATCAGGAGGCAGCGATAGAGACGTTACAGAGGAGCCATGTTGTCCAATCAGGAGGCAGCGATAGAGACGTTACAGAGGAGCCATGTTGTCCAATCAAGAGGCAGCGATAGAGACGTTACAGCGGAGCCATGTTGTCCAATCAAGAGGCAGCGATAGAGACGTTACAGCGGAGCCATGTTGTCCAATCAAGAGGCAGCGATAGAGACGTTACAGCGGAGCCATGTTGTCCAATCAGGAGGCAGCGATAGAGACGTTACAGAGGAGCCATGTTGTCCAATCAAGAGGCAGCGTTAGAGACGTTACAGAGGAGCCATGTTGTCCAATCAGGAGGCAGCGTTAGAGACGTTACAGAGGAGCCATGTTGTCCAATCAGGAGGCAGCGTTAGAGACGTTACAGCGGAGCCATGTTGTCCAATCAGGAGGCAGCGATAGAGACGTTACAGCGGAGCCATGTTGTCCAATCAGGAGGCAGCGATAGAGACGTTACAGAGGAGCCATGTTGTCCAATCAAGAGGCAGCGTTAGAGACGTTACAGAGGAGCCATGTTGTCCAATCAGGAGGCAGCGTTAGAGACGTTACAGAGGAGCCATGTTGTCCAATCAAGAGGCAGCGTTAGAGACGTTACAGCGGAGCCATGTTGTCCAATCAAGAGGCAGCGATAGAGACGTTACAGCGGAGCCAGGTTGTCCAATCAGGAGGCAGCGATAGAGACGTTACAGCGGAATGTCCGGCCAGCTGAGGACGGACTCACAGCATCGCTCGCTGGGATGTAAATCCTCACAGTCGTGTGTCATTCATGCCAAGTGGCTGCAGAATGGAGGTGCTACCGAAGTGGTACTTGTGCTAATGAGTCGGCTGTGATTGGCCAATTAGACGTGTAATCTGCATGCCGTTAACCCCGTTTTGTTTCGCTGAGTCTTACAGACATGAAACTGATTTTTAAATGTCTTTACTGAGAACGCCATGAAGACATATCTGACATGGTTGTGGTATAAATGTGACTCGGTGTAGATCGAGGACTTCTGTCACAGATCTGTTCATTTTGTTTGTGTAAATAAAGCTTTGACTGTGTGAAAAATCCAGCTTTGTGAACGCGAAGAAAAGCATATGTGTGAGATTTATATTTGCAAACATGCCAAGCTACATGCTTCCTGCAAGACATTGACCTTTCAGCTGCATTTCTGACCCCAAATTTACACCTCTTTGTGATTGGATGGTGAAAAATGAAGCTGTCCAATCAGAGAGCAGATCAGCAGCGATTTTTAAAAACATGATGGGTTATAGTGTGTGTGTGTATATATATATATATATATATATATATATATCTTGTTATCTTCTGTGAAAGCATGTAAAAATGTCTAAATGAGAGAAAAACATTTCTTTTGAGAACAAATTGTAATTCTTCCTGAACTGCGAACTGGAATCTTCAAGCACTAAATCCCCCCCCCAGATGGTTGTAAAGCGTGTGGCAGCGAACGGCCAGTCTGCATCATTCCAGACAAACGCCGCTGAGCTTCCACAGCCTTATATGACAGTGTTGGAGGATGAGCGAAGCTGGTGAGGAGAGAAGTCTGATGGGGTGGGGTGGGGGGGGGGTATGGAAGGCCCGTTTACTTGACCAAGCTGCTGGGAATCCTGCCAGTTTAGCCTTTTACATGTCTGCACTTCCTGTTCCCCTGCATGCTAATCAGAAGCAACGAGTCAGTGCTAGTCAGGCGTCAGAAGGTGAGTCGCTAACCGACAGGAAAGCCTCAGAAACCCTGCTTCTGGATGAAGGTGGCGAAGCTGCTCTGATGTGACAATAAACGCATCACAGGCGGCGTAAGAAGCATCAAAGACAACAACAAATATCATAAATCAAGAAAATTATTAATCATGTCCAAATAATTAAAAGCAAAATCAGTTCAAAGTTACCGTTCAGATTTCATGCAGGAGGAGAGAAACGTTTTCACCTGGATGGAAACATCTGGTCTGGTCTCTGGTCTGGTCTCTGGTCTAGACTCTGGTCTGGTCTCTGGTCTGGTCTGGACCCTGGTCTGGTCTCTGGTCTAGACTCTGGTCTGGTCTCTGGTCTGGTCTCTGGTCTAGACTCTGGTCTGGTCTCTGGTCTAGACTCTGGTCTGGTCTCTGGTCTGGTCTGGACCCTGGTCTGGTCTCTGGTCTAGACTCTGGTCTGGTCTCTGGTCTAGACTCTGGTCTGGTCTCTGGTCTGGTCTCTGGTCTAGACTCTGGTCTGGTCTCTGGTCTGGTCTGGACCCTGGTCTGGTCTCTGGTCTAGACTCTGGTCTGGTCTCTGGTCTAGACTCTGGTCTGGTCTGGACCCTGGTCTGGTCTCTGGTCTAGACTCTGGTCTGGTCTCTGTTCTGGTCTGGACCCTGGTCTGGTCTCTGGTCTAGACTCTGGTCTGGTCTCTGGTCTAGACTCTGTTCTGGTCTGGTCTGGACCCTGGTCTGGTCTCTGGTCTAGACTCTGGTCTGGTCTCTGGTCTAGACTCTGGTCTGGTCTCTGGTCTGGTCTGGACCCTGGTCTGGTCTCTGGTCTAGACTCTGGTCTGGTCTCTGGTCTAGACTCTGGTCTGGTCTCTGGTCTGGTCTGGACCCTGGTCTGGTCTCTGGTCTAGACTCTGGTCTGGTCTCTGGTCTAGACTCTGGTCTGGTCTCTGGTGTGGTCTGGACCCTGGTCTGGTCTCTGGTCTAGACTCTGGTCTGGTCTCTGGTCTAGACTCTGGTCTGGTCTGGACTCTGGTCTGGTTTCTGATCTTGTCTTTGGTCTGGTCTCTGGTCTAGATTCTGGTCTGGTCTCTGGTCTGGTCTGGACTCTGGTCTGGTTTCTGATTTTGTCTTTGGTCTGGTCTCTGGTCTAGATTCTGGTGTGGTCTCTGGTCTAGTCTGGACTCTGGTCTGATTTCTGATCTTGTCTTTGGTCTGGTCTCTGGTCTAGATTCTGGTCTGGTCTCTGGTCTCTGGTCTGGTCTGGACTCTGGTCTGGTTTCTGATCTTGTCTTTGGTCTGGTCTCTGGTCTAGATTCTGGTGTGGTCTCTGGTCTAGTCTGGACTCTGGTCTGATTTCTGATCTTGTCTTTGGTCTGGTCTCTGGTCTGGATTCTGGTCCTGTCTTTGGTCTGGACTCTTGTCTGGTGTCTGGCCCGGATTCTGGTCCAGACTAGCAGAACTGTGTCTTTGAGTTCTATAGATTTCTATTCTCTGAACGTATCACTGATGGATTCTGGTCCTGGACTGTTCTGGATTCTCCTAAACCATCAGTAGGGTTTTAAAATCCATCCTGTGACTGACTGGAAACCGGTTTAAACTGGAAACCAGTTTAAACTGGTTTAAACTAGTTTCCAGTTTAAACCGGTTTCCAGTCAGTGTGATGTGTTCAGACCTGGTTAAAGTTCCAGCAGCACCAGTTGGACCAGAACCAGCAGAAGACCATACCGGGTTCCCTCCTGTCAGTAAGAACAGGAAACTGAGGCTACAATTCACACAGACTCACCAGAACTGGACAATAGAAGATGGAGAAACGTTGCTGGTCTGATGAGTCTCCAGTTCAGCTCCACATTCACATGGTAGGATCAGAATCTGCTGGAAACATCATGACAACATGGATCCATCCTGCCTGGACGGGAGGTTCCCATCATGATGTGCAGCAGCTGCGTGATGCTTCATGTCGACATGGAGACAAACCTCTGGGGAATGTTTCCACCAGAGAGTCCAAAGGGGTCTGACGCAGAACCAGACTCATGAAGACTCAGGTGTTCCACCTTGCTGGATGCAGCAAGGTTCCTCATTAATCAATGATCATTAATAATAATGATGATGATGATGGTACAGACGGCTGTGATGAAGAACTGCTATCTGGGGCATCAGGTGGCTTGTGGGACGTTTTCTTTCCACCGGGATAATTAAGTCTCTCATCGACGATATCTTCCGGCGAACACTCAGAATGATGAGGAGCTGCAGCAGCAAAATACCAGAATACATTTCCATAATTCATTTTCCAGCAAGTCATTTAATGAAAGTAGTCAGAGAGACCCATTGCAGGCAATGTACGGTTGCCAGCACAGCTCAGTTCTAGAGGAAAACAGAAGAAAATGACAGTTTGCAGCTGTTTTCGGGACCAGAAAGCATCTTTGCAGATTAATGATCATCTATAGATACAGAACTGACATCAAGACTCTGAGATCTGCTTTGTACTGGAATTATCTCCATCTTTCCTTCCAGATGTATTTTTATTTCATTTTACTACCAGAAACCAGTGTAGAATCCAGTCCAGATACCAGGACCTGGTCCAGAATCTTGTCCAGACATCGCAAACCAGTCCAGAATCTGGCACAGATACCGGGAACTGGTCCAGAATCTGGTCCGGACATAGGAAACCGCTTCAGAATCTGGTCCGGACAGAGGAAACCGCTTCAGAATCTGGTACAGATACCGGGAACTAGTCCAGAATCTGGTACAGATACCGGAAACTGGTCCAGAATCTGGTCCAGACATAGGAAACCGCTTCAGAATCTGGTACAGATACCGGGAACTGGTCCAGAATCTGGTCCAGACATAGGAAACCGGTCCAGAATCTGGTCCAGAAACCAGGAACTGGTTCTGAATATTGTCCAGACACCAGGAACCGGTCCAGAATATGGTCCACATACCCAGAACTGGTTCAGAATATGTCCAGATACCAGGAACCAGTGCAGAAACTGGTCCAGATAACAGGGATTGCTGTAAAAATCCAGTCCCGATACCCGGACCTGGTCCAGGTGGATTGGGTCTGTCTCTGGTCCTGAGTGGGACAGAAGCATGGTGGATTGGATCTGTCTCTGGTCCTGAGTGGGACAGAAACATGGCGGATCGGGTCTGTGAGGTGTTTTTTCCAGGCCCCCCTCTGGCGCATCGTCTGGCTCTTATCCTGACCTCAGGGTGATGAACCCAGGCAAACGGATAGCGGTCTTTGTCTGGGTGTCACGGCGACGCGTCACACAGCAGGTGAGCCTGAACATGGCTGACTGGTCTTTCATGGCCTCTGCGGTTCATGTCATCCTGCAGGCTAATGCCAGCAGTTAAGATGGCGGCAACATTAAGGAATCAGTGGAGTATCTTTTCAATGACGGGAGCAGCTATAGACAAGCCTTCCCACCACCCTGGAGTACCTGTTGCTTTCCCCACGTAATCCAAAGAAAAGGTCAAGAGGAAAAGCCTGCTAGTCTGGTACCAAGCGAGCCACGTGGATGGCCAGTGGCTACTGTTGTCCGAACCTGAGGTACAGGTGGTAACGCTCAGTCCCTGTCCTGCCGGGTGTGTTTGGAAACACTTTCCCACCACTGCCTCTACAATCTAGAGCAGCAGTATTGGAACCAAGCCACTGGGTCACTCTGATCATCAACGACCCCTTTGACTACATCAGTAAGGAATTGCAGTAATGGATGCGTGAGATGACCAGAGCCTGAACCAAAAGCTGAGTCGTGTGTTCTGTCAGGTACAGTCTGATTCTCTTGGTGTTGTAGAGAGCATATTGGCAGGTACGGGCAACCGAGGCAACACAGACCTTAAAGGTCAACTGATCATCCACCATGACATCCAGATTCCAGGCAGCAGACGTAGGAACAAGAGTGATAGGGTGGAGCTTCACACTTAATCGTGGATGTAAGGAAGGATTGGTTGGCAGACAATGAGCTCTGTCTTGGACAGATTGAGCTGAAAGTGGCGATCCTTCATCCATGCCGAGATATCAGCAAGGCAAGCTGATATTGTCATTGATATTGACGGTTGTGTCATCCGGAGGAAAGGAGAGGAAAAGCTGAGTGTCATCTGCATAGCAGTGGTAGGAGAAGCCGTGAGAGCTTATGACTGCACCGAGTGAGGAGGTGTATAGTGAGAAGAGAAGAGGGCCGAGCACCGACCCTTGAGGCACCCCTGTTTTCACCTCGTGAGCTGGACACTTCTCCTCGCCAGGATACTCTGAAGGATCTTCCTGAGAGGTAGGACGAGAACCAGGAGAGGACAGATCCAGAGATGCCGAGCTCAGAGAGTGTGGAGAGCAGAATCTGATGGTTCACTGTGTCAAAAGCAGCAGACAGGTCCAGAAGTATCAGGACTGAGGTTTGACCAGTGGATCTGGTAAGCCGGAGGGAATCGGTAACAGACAGGAGAGCAGTTCCAGTGGAATGGTCTTGCCTAAAGCCAGACTGATATGGATCAAAAAGGTTTTCATCATGGAGGAATTGCGAGATTTGGCTGAAGACTGAACGCTCTAGTAGTTTAGATAAAAACAGCACCAGTGAGACCTTCCGGTAGTTTCCAACCTGGACTGGGTCGAGTGTGGGTTTCTTCAGCAGCGGGGTGACCCGAGCTTGCTTGAAGACAGAGGGAAAGACCCCAGATTCAAGAGAGGAGTTGATAATATGAGTTACTGTAGCTTTGATTGTAGGAGAAATGCTCTGCAGGATATCGGTAGGAACCGGATCAAGTGCACAGGTAGTGAGTTTAGAGTTTTGTAGAAGCTTTCGGACTTCACTCTCATTCAGAGTGCGGAAGGAGCAAAATGAAGCACCACTAGCTGGATGTGGTGGACTGAGCTGGTCAGGCTCAGAGAACTGATTACTGATGGTAGCAACCTTTTCGGTAAAAAAGGATGCAAACATTTCTGCGGTCAGCGTGGCGGGAGGCTGAGCAGGAGGTGGGGAGAGAAGAGAGTTAAATGCCATGAATAGCTGTCGAGTGTTAGGAGCATTGTGGATCTGGTTCTGATAGAAGTCTATCTTGGCAGCCTTTAGGCTGGATGTGAAGACTGAGAGCTGAAGTCGGTACTCTGACAAGTCAGTGAATTGGATTTGCGCCACTTTCTTTCTGCTGCCCTGAGACCTGCTCTGTGACGTCTTAGAACCTCAGTGAGCCATGGACTGGGTGGAATCTTTCTGGCTGGTTTAGACAGCAGAGGACAGAGTTTGTGGCTGCACGGTGGCGCAGTGGTTAGCACTGTGGCCTCACAGCGAGAAGGTTGCTGGTTCAATCCTTGGCTGGTTTGGTCAGTGGCCTTTCTGTGTGGAGTTTGCATGTTTTCCCCGTGTATGCGTGGGTTCTCTCCGGGTACTCCGGCTTCCTCCCACCATCCAAAGACATGCATGATAGGTTAATTGGTCACTCTAAATTGCCCCTAGGAGTGAGTGTGAGCGTGAGTGTGGTTGTTCGTCTCTCTGTGTCCTGCGATGGACTGGCGAGCTGTCCAGGGTGTACCCTGCCTGTCGCTCAAAGCCCCGCGACCAGCTTCCCCGCGACCCTGAATTGGAATAATAAGCGGTTCGGAAAATGAATGAATGAATGAAAGGAGGCGGTAGGAAACTGTCCTCTGAGCCTCATGAGCGCCGTGAGAGAGAAGATCCAAATATTTCTCTCAGCTAATGGTATCTAACAAGCAAAAACCTAAAGTGCTCTTTGACACCATAAATTCTACTGAGTCCCTACCTCATCAGCTGGCCCTGTGTCTTGGGATGCAGACAGTAATGAATTTCTGGACTTTTTCATTTATAAGATCAGGAACATAAAAGCTCATCCCTCCATTTTCCTTGTGTAATCCAGCCCATGTTGAACCTCCATCTCAGAGTTGGTCCTCTCTTAATCATGTGTCATTTGAAGACATCTCAGCACTGGTGGCTGCAATGAAACCCTCCAGTTCTGTGGATATACTTCCTTTTAAGCTTTTTCTCAGTGCCTTTGACACAAGGGCCCTGGGTGGCCAAAAGGTTTAACTTGTCGCTCTCCTCTGGCAGATTTCTGAGTTCATTTAAGGACGCCATTGTGGAAAACCAACTTGGACAAATCCGGTCTAACAACTTCCGGCCGATTTCCAAACTCCCCTTCCTGCTGAAATGTTGGAAAAGGATGCAGCAAAGCAACTGTCTTAATTTTTAGTCACATTTCTTTTTTTTTTTTTTTTTTGTCTTGTCCAGCATTTAGGCAAGCAGAATGATGGTCTGGATGCTGTGTTCTGCTGAGCAAATTTTCTCTGCCAAGGGAAGCTTTATAGATATAATGATCCCCTTGACTTTCTGAATTTTTATTTTATTTCTATGTTTATTTTGTATTGTTGTTTGAATTGTAGAGTTTGTACTGCTGGACCAGAGAGGACAGACAAAAGACAGAAAGAGAAAGGAGAAGAAACACCTCATAAGAAAAGGGAAAGAGATAAAGGGAGAGAAAAGGGAGAGAAAAAAACAACAACTAAAAAATAACCCAAAAACAAAAAGAAAGAAAACAACCTACAGATGTATACATACACACATACAGGCACACACATACATATACACACACATACACACGCATACATACACATACATATACACACACGTATACACCCATAATATATATATATACACAAATATATACATATGTACACATATACATATACACATACATACATTTACACACACACCTCTATGCACACACATACACACACATACATACGTACAAACATATACGCACTTGCCAGTATTAACACATATACATACACATACAAGCCAACTTTAGATCATAGTAACTAAACTATGAATCTAAAAAGTTAAATATAAATGAGAAACAAACAGAAATGAGAAAACTAGTTGCTGTTAGTGAATAAAACTGCGTGACGACTCGGTGACTGTGTCACATGCAGAACATGCAGAGTGGAACGTGTTCCGGAAAAGGTGATCATGCCAGTGTGACCCCTCCCACACAAAGGCAAGAGGCACGCCAGGAGGACCCCCGAGACCCGGGCCATCGGCAGCCATCCCCAGGCGCAGACCCCAACCGCCCCACCCCGGAGCCAGCCATGCACCGACCCAGGAGGAGGCAGAGGGGGGTCCCAGCCAGAGTCCCCCGCAGTCAGGGGGAACAGGCCCCAGCAGGCCCGGACCAGCGAGGACCTGCCCCGCCGGGCACCGGCCACCCAGGGCAGACAGAGCGCGGGCCCCACGGCCCCAAGAGCCCAGAAGCAACCCCCCATCCCCGCAGGCAGAGGGCCCAGCCCACACCGACGGAGGGCCGGGATCCCCAGACCGCCACCGAGCGGCAGCCAGGCCGCACCCCAGTGCACCAGCAGCGCTCCCCGAGCACCAAGACCCTCCCCCACTCACGCACACAAACATACGCACACACACACACACACACACACACATACGCACACACATGTGCACACACACACCCACACGCGCACACACACACACACACACACACATGCACCCACCCACACCCACACGCATCCACACTTCCTCCTTAAACACACCCTATCCACCCATTCTCTTACACACGCTCAAACTCACACTCTCCTACCCCCGTTATTTATACACACACACCCCCTCACACACACATCCCTGCTCCCTCTATAATCACCCATTCTTCCATACACGCATACCCCACTCTACACACACACACACACACCTCCCTACACCCCTCTATCCACATTCACAGTCCTCATTGTACACCCACCCCATCACTTCCCTGTACCACCAACATAACCCCACATACACACCCCCACCCATCTGCATACACCCCCCCTTCCTCCTATCCCAGCGGCCACCCACTTTCCTAAATTCTTTCACCCTGATCCCCCCACCCCCCCTCTACCCTAACATTCGTTCACCACTTCATCCATTGGCTCATGCACGCCCTCACCTTTCTTTCCCAACGTGTCCCCTGTGAGATACCCCCGGGGGAGCAGGGGATAGGAGGGCCCCGATCAGGGCCCCACAACTACCCCCCCACCCCTGTCAACGCCCCCCCACCACTCCACACATGCAGCCGATCCAGCACCACCCAGGGCCAGCAGCAGTCCCACCCCCGCCAGGCCAGCCCAGACCCAGGCCCCCTGAACAGCACCACTCCCCCGCCCAAACTCCTCCGGCACAGCCCCAGAAATAGGGGCGTGGCAGGACCCCATTGTCACCCCCTCCCTCCCAGCTTATGAATGATTGTGAAGTGTGTGTTGTTTGCAATTAAAATTGGGAAGAAGTAACCACATCATGTTGGGAGCGGGACCACCAAAGCAGCCCCGCCCACCGCACACTGCATGGCCCGCCCCCCAAAATATGTCCATGTGTTGTCAGTGTGTGTTTTTTGTGTTACGTTGACTAAGTGTAATTAAAACTGGGAGGTGAACCGATGCTGGGTGCAGCGATCGAGACCACCTTGATGGCCTCTCTCACCATCCAGATCAACGTGTCCACCTCCCAACGCCCTGCCTGTGTGGTGGAAGAAGAGAAGGAGGGGAGTCCGGGGATTTAGGTCCCGAGGGAAGCGCCCCTCCCTCAAGAAGATGAGCCACCTGCGGCACGAGGCACGTCCCCCATTCCCGGGGCCCCCGAAGGCCAGGACAGGCCAAGGGCAGCTGCCCCAACAACCAGGGCCCTCAGCAACCCCAATAAAGGAGCCGCCACCGGCCCCAGAAGGCACCAACGAACCACATGCAAAAGTGGGGGGGGGGCAAAGAAGAGGAGGGGCGGGAGAAGGAGAGACAGACCAAGGGCCCACCGCCCCCACACCCCTAGGAGACGCCCCCACCCAGAGACACGTTGCATTCCCTTCTCCTTTACACACCAACACATTAACACCCCCTCACCATCAGCCTGGTATACACACACATCTACACACACACACACACCTACAGACCCACACATACATCTATACACGTACACACCCATTCTAACAGATACACGGCCAAAAGATTAGTCCACCTCCAAAACCCTACATCCCACTCACCTCCCTGCCCATCACAAAACACCCCTTCTCATTCTACCTACCCTAGAACAAACCACCACAACTCCCCACTTCTCTCACTGAAGTCCTACCCCCTTCATAATCATGACCCTTCACCCCCCTATACACCTACATACACATGCACCCCCCCACTCCCCCCTACACACGGGCCACTACCCCCCATACACATGCATCTCAATACTCCTCTATATACACACCCCTATCTCCCATGCATTTAACACCAGATTATCCACACACAAGCCCTTACCCCTTCCCATACACACACACACACACACACACACACACACACACACCACTCCCTCATTCACAACCCCAACCCCCCACACAATCATGTACTATCACACGCCCCAAAACCTCCAGCCCCACACCTACATGCCCTAACACACTCCCCCTTACACACAACCCTACCCCCCACAAACTCATGCTCCACTACACTCCCCATAAACCCCCCACATATAAACCACCACACACTTCCTACACCCCACACACTCATGTACTATCACAGTCCCCTAAACCTCCACCCCAACACCCCTCACACACTCCCCCTTACACACAACCCTACCCCCCACAAACTCATGCTCCACTACACTCCCCATAAACCCCCCCACATATAAACCACCACACACTTCCTACACCCCACACACTCATGTACTATCACAGTCCCCTAAACCTCCACCCCAACACCCCTCACACACTCCCCCTTACACACAACCCTACCCCCCACAAACTCATGCTCCACTACACTCCCCATAAACCCCCCACATATAAACCACCACACACTTCCTACACCCCACACACTCATGTACTATCACAGTCCCCTAAACCTCCACCCCCAACACCCCTCACACACTCCCCCTTACACACAACCCTACCCCCCACAAACTCATGCTCCACTACACTCCCCATAAACCCCCCACATATAAACCACCACACACCTCCTACACCCCACACACTCATGTACTATCACAGTCCCCTAAACCTCCACCCCCAACACCCCTCACACACTCCCCCTTACACACAACCCTACCCCCCACAAACTCATGCTCCACTACACTCCCCATAAACCCCCCACATATAAACCACCACACACTTCCTACACCCCACACACTCATGTACTATCACAGTCCCCTAAACCTCCACCCCTCACCCCCTATACCTTCATGTACCGCTACAATCCTCTATACACACCCCGCATATACACCACCGCACTCCCTCATACATACACCCCCACACATACATGCCTCAACACACTCCCACATACACGCACCCCTACCCCCCATACATTCATGTACCACTACACTCCTCCATACACACCCCATATATACACAGGCACCCCCCATCCTCAACTATCTTGGGCCCGGGTCCCTCTGCCGGGCACCAGGGCACGGACCCGCCCCCACTGCAGCGGCAGGTCCAGGTCAGCCCAACCCCCCCACGGCAGGGCCGACCCCCCATCCCCGAGAAGCAGGGGACAGCCCCGGGCACCGGAGCCCAGGACCCGCACCCCGCCCACCCCACAGCGGCACGGCCACCCGTCACGGAGCCAATGCCCGCCGATCCAGCCCCCGCCAGCGACCTCGCCCCACCGCCAAAAGGCAACTCCAACCATTGATCAACCCAAGGCCCCCCGCCAGGTCTGGAAACCTAGCCCCCCCAGTAATGAAGCAGCCAAGATCCCCGTCCAGGGGTCCACCCCAGACCCATAGCCACCTGAGCCACCCAGCCAGTCCCCAGCCCCGAGCAGGATGAGGTCACACTCTCCCCCCTACACTAAGTGATGGAGTTGATCACAGGAGACCAGAGAGAGTGAAATTCAACTGACTGATCCTTTGAGGAGGCAGACATCATTTCCATGCTGATGTAATCTAATAACAGATTTCTAAACTGCTGGATACACAGATTCTGTTTGCTTTTCCAGTTCACAAGGATAGTTTTCTTTGCAATGCACAGGCTGCTGAGGATTGGTTTTGCTAAATTAAACCCTGTTATTTTCACCTAAGTGACTCAATAGGCACAGTTTGGGGTTTGCAGGGATATTACATTTAAACCAGTCTGACAGATCTTTACATACCTGGAGCCAGAATCTCTGGACAGGTGGACAAGACCATAAGGCATGGTAGTAGCTGTCAATCATGTTGTCAGTACAGTGTGAACAGATATGTGAGTGTGACAGACCCATCTTGAACATCCTGTGTCCCGTATAATGAGTTCTGTGTAGAATTTTGAATTGTATTAATTGCATGCTTGAATTCTTAGTCATTTTGAATGTGTTTGAGCAGATTTGTGACCATTCATTTTGATTGAAGTTACTGGATAAGTCTGCTTCCCATTTAGAAGTTGGGAGAGAGATGGAATCTTCTAGCTTCAATAGTAATCTGTATATTTTGGATAGAAGCTTCGGGGCCTTAAGATTTAAGAATTCTGCAACCCTGATAGGTAACTGTAAGTTTAGTTGATCAGTGGTGTATTTCTTACTTATGATAGATTTAAGTTGGTGGTATTCTAAGAATTTGGTGCTGCTGAATTCATACCGTGAAGAAATTGCATCAAATGGCAGAAAGTTTCCATTTTCTACTATATGTTCTAACTGCTTTACTCCTTTATTCTTCCACTGAGGGAAGTTTATCATCTTTTTGTTTTGCAGGAAGTCAGGATTGTTCCAGATGGGTGTGAGCTTACATGGAATAAGCGCAAACTTGGTTACTTTCAGGAATTCCCACCAAGCCGTTAAACTGGAGCTGATGTTAATGCTTTTAAAACACTTATATGACTTGACAGTTGAGCTGATGAATGGTAAATCAGAGATGACTAAATCCTCACACAATGCTTGCTCAACATCCAGCCATGGCTCATCCAAAGAACTTGGATTAAGCCACTTGGAGATGCATTGCAGCCTATTACATAAGAAATATTGATTAAAATTTGGCAGGTCCAACCCACCTCTGTCTTTGGTCTGTTGTAAAGTTTTTAGACTAATGCGGGATGGCTTGTTTTTCCAGAGAAATCTGGATATGTGGGAATCTAGTGATTTAAACCAAGTGGAGGATGGTCTGATGGGAACCATTGAGAAAAGGTAATTAACTTTTGGTAAAACCATCATTTTAACAGTGGAAACCCTCCCCATAAGTGATATGGGCAAGCGGTTCCACCTTGAGAGGTCATCCTCTACGGTTTTTATTAGCTGATCATGATTTAACTTTATTAGTTCGGTTAGTCTGGGAGAGATTATTATACCTAAATAACTAATATTTCCTGACTGTATAGTGGTGTTAGATATGTTTTTAAAGTCACAGTTAATGGGCATTGCTGTAGTCTTTAACCAGTTAATAGAATAGTCTGATATTGAAGAGAATGTATTAATTAGTGTGATTGTTTGAGAAAGTGTTGTTTGTGAGTTGTTAAGGAAAAGTAAAATGTCATCTGCGTAAAGACTAATTTTATGTTCAATATTTTTAGCTTGAATTCCTTTGATTTCTGGGTTTTGTCTTATGGCAGCTGCCAGAGGTTCAATAAAAATGGCAAAGAGTGATGGAGAAAGTGGGCAGCCCTGTCTGGTGCCTCTCTGTAAGCAGAAGTTTGGAGAAGTTTTGTCATTAGTCTTCACACATGCATTTGGGTTGTTGTATAATATTTTTATCCAGTCAATAAATGATGACCCAAACCCAAATTCTTTTAAAGTTGCAAATAAAAGTTTCCAGTTTACACGGTCAAATGCTTTTTCTGCATCTAAAGATATAACTGTGGACTTCAGATTGTGTAGAGTTGAATAATCTATTATGTTGGTCACATTTCATGTATGACACCTTTCAGTCAGGGTTTCGCAAATATCACTCTACAGAAACCGCATTACTGATAGCAACCCGCGGCTCTTTAGCGCTGCCCTAGTCTGTCTGGCCTGGAGCTTTTTCAAAAATGTTTAAAAAATGGAAAAAGATGGGGGAGGGAAATATATTTTTGTTTGGATCTGGTTCTGTAGGAGGACAAACATGACACAAACATTCTTAACGTTTTCCAATGCTGTAAAAATGTGTAGAATAAATATTAAATTTCAACATTTCTGTCAAGGAAGATTTGCATCATAGCCTGCGACACACGTAGCCTATCACCGGGGCGGGATGCCAGGCAGGTGGCGTTGTAAACAAACTGGGGCTGTGTGATGGGACATGGATCCCAAAGAGAAAAATAACCGAGGAGAACAGAGGATTCAACGTTTCTTGGACCGAATCATTTGCATTCGTTACCAATGCGGAAGGATTGCCTGAATGTTTGCTCTGTAGCGAGAAGTTGTCAAATAACAAATAGAGTCATGTGGAAAGACATTTCCAGGGAAAGCATGCTACATTAGCCAGTTGGGAGTGAGAGAAAAAGTGTGATTACATTACTTCTGGAGAAATTAGAGGAGCGCAAAAATTGATTTAAGAAGTGGATTGCATCCCCAAACTCCACTACTGCTGCAAGTTTTGTTGCAACCCAGATGGTGACTACAAGGAGTCAGTCGTCAGCATATCAGAACACCTATTTACAGACTTCAAAAACAAAACCGAGATAACACAGAAAATCAAAGACACGCCCCTCTCCGCTAAGACAGTGAAGGAAAAGGACCATTAAAATGGCGGCAACATCACCGATCAGCAAATCAAGGACATTAATTCAGCACAAGTTACATCGTACCTGCCCGATGTTGAAAAGCTGACCAGTGATGTCTGAAAACAGAAGTCACATTAAACGGATAAGAGCATCATCCTTCATAGACACATATTGAGTAACAAAGTTGCTGATTTTATAAAATGATTTCTGATTTACCCTTGCACTGACGTGCTTAGCATTTGCATAGAAATCAATTAATTTGATTTTATATACTTTAACTTTTTAAAAGGCTGCTGGTTTATTTTTTATAAATACAAGCTGATTTTTATTGGACTCTGTTTGTTGCCCAGATAAGGGGTGCGTTATGCACATTCCATTTTATTGTTGTTTTTTAATCCTCAAAATAAAAATGACATCAAAAATCAGATTTCTTTATTGCATTTTTTTTTTATTTCATCAAAGCAACAAAACATAACTCATTAATATTGTAAGGAAGTTAAACATGAGGCGGCATCGTACAACAGAGTAGTCACGTGGTGTGTCATTCTCTACAGTTCATTACTCTACTCTTCAATATTTGACACTGTTGACCACCTGATCTTAATTGAGAGGCTGCGGGACCTGGTTGTGATGTCTGGTCCAGTCTTGCAATGGTCTACCTCATTCCTAGTGGGTAGAAGCTTTAGTGTTTCTGCCAACCACATACTCTCTAAACCCGGTAGATTGTTGTTTGGTGTGCCTCAGGGCTCTGTGTTAGGACCGCTCCGGTTCATGTTGTACATCCTTCCTCTTGGTCAGATTATCCAGCAGTGTAAGGATGTTTCCTATCACTTATTTGCTGATGACCTCCAACTGTACTGTTCATTTAAAGCATCTAAAACTCACAAATTGAGCTCTTTACTTAACTGTCTTTTAAAAGTAAGGCAGTGGTTAAGTGATAATAGCCTCCAACTCAACTCTGATAAGACCGAGACACTTATTATTGCTCCTGGTGATGTTCGTGTTAGCATAGCAGAGCGGTGATGGGCGGGTTCTACGGGTTCTGCTGCTACCTTCACTCCCAGTCATGTTTCAGGAGTTAGTGGTTCGGATCTCCACTAACTCCTCCCCAGCAGCTAACAGCTGTTTGCTTTCCAGCTGAACATGGTTCCACCTGGAGGAAAATTAGCCTCATTCAGACTGCAGCCTCCAGAGGGAGCTCGCTCCGACCCGGACTGGGTCACATTTCTGCCTGTAAAACCAAAACATGAGCTGAAATAAGCTAAATGCTCCACAGAGTTCAGGTCTGAGTTCGATCCTACAGGGATTTCCATGTTTCCCTGCTCCAACACACTGGACATATTCACAGATGCAATTCTGCGTGCAGTTCTACATACTTCATATGGAATCAGACCTTATTAAGCATCCTGCTGCCACCAGTCCTCCTCACACCATGTTCTGTAAACTGTGCATGCATGTCCATGTGCAAACCATCCAGATTTGTTTTAGTCCTCAGAATTTTTCAGAATCCAACAGAAAGATGTACTCTAATGTTGGATTTAGGCGAACTGCAGCCTCTGCAGAAAGTTGAAATAGCAAACATGCTAACAAGCTGCTAACCTGACAGGTGCAATGCTAATTAACAAATTCCAGTGGAAAGTCTTCGTGTGTTTTCTCAGTTTTAGTTCATGCAGTTATTCCATAAATCAGGTTGGAATTACTAATATCAGCTTTTCACACTGCTGTGCCAAAGTTTTCATCCGCATTTGTGTGGATTTACCATAAAAAAGCTGATCCTGTATGTTGAGTTTACTGGTAAATGATGTTATGGATCAGACGTCTCTGTGAGGATGCAAACAGAGATTGAATGCGCAGCGGGGATCATATGACAACTTATTCAGGAATAATAATGGATCATGTGGTTGAAACAAACACACACAACAGGAAGTGTGTGATACTTGAACACTTTCTAGGAAAGCCTACCGACGAACTAGTGGCTTGTGTGCCACATTGTTCCATCCATGTCCAAGATATGCAGATTAATACGACAGTCAGAGTTCAGGAAACATTGCATATCTGAAGATAAAATGGCTACATGTAAGTACTATGTAGTACGTAGGTACATTATAGACCAAGTACCTGCTTTTTATCCAGTTTCTAGTTTAGAAAAACTGAAAGAAATAATATTGTATTTGCATTTACCTGGTTTAATGTTCATTTTATGACTTTTAATTTCACAATTCTTTTATTTTATTAAATTCAGCTTTATTTTTATAATCACTACTTTACAACAAAGTTGTCTCAAGTTACTTTAAGAGACTCAGAGTTAGTATTGTCCAGTTAAAACTGATCCATCACACGATCCGCATCAGTCCAGCTTACACAAGTTGTGATTAACCAGTTCATTATAATAACAGCCTGAATAATACCTCCATCATGACCAGAACCGGGAAGGAAAACCTCCATCTGGACCAGAACCGGGAAGGAAAACCTCCATCAGGACCAGAACCAGGAAGGAAAACCTCCATCATGACCAGAACCGGGAAGGAAAACCTCCATCTGGACCAGAACCGGGAAGGAAAACCTCCATCTGGACCAGAACCAAGAAGGAAGAAATCCATCAGGACCAGAACCAGGAAGGAAAACCTCCATCAGGACCAGAACCAGGAAGGAAAACCTCCATCTGGACCAGAACCAAGAAATCCATCATGACCAGAACCGGGAAGGAAAACCTCCATCTGGACCAGAACAAAGAAGGAAGAAATCCATCAGGACCAGAACCAGGAAGGAAAACCTCCATCAGGACCAGAACCAGGAAGGAAAACCTCAATCAGGACCAGAACCAGGAAGGAAAACCTCCATCAGGACCAGAACCAGGAAGGAAAACCTCCATCAGGACCAGAACCAGGAAGGAAAACCTCCATCAGGACCAGAACCAGGAAGGAAAACCTCCATCAGGACCAGAACCAGGAAGGAAAACCTCCATGACGACCAGAACCAGGAAGGAAAACCTCCATCAGGACCAGAACCAGGAAGGAAAACCTCCATCAGGACCAGAACCAAGAAGGAAAACCTCCATCAGGACCAAAACCAAGAAGGAAAACCTCCATCAGGACCAGAATCAAGAAGGAAAACCTCCATCACGACCAGAACCAGGAGGGAAAACCTCCATCAGGACCAGAACCAGGAAGGAAAACCTCCATCAGGACCAGAACCAGGAAGGAAAACCTCCATCAGGACCAGAACCAGGAAGGAAAACCTCCATCAGGACCAGAACCAGGAAGGAAAACCTCCATCAGGACCAGAACCAAGAAGGAAAACCTCCATCAGGACCAGAACCAGGAAGGAAAACCTCCATCACGACCAGAGCCAGGAAGGAAAACCTCCATCAGGACCAGAACCAGGAAGGAAAACCTCCATCAGGACCAGAACCAGGAAGGAAAACCTCCATGACGACCAGAACCAGGAAGGAAAACCTCCATCAGGACCAGAACCAGGAAGGAAAACCTCCATCAGGACCAGAACCAGGAAGGAAAACCTCCATCAGGACCAAAACCAAGAAGGAAAACCTCCATCAGGACCAGAATCAAGAAGGAAAACCTCCATCACGACCAGAACCAGGAGGGAAAACCTCCATCAGGACCAGAACCAGGAAGGAAAACCTCCATCAGGACCAGAATCAATAAGGAAAACCTCCATCAGGACCAGAACCAGGAAGGAAAACCTCCATCAGGACCAGAATCAATAAGGAAAACCTCCATCAGGACCAGAACCAGGAAGGAAAACCTCCATCAGGACCAGAATCAAGAAGGAAAACCTCCATCAGGACCAGAACCAGGAAGGAAAACCTCCATCAGGACCAGAACCAGGAAGGAAAACCTCCATCAGGACCAGAGCCAGGAAGGAAAACCTCCATCAGGACCAGAACCAGGAAGGAAAACCTCCATCAGGACCAGAACCAGGAAGGAAAACCTCCATCAGGACCAGAACCAGGAAGGAAAACCTCCATCAGGACCAGAACCAGCAAGGAAAACCTCCATCAGGACCAGAACCAGGAAGGAAAACCTCCATCAGGACCAGAACCAAGAAGGAAAACCTCCATCAGGACCAGAACCAGGAAGGAAAACCTCCATCACGACCAGAGCCAGGAAGGAAAACCTCCATCAGGACCAGAACCAGGAAGGAAAACCTCCATGACGACCAGAACCAGGAAGGAAAACCTCCATCAGGACCAGAACCAGGAAGGAAAACCTCCATCAGGACCAGAACCAGGAAGGAAAACCTCCAAGACGACCAGAACCAGGAAGGAAAACCTCCATCAGGACCAGAACCAGGAAGGAAAACCTCCATCAGGACCAGAACCAGGAAGGAAAACCTCCATCAGGACCAGAACCAGGAAGGAAAACCTCCATCAGGACCAGAACCAGGAAGGAAAACCTCCATCAGGACCAGAACCAGGAAGGAAAACCTCCATCAGGACCAGAACCAGGAAGGAAAACCTCCATCAGGACCAGAACCAGGAAGGAAAACCTCCATCAGGACCAGAACCAGGAAGGAAAACCTCCATCACGACCAGAACCAGGAGGGAAAACCTCCATCAGGACCAGAACCAGGAAGGAAAACCTCCATCAGGACCAGAATCAAGAAGGAAAACTTCCATCACGACCAGAACCAGGAGGGAAAACCTCCATCAGGACCAGAACCAGGAAGGAAAACCTCCATCAGGACCAGAACCAGGAAGGAAAACCTCCATCAGGACCAGAACCAGGAAGGAAAACCTCCATCAGGACCAGAACCAAGAAGGAAAACCTCCATCAGGACCAGAACCAGGAAGGAAAACCTCCATCACGACCAGAGCCAGGAAGGAAAACCTCCATCAGGACCAGAACCAGGAAGGAAAACCTCCATCAGGACCAGAACCAGGAAGGAAAACCTCCATGACGACCAGAACCAGGAAGGAAAACCTCCATCAGGACCAGAACCAGGAAGGAAAACCTCCATCAGGACCAGAATCAAGAAGGAAAACCTCCATCAGGACCAAAACCAAGAAGGAAAACCTCCATCAGGACCAGAATCAAGAAGGAAAACCTCCATCACGACCAGAACCAGGAGGGAAAACCTCCATCAGGACCAGAACCAGGAAGGAAAACCTCCATCAGGACCAGAACCAGGAAGGAAAACCTCCATCACGACCAGAGCCAGGAAGGAAAACCTCCATCAGGACCAGAACCAGGAAGGAAAACCTCCATCAGGACCAGAATCAAGAAGGAAAACCTCCATCACGACCAGAACCAGGAGGGAAAACCTCCATCAGGACCAGAACCAGGAAGGAAAACCTCCATCAGGACCAGAATCAAGAAGGAAAACCTCCATCACGACCAGAACCAGGAGGGAAAACCTCCATCAGGACCAGAACCAGGAAGGAAAACCTCCATCAGGACCAGAACCAGGAAGGAAAACCTCCATGACGACCAGAACCAGGAAGGAAAACCTCCATCAGGACCAGAACCAGGAAGGAAAACCTCCATCAGGACCAGAACCAGGAAGGAAAACCTCCATCAGGACCAGAACCAGGAAGGAAAACCTCCATCAGGACCAGAACCAGGAAGGAAAACCTCCATCAGGACCAGAACCAGGAAGGAAAACCTCCATCAGGACCAGAATCAAGAAGGAAAACCTCCATCAGGACCAAAACCAAGAAGGAAAACCTCCATCAGGACCAGAACCAGGAAGGAAAACCTCCATCAGGACCAGAACCAGGAAGGAAAACCTCCATCAGGACCAGAACCAGGAGGGAAAACCTCCATCAGGACCAGAACCAGGAAGGAAAACCTCCATCAGGACCAGAACCAGGAAGGAAAACCTCCATCAGGACCAGAACCAGGAGGGAAAACCTCCATCAGGACCAGTACCAGGAAGGAAAACCTCCATCAGGACCAGAACCAGGAAGGAAAACCTCCATCAGGACCAGAACCAGGAAGGAAAACCTCCATCAGGACCAGAACCAGGAAGGAAAACCTCCATCAGGACCAGAACCAGGAAGGAAAACCTCCATCAGGACCAGAACCAGGAAGGAAAACCTCCATCAGGACCAGAACCAGGAAGGAAAACCTCCATCAGGACCAGAACCAGGAAGGAAAACCTCCATCAGGACCAGAACCAGGAGGGAAAACCTCCATCAGGACCAGAACCAAGAAGGAAAACCTCCATCAGGACCAGAACCAGGAAGGAAAACCTCCATCACGACCAGAGCCAGGAAGGAAAACCTCCATCAGGACCAGAACCAGGAAGGAAAACCTCCATCAGGACCAGAACCAGGAGGGAAAACCTCCATGACGACCAGAACCAGGAAGGAAAACCTCCATCAGGACCAGAACCAGGAAGGAAAACCTCCATCAGGACCAAAACCAAGAAGGAAAACCTCCATCAGGACCAGAATCAAGAAGGAAAACCTCCATGACGACCAGAACCAGGAGGGAAAACCTCCATCAGGACCAGAACCAGGAAGGAAAACCTCCATCAGGACCAGAATCAACAAGGAAAACCTCCATCAGGACCAGAACCAGGAGGGAAAACCTCCATCAAGACCAGAACCAGGAAGGAAAACCTCCATCAGGACCAGAACCAGGAAGGAAAACCTCCATCAGGACCAGAATCAGGGATCAGGAAAGTGAGCCGTCTGTCCATTGAATCATAGGACACCCCCCCCCCCCCCCCCCCCAACAGCCTCGGCCTGTTTATTTACCAGACGAAGTGATGACACCTGCCAGAAGAAAGAAGAGTATCTCAGGTGTACTGTGTGTCATTCAGGTGTAATATAATACTTGTAGCAGGAACAATAAATAAATAAAATTTTCATACTGCTTCTTTTGTGTTCAGTGAGAGGCTTCTTCAGGTCCGATGTAAGACTGAAAGATACAGAAGATCATTCCTGCCAGCAGCCATCAGCCTCCGGAACAAGACCTCCTCTAGTTATTATTATTATATACTACAATATTTCTCTTTGGGGATTAATAAAGTGTTTTTCATTTCATTTCATTCATTTTCATTTAAATTCATTTAGTTGATGGTTATGAAAACAGACTTTGTGTCTTCACAGCCAGTCTGAAGTAAATGTTTGAAAACATTAAAAGGATTCCTGAACTTTTACCACTCTAAAAGCCATTTGTTGTGGTTTTGGTCTATAGGTTGTATTTCTAATCTAAAAACATCCTTTAGAATCTGAATCCTTTTATTCCCAGTCAGCATGCAGACATGATGTTTCCATGTAGACGGGATGTTTCTATGGAGACGTGACGTTTCCATGCAGACGTAATGTTTCCATGGAGACATGATGTTTCCATGCCGACATGATGTTTCCATGTAGACGTAATGTTTCCATGGAGACATGATGTTTCCATGCAGACGTGATGTTTCCATGGAAACGGGATGTTTTCAGCCTCAGCTGTCAGATTCTGAGGCTAAAATGATGTAAAATTAATGTATGAACAGATAAAGCAGCATAAAGAGCAACCAGAAGTTTGTAGAAATAACACACATAGATCAGCAGTGACCAAGCCTTGTCTAACCTGCACATCATTCTCTCACCTCCTAAACACACACACACACAGTTTCCATGTTTCCACGCGTCTTCCTGCTACTATCTACCTGCTGTCCTCACTGCAGCACCTCCACCTCAGCTGCATCCCAAACGTCTTCCTGGCTTTATTCCAGCCATAGAGGATCATTATTTTCCTGCTTTTCTCATCACTTGTTGATCTTTGGCTGCTCCTGATTGGACGTTACCGTCAGTTTAAGCTCTCTGATTGGAGGAAAGTCTGACAGGAAGTGTCTTCATCATCAGTGATGGTGATGAAGATGTGATTAATAATGGTGGATTTACCATCTAGAGTCTCTGAATAAACACTACATGTTGGACTGGGTTTGGGTTCTCCAGCAGCTGCTTTGGTGGCTGATGATCAGAGTCTAGACTTTGGCCTTTAGTAAATTTATCGTCTCAGAGCTTGTAGCTGCTTGTTTCCTTTCAGCTGCTGGTTGTAACTAAATATGCTGGAGTGCTGCAGTGTCATTGGTTAATTTTTAAAGTGTGGTCTGCTGGTCTGTGCGGTCCTTTGGGAGGATGGAAAGCTGCTGCTTCTATCTATCTCGTTTTCCAGGCTTTTAGGAATATTCTGACCTGCCAGTCCAGGGATTGTCCGACACCGGGACCGTAAGCTGTGTCAACACATCCTTCCCAGACATTCTCATTAAGGATTGATGCCTTGCAGTGTGATAACAGCGACTTGAGTTGGTTTGTGTTGTGTATGTGCTACGGATATCATACCTGTTTCCTTTCTTCATGCTCTCTGCACGGATCTCTGGTAATTTCTTGGCCGATTTTCCATTTTCTAAATCCTACTCTTTCATTTCATCACGATTTCACTGCTTGAATTAAAAGTTCTGGTGTGCTGGTGGATCAATATGCAACCATTGCTTCATTTTGAGAGCTTCTTCTTTAGTGTAGGTGAGTTTCATATCTGATCATAGTAAACAGTTTTTAAATAGAAAAAGAAACAATCCTCATATAGAGTCAAGTGTGACTTTTTAACATAGACTGCTTGAAAATGAGAATGGAAAAGATGATAAAACAGATTGAATGATCTCACATAGAAGTGATTAGACCATATTAGACCGTATGATTGTAGAAAGACATCGATGGTGGTGACATTGTAGACTTTCTTGTAGTTCTTATGGACCTTCGACTCATCAGTCTGACCTCCCTAAGACGAGTCTCTCTCTTCTTCTGTGGTTGTTTACAGAACAGTGGAGTAGACGTATGATGGCATCATGTTCAACATGTGCAGACAAAGCAATATCAGAACTCCTGAATCATAGTGGGCTGTAACCGAGGAGATGTGGAGACACACATTCTGCAGTATCTCTGCATAGTGTGTCTGATCTGAGCAGCGAGAAGTGTTAATCTGCTGCTATTTTCACCCTCAAACATGTTGACGCTTTACAGACATGGTCTGAAGAAGAGGAAATAACCAGCAGGAGACCACAGCGGGTTCCCACGGTGAAGAGGACGAACCGGTATGTGTGTATTGAAGGTGCAAGTTGGAGAAGCAGTCCTCCTTCAGAAGTCACGGTTCCTCTGACAGGCATTGACCTTCATCTTTGCAGATGCCATCAGCATCTTCATTGGTGACCGGTGCTTTCAGGGAAGCTGTGTTGTGGGAAATGGGTCATTGTTTGCAGTGAAACTTGGCCCACGCTGCACTGCAAGCCGACTCCTCTTCGCGTGGAGGAGTAATTAGAAGTTCTTCCTGCAGGGGAGCCTAGGCTTAAATATTTAATCTAGATGCAGTCGTGTCAAAACATGTCATGCCGCCTGGGTCCTTTATGGCCACATAGAGCTGGTGGCCGACGGTGAGCTACTTTGTGATGAGAAACAGGTCTGGAGTGTGTCTGACGGACAAGTTGTAGATATTATCACACACATTTGTTGCATGGTGTGTGTGTCACAGATAGGGTGGGAATGTGTGAATGTGTTCCAGAGCCGATGGAGGCTGAAGCTGTTTTTATCACACAAGATGGAGATAAAAAGGCTCTGGTGGTAGCAGTGAAGTAGCAGCAATTTATCAGTGATGTAGCAGTGAGGTAACAGCAAGGAAGCAGTGAAGTTAAGTTATGTAGCAGTGAGGTAACAGTGATGTAGCAGTGAGGTAACAGCAAGGAAGCAGTGAAGTTAAGTGAGGTAGCAGTGAGGTAACAGTGAAGTAGCAGTGAGGTGACAGCAAGGAAGCAGCGAAGTTACAGTGAGGTAACAGCAAGGTAGCAGTGAGGTAGCAGTGAGGTAACAGTGAAGTAGCAGTGAGGTGACAGCAAAGTAGCAGTGAGCTAACAGTGAAGTAGCAGCGAGGTAGCAGTGAGGTAACAGTGAGGTATTAGTGAGGTAACAGTGAGGAAGCAGTGAGCTAACAGCGAGGTATTAGTGAGGTAACAATGAGGTAGCAGTGAGGTAAAAGCGAGGTAGCAGTGAGGTAACAGCAAGGTAGCAGTGAGCTAACAGCGAGGTATTAGTGAGGTAACAGTGAGGAAGCAGTGAGCTAAAGGTGAAGTAGCAGTGAGATAACAGTGAGGAAGCAGTCAAGTTACAGTGAGGTAGCAGTGAGGTAACAGCAAGGTAGCAGTGAACTAACAGTGAGGTAACAGTGAGGTAGCAGTGAGGTAACAGCAAGGTAGCAGTGAACTAACAGTGAAGTAGCAGCGAGGTAGCAGTGAGGTAACAGTGAGGTATTAGTGAGGTAACAGTGAGGAAGCAGTGAGATAACAGCGAGGTATTACTGAGATAACAGTGAGGAAGCAGTGAGCTAACAGCGAGGTATTACTGAGATAACAGTGAGGAAGCAGTGAGCTAACAGCGAGGTATTAGTGAGGTAGCAGTGAGGTAAAAGCGAGGTAGCAGTGAGGTAACAGCAAGGTAGCAGTGAGCTAACAGCGAGGTATTAGTGAGGAAGCAGTGAGCTAAAGGTGAAGTAGCAGTGAACTAACAGTGAGGAAGCAGTCAAGTTACAGTGAGGTAGCAGTGAGGTAACAGCAAGGTAGCAGTGAACTAACAGTGAGGTAACAGTGAGGTAGCAGTGAGGTAACAGCAAGGTAGCAGTGAACTAACAGTGAGGTAGCAGTGAGCTAACAGTGAGGTAGCAGTGATGTAGCAGTAAGGTAACAGCAAGGTAGCAGTGAGCTAACAGTGAGGTAGCAGTGAGCTAACAGTGAGGTAGCAGTGATGTAGCAGTGAGCTAACAGTGAGGTAACAGTGAGGTAGCAGTGAGGTAACAGCAAGGTAGCAGTGAACTAACAGTGAGGTAGCAGTGAGCTAACAGTGAGGTAGCAGTGATGTAGCAGTAAGGTAACAGCAAGGTAGCAGTGAGCTAACAGTGAGGTAGCAGTGAGCTAATAGTGAGGTGGCAGTGAGGTAGCAGTGAGCTAACAGTGAGCTAACAGTGAGGTAGCAGTGATGTAGCAGTAAGGTAACAGCAAGGTAGCAGTGAGCTAACAGTGAGGTAGCAGTGAGCTAACAGTGAGGTAGCAGTGATGTAGCAGTAAGGTAACAGCAAGGTAGCAGTGAGCTAACAGTGAGGTAGCAGTGAGCTAACAGTGAGGTAGCAGTGATGTAGCAGTGAGCTAACAGTGAGGTAGCAGTGAGGTAACAGCAAGGTAGCAGTGAACTAACAGTGAGGTAGCAGTGAGCTAACAGTGAGGTAGCAGTGATGTAGCAGTAAGGTAACAGCAAGGTAGCAGTGAGCTAACAGTGAGGTAGCAGTGAGCTAATAGTGAGGTAGCAGTGAGGTAGCAGTGAGCTAACAGTGAGGTAGCAGTGAGGTAACAGGGAGGTAGCAGTGAGCTAATAGTGAGGTAGCAGTGAGCTAACAGTGAGGTAGCAGTGAGGTAGCAGTGAGGTAACAGGGAGGTAGCAGTGAGGTAGCAGTGAGCTAACAGTGAGGTAACAGCGACGTATCAGTGAGGAAGCAGCGAGGCTCCATGGAGGGGGAAGAGCTGACAGAGAAAAGGGAGGATTCAGATTTTGGCTAACCGCTGAATCACAGATAGACTTTTTTATTTACTACTTTTTTCTTCAGCAACTTTCTTCTTTGCTTTTACAGATATGTGTCACAAAGATGTCCACACGCGGCTGCCAGGGAACGGACTCTGTCATCAAGCCCCTGGACACCATCCCTGAGGACAAGAAGGTGAGAGTCCAGCGCACCCAGAGCGGCTTCGACCCGTTTGAGAAGCCTGCCAGCCAGGTGAAGAGGGTCCACTCTGAGAACAATGCCTGCATCAACGCCAAGAGCTCGTCGTCCGGAAAAGAGTCGCCTAAACTACGTCGGCACTCCAGCCCGAGTTCGGTAAGTACCATCCTTTACAGGTTCAGCCAGACATTGTAGTTAGAGGAGCTGATTGGTTGGAGATCTGCAGACTCATCAGGTCGTATTTTAATCCCAGCAGAAGAGAAACATAAGAAACTGAGACATTTTATCATGATGGAAAATATGAGCTGATTGTAAATCTGATGCAGCAACACGTCTGTAGATCCACGGTTACATTTAGCATCATGTAGCATCTCCTCTTCTGGACTGCAGCAGACCAGTTCTCCTGTTCCACCATCAGGATGTGGTTCAGCGTGGTCCTGCTGGACCAGTTCTCCTGTTCCACCATCAGGATGTGGTCCTACTGGACCAGTTCCCCTGTTCCACCATCAGGATGTGGTCCTACTGGACCAGTTCTCCTGTTCCACCATCAGGATGTGGTCCAGCATGGTGGAAGGTCTTCCCTGAAAGAGACGTTGTCTGGATGGGAGCAGATGTTTCAGCATTGATGGAGCTTCCCAGATGTGGAAGCTGCCCACGCCATCGGCACTAATGCAACCCCATCCCATCAGAGATGCAGGCTGATAACAAGCTGGATGCTCCCTCTCCTCTTTAGTCTGCAGGACACGCCGTCCATGCTGTCCACAAACTATTCCACATCTTCATCCAGGTTTCCACTCAGAACATTTTAAATGAGCTTTGGTCCAGAGAAGACGGCGTGTTTCTGGATCCTCTTCACATATGATGGAGCTTTAACCTGCATGTGTGGATTTCAGCCTGAACTGGGTTCACACTGGTTTCTGGAAGCTTCCTGAGTCCATGCACTGGTTTCCAGTAGAGAATCATGTTATAATGCAGAAGATCACCAGCATCCAGCCTTGTCCCCGACATACAGAGATTCCTCCTGATTCTCTGTAGATGGTGCATCTTCACAGTATGAGGAACATGTTTCTGAAATTGTTCTACAATGTTTAGGTTGATAAGATTTGGAAACCGTTGTACCCAGAGACGTTACTACTGTGGTATTCAGGTTGTAGAAGAGCTAAGTAGCCCTGCGCTGGACTGGCGAGCTGTCCAGGATGCACCCCACCTTTCACCGGGAGACCGCTGGGATAGACTCCAGCTGCCACACGGCCCACGTTTGGATTTAAGCGGTTTGGATGATGGATGGGTGGATCGAAAAGCTAAGCAGATGCTGTCTTCATTATTCGTTCATCCTTCAGCTGAACGTATGAAATGCTGAGATCTGACAGACCTATTTCTCTGCCTGTGAAACAAACTATTTTTATCCTTTGTGAAGCTGAATGAAATGTTTGAGTTTCACAGAGTTGCGGGTTTGAACTGGATTCTGTGACCTTCAGCTGCATGAAGCAGATGTAATAATCACAGCTGGAGCTCTTCATAAACACTGTTTTAGTAAGAATGAGAGGAAGGAGATGACACACACCATCTCCGGCGCTCCTGATGATCCCTCACTTATTAATCACTGATTAAATAAACAATAGCTGACAGAGCTGTCGAGAGTTTTGCTGCCGTTGCTATGGAAACACAGCTCTTAGTTTTGAGATGGCATGGGGTGTAGACATCTTTCTGTTGTTCATTTCTCCAGCATTTGGTATGAGCGAAGTGACTGCAGCTCTGAACGTTCAGGTTCATCCTGCAGCTCACCTGCTGCTGCTCCATCGGTTTGGATCTGACCCGATCCTCCACCTGGAGGCGGGGTCAACTGGAACACGATGAGCTGAACGTAGCAGAAGAAATGCTGGTGGTGAGAAGACCTCAGGTCTGAAAGCTGCAGCAGAAGCTGTGGAAGGAAAACTGTTCAGACCCAAAACAACACATTTACAGGGAGACAAGATAGATCCTGAACACACCACATCGTCATCCATCCATCCACCTATCCATCCATTCATTCATCCATCCATTCTTCAATCCATCCATCCACCCATCCATCCATCATCCGTCCACCCATCCATCCATCCATCCATCCATCCAACATCACTTTTTTAAATAACTAAAAGAACATCTGATTAAAATCCAGATGACCCATCTTTCCTCCAGCACCTAAACACATCATGTTTCTTAGTTTCAAGTTGACCTGTATCTAACCTGATCTGTGCACGTGTTGATGATTGCACGTGCATATAAACCACTGCTGAAGGAAGATGATCATAAAATCTGGCAAAATCATTGACCACGTGTTAGAATCGTGTATTTATCACACAGATTGTCACCAACAGAAACAAACTGATGAGATACAAACATCCATTTCAAACAGAGAAAACCAGCACAACCAGACCTGGACCACCTAGCTCCAGTATGGAGCGTCTGGTCTGAACCAGTTTGTTCTGGTTCCCTCCAAACATCAGCTTGTGTTTCTTACTGGTTCATCTCAAACAAACACAAGCATTTACCTTTTTACCTTCTGCGATCATAAAAATACAGATTTCTTCCTGTGGTTGTTGCATCAGGAGCTTTTTGTCATTTTAATGCTGCTCCAGTCTCAGTTGCACCGCAGGGGATCACGGTTCCCAGGTTCCCAGATTCCCTGGTTCCCAGGTTCCCAGGTTCCCAGGTTCCCAGATTCCCTGGTTCCCAGGTTCCCAGGTTCCCACGTTCCCTGGTTCCCAGGTTCCCAGGTTCCCAGATTCCCTGGTTCCCAGGTTCCCAGGTTCCCAGATTCCCTGGTTCCCAGGTTCCCACGTTCCCTGGTTCCCAGGTTCCCAGGTTCCCAGATTCCCTGGTTCCCAGGTTCCCAGATTCCCTGGTTCCCAGGTTCCCAGATTCCCTGGTTCCCAGGTTCCCAGGTTCCCAGATTCCCTGGTTCCCACGTTCCCTGGTTCCCAGGTTCCCAGATTCCCTGGTTCCCAGGTTCCCAGATTCCCTGGTTCCCAGGTTCCCAGGTTCCCTGGTTCCCAGGTTCCCAGATTCCCTGGTTCCCTGGTTCCCAGGTTCCCAGGTTCCCAGATTCCCTGGTTCCCAGGTTCCCAGGTTCCCACGTTCCCTGGTTCCCAGGTTCCCAGGTTCCCAGATTCCCTGGTTCCCAGGTTCCCAGATTCCCAGATTCCCTGGTTCCCAGGTTCCCAGGTTCCCAGATTCCCTGGTTCCCTGGTTCCCAGATTCCCTGGTTCCCAGGTTCCCACGTTCCCTGGTTCCCAGGTTCCCTGGTTCCCAGGTTTCCAGATTCCCAGGTTCCCAGGTTCCCAGGTTCCCAGGTTCCCAGATTCCCGGGTTCCCAGGTTCCCAGATTCCCGGGTTCCCAGGTTCCCAGATTCCCTGGTTCCCAGGTTCCCACGTTCCCTGGTTCCCAGGTTCCCAGGTTCCCAGATTCCCTGGTTCCCTGGTTCCCAGGTTCCCAGGTTCCCAGATTCCCAGATTCCCTGGTTCCCAGGTTCCCGGGTTCCCAGATTCCCTGGTTCCCAGGTTCCCGGGTTCCCAGGTTCCCAGATTCCCTGGTTCCCAGGTTCCCAGATTCCCTGGCTGTGTGGACAGTTTGGAGAAATCAGAAAGTGTTTTATTCAGCCTCATTGTTTAGTTTGCTAAAACACAGGACCTGGACCAGAACCAGAAATCGGTAGGCTAGTTTGGGTGGCTGTAGCTCAGGAGGAAGAGCAGTCATCCTTCAACTGGAAAGTTGGGGGATCAATTCCAGGCTTCCCCTGACTAAAATGCCAAAGTGTCCTGGGGCAAGACACTGAACCCCAGGCTGCCCTCCAATATGCCTATCGGGGTGAGTGTGAGTGTGTGTGTGTGTGAATGTGACAAGTAATGTAAAGCACTTTGAGTGGTCTGCATGACTAGAAAAGCTGTATATAAGTACAAGTCCATTTAAACCACCGGACCACAGAACCAGTAATTGGTAGTCTAAACCTGGACCTGGTCTATTAAGTGGCCGCTTTTTATTATGGATTATTGATATTTTTTTAAGATATGCTTTTATTGCAGATTTGAACATTTCATGGTAAAAATCAGATTTTTTAAAGTTGTAATTTCAGCTTTCTAAAACGGCGTTTCCATGTAAACAAATCATCTAAATGATAAGAAACCCAAGCGGATCTAAGTCAGCTTGTCTCTGTGTGGACAGGAGCTCAGGTTCATCACAGCAGCTCTGAACAGCAAACACCGCGGAGCCCCGTGCTCTTTGGAGGGCCAGGTTCACAACCACTCATCTTGGTCTAATATCAGGTCACACAGGGGACCGTGGATATCTATCAATACGGCATCAAAATAAAATCACAATTGCATCAATGTTACATCAGTTACACTAAAGTTGTTTCAAAGATTTATCAAAGTTTTACAAAAGTTACATAAATGTTACAATAATGTTGCATCAAAATGACATCAGTCGCATCGAAGTTGCGTTAATGTTGGATCAAAAGTTACATCAAAGTAAAGTTACAAGAAAGTTGCTTTAAAGTTTAAAATTGCAACAAAATGACTTTGAAGTAACATCAAAGTTACATCAAACTGACTGAATTTGCATTAAATTTAAAGTTGCATCACAGCTGTGTTTTAAGGACTAAATACAGCGATGTGAGGAATTTGTGAGGATTTTCTGAATTTGCAATAATATTTGGAATGACATGACACATTCTTAGAGGAACTGTATAATCCTGGCAAATTCAGAGAATCAGGAGGAATCTCTGTGTGCATGGGACATAATGAATCTCTGTGTGCATGCTGGTGATCTCGGGGCCTTCAGGCGTCACTGCGGTTGACCTGTTGAGTTGGAGCAATCTGGACTTCTTTTATTTGATGTTTTTTTTATTTCAGACTTCAACTTCTGAAATTTCAAACACAGAAAAAGGTAAAAGTTAAAATATTAATATTAAAATCAGATCATATTTCCTATGAAATGATAAAATGTCTCATTTCATCGACTGATATGTTGTCTGTCTTCTACTGGGAAGAAGATGAGATTCTGCTTTTACTTCACACAGAGTCCCAGTTGTAGTTAAAGTCCCAGTTTTCTCGTCTCATCATCGTCTCTTCTCCATCCACTCAGACACAGCGAGGAAGAGAACTCCTTCATCCATCCATGAAGACAGAACATCTTCCGTTTCTAAATATAGATCTGCATCAGACTTTGATTAGATTTTACTGGGAGACACCTGTCATCCCACACACCTGTGTTTGGGTTGCATTTACCCACAATGCCGTGCACTGAACCCACAATGGACTTTTTCTAGTCTACTTCCTGTATTTGGTCCACTTGAAGTGGACTGAGACCTGTGTCTGCATGTGGACCGGATCTGATTCAGAACACTCCAAACAAAGCAGACTTTCCCAGTAACAGACTGGATTGTAACCAGTAAGGCTGCTGTGTCCTTAGACCAGGTTCCACATGGGCTCAGTCTGATCAGATTTTAATCCAATCAGTTGAAAGAGAAGAAAACCGAACTTCAGAGCTGGAAAGACTCCTTCCTGTGGAGGTGTGCTCCTCCCAGGCTTCGCTCCTGATGGACTTTCTAATCGCCTCCTTCTTCCTCTGCAGCCGACAAGCCCGAAGTTTGGAAAAGCAGATTCTTATGAAAAGCTGGAGAAGCTGGGCGAGGGCTCCTACGCTACGGTCTACAAAGGAAAGAGCAAGTAAGTCCTGTGTGTGTGTGAGTGTGTGAGCATGCATGTGTGTGTGTGTGTGTGTGTGTGTGTGTGTGTGTGAGAGAGCGTGCATGTGTGTGTGTGTGCTGAATCCCTGTTTATTTCCATGATAACTTGCTGTTCTCCTCTCAGGTTTTCATAATTAATTTCCTGTATTGACAAATGGCGGCAGAGTGAATGTAGGACGTGTAACCGTAGCGACGTTACGTTGCGTTCAGACGCGGTCATGTGACCTCCTGGTTCCGCTCCACTGCTTCCTTCTCCGTGTCGTTATCAGGGTTAACGGGAAGCTGGTGGCTCTGAAGGTGATCCGTCTGCAGGAGGAGGAAGGAACGCCCTTCACAGCCATAAGAGAAGGTAACCCGTTACAGCACATTACCATGGTTACGACCCCGTGTGGGATGTAAACGACAACAAGATAAACAACAATAAGATAAACAACAACAAGATAAACAACAACAGGTGTCGTCAGGATTTCTGAAACGTTTTACTTTGCAGCTCCAACGTCCGAAACACTCAAACGCAGCCGGGGGAAGAAATTTAGCTGCTTTGATCTGTAGGCCAGATGAACTACTCTGGAAGTTACGCACACACATATGCACACACACACACACACACACACACACACACACACACATACTTACACACACACTCTGTGTGTGTGTGTGTCTGTGTATACCTCTGTGTGTGTGTGTTGGGTGGGGGGTGGGGGGGGGGGGGGGGGGTCTTGTGCCCCGGGGGCACGGCTGGTGCGGCCTGGCCTCCACTCGGCAGCTGTCTGGGGATCCTGGCACTCCAGGTGTGGACTGGACCCTCTGCCCGCGGGGGGTTGGGGGTTGCCTTCGGGGTCTTGGGGCACTAGGGCCCGTGCTCTGGTCTGCCCTGGGCAGCCGGTGCCTGGCGGGGCCGGTTTCTGCCGATCTGGGCCCACTGGGGCCTCTTCCCCCTGACCGCAGGGGGACTCTGGCTGGGTCTCCCCTCCGCTGCCTCCTGGGTCGGTCCATAGCTGGCTCCGGGGTGGGGTGGTTTGATCCTGTGTTTGGGGGTGGCTGCCGGTCACCTGGGTCTCGGGGTCCTCCTGGCTTATTACCTTTGTGTGGGCGGGGTCACATTGGCATGGTCACTCTTCTCTGAACACGTTCCACTCTGTATGTTCTGTACGCGACACAGTCACTGGGTTGTGTGCAGGATTATTATTCACTAACAGCAGCTTGTTTTCTTTGTCTCCCATTAATATTTAACCTGATGGTGCTCTTGACACTTGATAGTCTAGTCCTCTGCAGGGGGAATAAGAATCTAACGGTGTGTTCAGACCAAACGCATTTTGAGCGTCAAGAGCGGCAGGTTTCCATGTAAAGTCTATGGGGAGGTGCGGCAAGGGGGCATCGAGCTTTCTCGCATTGCGTTGTTTTGAGCGTTTTGGGCGTCGGCGTTCCGCACGGAACGCGCGTCAAAAGCCAGAGATGGACAAAGCTGAACTTTGGCCGCTTGACGCGGGGCGTCAACCAATCAGAGCGATCAGCTCGCAGCTCCTGGAGGATTCCTGTGGTGAACCCAGACATGGGGCTGAGATGCCATTACTCCGTGCAATATTTAGGATAACCATTCCTTGCTAAAAATCTGAATGTTATTGATTTGGCAACATAGCAGGATTCGTTGCCTAGCAACGCTTTGTTGGGGGGGCGGCGGCGGCTCTCTGCTGAGCGCGGCTCTTGTTGCATTAACACTGACTATTACTGCCGTACGACAGCGTTCTCTAGCTTTATTTATTTAATAAAACCAAGCCGTCTCTCTACTGAATCCACCATCATTCAAACTGACCGGAAGGAAAGCTCCGCCTCCCTCCTCTCTTTTCCACCGCGTTTGCCGCTCGCTCCAGACACACAAGCGGCAGACGCGACAGGAGCGTTGGGAGCGTTTTGGGCGTCTGACACACAAGTGGCAGTTTAGTGACCAGCGTCGAGCGTTTTCGACGCTCAACACGCGTTTGGTCTGAACACACCCTGAGATTGGCCTGTTTGTTTCTATGTGTGTGAATATGTAGGTACATGCTTCTATATAGGCAAATGTGTATGGGTGTATATGCGTACGTTTATGCAGATGTCTGTTTTTTCCTTCTTTCTCTTTCTATCTCTCTCTTTTTCTCTCTCTCTACGAGGTGTTTTCTCTCTCTTTCCATTTATCTTCACAGAAAAATAAAAAAAGAATTAAAATGAAAATCAAGAAAATCAAGGGGATCATCATACCAGTAATGCTCCCCTTGGCAAAGTAAATTTCTTCAGAACACAACATTCAGACTATCGTTCTGCTTGCTTAAATGCTGGACAAGACAAAAAAAAAAAAAAAAAAAAAAAGAACATCTGGGAGATTCAGCCTCTCTCATTAAAATAAATAACTAAATATTAATAACTCCTCATATTAAACCAGCAAACTGTAACTAGTCTTGGTATTTTGGGCAGAAGGGTTGAGTCTGTGTTTCCCTGGAAGACGACGAGTCCATCAGAAGCAGATGTGCAAATGTGCAGATGGTGGGAACTTCCATCTGTGAATCCGCCTGGCTTCCTGTCTTTAATCTGGTGCTAATCCTCCGTTCACAGCGCAGCTTTCAGCATCCAGCTAACGAGCTTCTCTGTTTGCAGCTTCGCTCCTGAAAGGCCTGAAGCATGCCAACATCGTGCTTCTCCATGACATCATCCACACCAAGGAAACCCTGACTCTGGTCTTCGAGTACGTGGTGAGTCCACCCTCTGGGATCTCTCATTCTGACCCTCGATGGACCGACAGATACCACACACCAGGTGGAGAACACCTGCACATGCAGCTGATGGAGCAGGACATTTCCACAGCCTTCGCATCCCACACTGGTCCTGTTAGATCAGTAACATGACTGGGAACTGGGAACAGACCAGTAACATGATGGTTTAACTGGGAGCAGATCAGTAACATGATGGTTTAACTGGGAACAGATCAGTAACATGACGGTTTAACTGGGAACAGACCAGTAACATGATGGTTTAACTGGGAACAGACCAGTAACATGATGGTTTAACTGGGAGCAGGTCAGTAACATGATGGTTTAACTGGGAGCAGGTCAGTAACATGATGGTTTAACTGGGAACAGGTCAGTAACATGATGGTTTAACTGGGAACAGGTCAGTAACATGATGGTTTAACTGGGAACAGGTCAGTAACATGATGGTTTAACTGGGAACAGGTCAGTAACATGATGGTTTAACTGGGAACAGACCAGTAACATGATGGTTTAACTGGGAGCAGGTCAGTAACATGATGGTTTAACTGGGAACAGGTCAGTAACATGATGGTTTAACTGGGAACAGACCAGTAACATGATGGTTTAACTGGGAGCAGGTCAGTAACATGATGGTTTAACTGGGAACAGGTCAGTAACATGATGGTTTAACTGGGAACAGACCAGTAACATGATGGTTTAACTGGGAGCAGGTCAGTAACAGGACCAGTTTAGTGGTACCAGAGACAGCCAGAAGAGACTGGATCTGTGTGCAGGTCACGTTAACATTCAGGTCGCAGTTTGAGCAGGTTGGATGTCTCCCCAGCTGCGCAGCATGTATTGAGCCTGAAGGCGGCGGGGTGCCCCCTGGTGGCTGACAGGACACGTCAACGGTCCATCCTCTGGAACTGGGATCAGAGAAGTCAGTGGTTTCAGTCCCAGCAGAGTTCCCTCCCCGCTGGTGATGACTGACAGGGAGAGGCGACTAAGCCTGTATAACTGGAACCCAAGCAGATGGAGAGCAGGGTTGGAGGAAGTGTGTGTCGAGTCCTCTGTGTGAGCTATGCAGCTGGAATGTCTGGAAGCTGTGAGCCACAGATCTGCAGCTGAAGCATCAGCTGCTTTCTGCTCATTCCATCATGGCGGATGGTGAAGTGCAACGTGTTGTTCAGGCAGAACGTCCAGCAGGATGTCCGGAGACGTAACTTCATGTTGTTTGTTCCTCTCCGCAGCACACAGATCTGTGTCAGTACATGGACAAACACCCCGGAGGACTCCACCCAGACAACGTCAAGGTAAGATTCAACCTGGAACTCTGTGTAGAGGAAGAATCAGTGATCATCTCCAGCTTTTCTAACCTGAACAGAAGAAAAACGGTTCATATACAAACTGGTAGGACTGGTGTACCAACAGACTGGTAGGACTGGTGTACTGACAAACTGGTAGGACTGGTGTACCGACAGACTGGTAGGACTGGTGTACCGACAAACTGGTAGGACTGGTGTACCGACAGACTGGTAGGACTGGTGTACCAACAGACTGGTAGGACTGGTGTACCGACAAACTGGTAGGACTGGTGTACCAACAGACTGGTAGGACTGGTGTACCGACAAACTGGTAGGACTGGTGTACCGACAGACTGGTAGGACTGATGTACAAACTGGTAGGACTGGTGTACCGACAGACTGGTAGGACTGATGTACAAACTGGTAGGACTGGTGTACCAGCAAACTGGTAGGACTGGTGTACCAACAAAATGGTAGGACTGGTGTACAAATTGGTAGGACTGGTGTACCGACAAACTGGTAGGACTGGTGTACCGACAGACTGGTAGGACTGGTGTACCGACAGACTGGTAGGACTGGTGTTCCGACAGACTGGTAGGACTGGTGTACCGACAAACTGGTAGGACTGGTGTACCGACAGACTGGTAGGACTGGTGTTCCGACAGACTGGTAGGACTGATGTACAAACTGGTAGGACTGGTGTACCAGCAAACTGGTAGGACTGGTGTACCAACAAAATGGTAGGACTGGTGTACAAATTGGTAGGACTGGTGTACCGACAAACTGGTAGGACTGGTGTACCGACAGACTGGTAGGACTGGTGTACCGACAGACTGGTAGGACTGGTGTACCGACAAACTGGTAGGACTGGTGTACCGACAGACTGGTAGGACTGGTGTACCAACAGACTGGTAGGACTGGTGTACCGACAGACTGGTAGGACTGGTGTACCGACAAACTGGTAGGACTGGTGTACCGACAGACTGGTAGGACTGGTGTTCCGACAGACTGGTAGGACTGGTGTACAAATTGGTAGGACTGGTGTACCGACAAACTGGTAGGACTGGTGTACCGACAGACTGGTAGGACTGGTGTACCGACAAACTGGTAGGACTGGTGTACCGACAGACTGGTAGGACTGGTGTACCAACAGACTGGTAGGACTGGTGTACCGACAGACTGGTAGGACTGGTGTACCGACAAACTGGTAGGACTGGTGTACCGACAGACTGGTAGGACTGGTGTTCCGACAGACTGGTAGGACTGATGTACAAACTGGTAGGACTGGTGTACCAGCAAACTGGTAGGACTGGTGTACCAACAAAATGGTAGGACTGGTGTACAAATTGGTAGGACTGGTGTACCAACAAACTGGTAGGACTGGTGTACAAACTGGTAGGACTGGTGTACCGACAGACTGGTAGGACTGGTTTACCGACAGACTGGTAGGACTGGTGTACAAACTGGTAGGACTGGTGTACCGACAGACTGGTAGGACTGGTTTACCGACAGACTGGTAGGACTGGTGTACAAACTGGTAGGACTGGTGTACCAACAGACTGGTAGGACTGGTGTACAAACTGGTAGGACTGGTGTACCAACAGACTGGTAGGACTGGTGTACAAACTGGTAGGACTGGTGTACCAACAGACTGGTAGGACTGGTTTACCGACAGACTGGTTGGGTTCTGCTGGGTTCTGTTGGGTTCTGCTGGGTTCTGTTGGGTTCTGCTGGGCTCTGTTGGGTTCTGTTGGGCTCTGTTGGGTTCTGCTGGGTTCTGTTGGGTTCTGTTGGGTTCTGCTAGGCAGTGCGTGGTGCGATAAAATCTGATCAGATAACATCTGAAATTTGACCCGATCTGCTGACTTTGTTGATATTTGAGGTTTTACAGCGGATCAAGCTCTGACTTCTCTCCGGAGAGGCTGTGATCAGCGTGTCAGGCATCGGAGCATCCTTGGTGTAAAAGGTTCCATTATGCTGTCCGAGGCCGGACCAGTCTCACCATCACAGCTGCTCCAAGCTGCAGAGCTCCGACTCAGTCGTGCGTTTCTGTGACACGGTTCTGCTGACATAAATTAGCGGGTAGGAAGACGTGCTAATGGAGAGCAAGAAGCTCTGCGGTGGTGTTGGTGGTAGAGGAGGTGTATGCAGGGAGGTGAAAGATTGCGCCACATCTGTTGTACACCAGCAGGGATTTACATCAATAATGTCTGTTTCTTCTGCTGACATGTTGAGATTCACATGAATAATTCCAGATTATTGCGAGAGCAGAACGAAGTGTTGGCTCCCGCTGAGTGGAAGTGGTGCGACTTCCGTTATGTGATCTGTAATGGGTTGATAAGGTGTGTGTGGCTTGTCATGAAGCAGCAGTGACCCACACAGCTCACCACAGGGGTTCAAATGTTCCATCACAAGTTCCTTGGTGTTGCTTTCAGAAGGTATTGTTGGCTTGTAAAAGAGTTTGATCTGGACGGTAAATGAATCTGTTCCCTGATACTTGTCATTCTGATGTTTCAGTGAGTTCCCATGCCTTGCCTCGTGGTTTGGAAGGGCTGGTTTGGACTTGCTGTTCTGGGCTTCTTCTCAGAACACCATTGTGGCGTGTGAAGTCATCTATAGGGGAGAAATGATGTGTAACCTTTAAACTCATCCACAGAGCATCACGGTGCTCGGTAGATGAGCTCAGCAGGTGACCCGAGCTTACTGGAAGACAGAGGGAAAGACAGCGAATTCCAGAGAGGAGATGATAATATGGGTCACTACAGATTGGAGGTAAAATGCTCTGCAGGATGTCCATAGGAACTGGATCCAGAGGACAGCTAGTGGCCTTAGAGTTGAGAGACTTGGTCCTCATTCAGAGGGCAGAGAGAGCAAAGCGAGGCACCAGTAGATATCCTGCAAACTGCCGTCTAGCTGAGTGGATAGTTCTTAGTCCTATCTAACCCAAGGCGGGTCAGCAGCGCCTTGTTTAGAGACGTTTCAGTATGTTCTCAGTTAACACTCAGGATGTTTTTGTGAAGTGAGAGTGTGTGTTTCTGTGTGGTTAGCAGTCAATCAGGTAGCTGTATCCTGGCTTGTCTGTGTGGATAAAACCTGGAGTTTCACCGCTTGCATCGAAAGTCTGGAGACTTCTTCTCACCGGCACGTGAAAGTCATTTTTCTGTGTTCATTGTGTCGTCTAAATAGAGAGACCGAGAGCCTTGTTGGAAATCTGCTGTTAACAACAAGCTGAGGTGCAAATACCTGAAGGTAAGCCCTGCTCCTCCCAACATGGCTGCTGGTTTGGGGCTGACTGGGAGACGGCTGATGTCTTCCTGATCGGCAACATAGAAGCCATTATCGTCTCAGAGCTGCAGGATCAAGTTAACATGCAGAGAGGCGCATTCAGACCATCACTGCTGATGGAATTAGTGGTCATGAAGCTCAGCGGCGCGCGCGCGTGTGTGTGTGTGCAGATTCCAGCTCAAACTGTGTTCAGGTTGGCGAAATGGAAACTGGCCGTTACCACTGCACCAGTAGCTCTTCTCACCCCGTGCGGTGTGTTTACAGTCGAGCTGTGAATCAGAAATATGTCATTCAGACTGCAGCTGAAGGTCTCTTCTTATGAGATTTACTCAGCCAGTGGAGGAACTGGGACCCAGTGGTATCTCCAAAAGGTCACGAGGAAACTGGCGCCCACATGGCCGACGCCCAGCTACCATCTGCTCTGATAATCCCTTTAGAGGGGAGACGACCAGGAAACGGCGGCAGTGATGCTGAGATGGGATCACCTTATGGCCGTTTCCCTGAAACGCCTCTCAGAATTGATGAGAAATCAGCTTTTAATGGCAGGCGGAGTTTATCTGATTTCTTAGTTTTTGAGTTTTATCAATTTTTTTAAGTTTTTGTCTTTAAGTGAAAGAAACATTGATCAGGTATTATCAGGTTCAGATGATGCAAAGCTTCTGGTCGGAGCTCCATCAGGACCCAGTCAGCCCTTCCTGAACCGGTGTGTTTTTATGGAATGAATTGGAGTGATTCCTGTCATACTGGGAGTCGCTGCCAGTGACTGGTTTGTGTGATGGTTTCCATTGGTTTCCATTTTAACAATAAGTGAAGAATTTGTTTAGTTTCATGTTTCTTGTGAAAGAAGGTTTATCAGTAATTATTTCTGTCCCACCGGTCCCTTCAGCGGAGCCTGTAGACGTCCGTCCAGCTGTGGACCCAGGACGGTCCACTGCCTGGCCAGCCTCACTACCTGCCTGCAGTCTTACTGGATTCCAGTCTGCCCAGCATGCAGGCTGCTCTCCTGAACTGTTCTGTCTGCTGGACCTGATTCCATTCCCGATATCAGAGTCTTATCATGTCTTGTTGGTCCCAGTCGTGCAGCCTTGCTGGTCCCTGTTCCAGTCTGGGACTCTTCTGTATAACTGGTCCCAGTCTGGAAATCTGATGTTGCTTCACTGGAACCAGTCTCATAGGCTTCTGCCCCCACTGCGGTCCAGGCAGATGGTTCTGATGGAGGTTTTCCTCCCTGGTTCTGGTTCTGATGGAGGTTTTCCTCCCTGGTTCTGGTTCTGATGGAGGTTTTCCTTCCTGGATCTCGTTCTGTTTGAGGTTTTCCTCCCTGGTTCTGGTTCTAGTTGAGATTTTCCTCCCTGGTTCTGATTCTGTTTGAGGTTTTCCTCCCTGGTTCTGGTTCTGGTTAAGACTTTCCTCCTTGGTTCTGGTTCTGTTTGAGGTTTTCTTCCTTGGTCCTGGTTCTGTTTGAGGTTTTCCTCCCTGCTTCTGGTTCTGTTTGAGGTTTTCCTCCCTGGTTCTGGTTCTGTTTGAGGTTTTCCTCCCTGGTTCTGGTTCTAGTTGAGGTTTTCCTCCCTGCTTCTGGTTCTGTTTGAGGTTTTCCTCCCTGGTTCTGGTTCTGGTTCATGGCTGACAATCTAATGAGAGCAGGAGAAACTCGTTGATGTTATCCCTCCCAGCTATGTGGGATTCAGCTGGTTAAGGTGTTAATTTGAGTCCAGTTCAGGCAACCGGTCTAGTAGAAATCTCAGAAGAGCAGTTTATCTGTGAATTCACGGCTCTTTAAGCATCAACATCCCACAATGAGTCGGTTTCTGGTGCATCCTGCAGTGTCTGAAACGTTCAGCATCACATTTCTGTGAGCCTGATCCCTCTGAGCAGCGGCTCCATGTGTGGAAGATGGTTCTGACAACAGAAAACAAACATTAAGTCATCATCTCTTCAAAACATGCAACACTTCAGAAAACCATGCTGGAGTAATGAAATCAGACCATGTGGGTTCAGGAACAACTGTTGGGTCTTCATGTCTGGATGCACCGCTGCAGGGTTGTTGTTCCTGTGCAACCCAGGTTGCAGCTCCCAGCAGCTGGAAGTGGTCTTTGGGATCGAAGTGCAGCAGACCTTCTGTTTCTACTCAGTCTTCACTTCCTTGTGGTTAACAGGAGCCTTTGAATGCAGCGTGAAAAACTGCATTTTCCAGACCAGAAAAGCCCCAATTGTCTAAATGTTGTATGTTACATAACCAGTGGTGCTGGTAACGCGTTACTTAGTAACACGGTACTCTATAACCACGTTTTTCATAACGACTCAATGCGTTAATCTGTTGGTTTCCTTATATAGTCTGTTATGACCTGGCTTTCATTATGTTTTCTTCTCTGTCTGTAAAGCATCTTGAGATGGCATTGCCGTGATTTGACGCTATATAAATAAAGTTGAATTTAATGTAGTTACTATTTCTGAAACTAATCAAATTAAAGTTATTTATCCAAGTCACAGTGCGTTACTGTTTTTGAAACTTTCCTTAAAATATGTTTGCTTTCTTCTTGCAGTCTCAGGGAAGGACGTCACCTTTGTGACGAATTCCGTTTTTAGCCTGACAAGCAGACGTAAACAACGTTTTCTAGCCTGAAATATCATCACTATTTTGGGTTTGTTTCAGCTAAAGATGATAGTGTTCAGGTTCGTTGCACTCTGTTGGCGACAAAGTGCTATATAGCTTCAAAAACATCACAACAAACAACCCGGCACAGTCAACCTTAGAGAGAAAGTTCCACCAGGTGGTGCGAAGCATGGAGCCACCAGTCAGTCAAAAGCAAATTTCTGCATAGTTAGGAATCCAAGCTCGACAAATATTACACAGACCAAGAAACTGCATCATTTATGTCTTGGTCACTGCTCGTGGTGTGTTTAATATTGCTTCCTTTCTGTCTTCACACACTCTTCTCCCTTCACCACTTATTAAATGGCCTAAGAACTTCTTTTACCCATTGAAGTTTGTTTGAGTGAGACTTTGTTTCCGGTATCAGCTAAGAATCTGAGGTGTCTGAGTGATGTTTCTCTACAGTTTTCTTCACAGTTTGCGGCTACGACAATGTCATCGATGTAGGAAATTACCTGTGAATGGGCGGGGACTTTAAATCCAGCCAAACAGTTTTGGATGGCTGCTGCAAAAATAGTTGGAGAATCACAAAAACCTTGTGGTAATCTAGTAAATGTGTACTGGTTCCTTCAAATGTAAACCCGAACCAGCCTCTGGACTCTTTTTGAACCAGAATAGAGAGATATGCGTTTCTTAAATCTATCACTGTGAAAATTTTTTGTGGAGGTTTCAAATTGTTAAGGACCGTGTCCGGATCTCTCATGTGTTGTAAGCTGAGCTGGCTGTCTCCTGACTGACAGAAATTTTTTTCATCTGATAGACTTAGATCTGGCACTCTGGAATTTAAGACTGATTTATCTGCTCCTGTATCACATAAAAAGGAAATTTTCTTGCCATTTACTTTGAGCGTTATCATCAGTTTTCTTTTCATGCTTTGGTCAAAAAACATTTCTGCTGAAGAGAGGTCTACAATGCAGACAGATCCTCGCTGCTTCTCTGGAGCTTCCTGGTTTTTTTTTTTTTTTTTTCATCCTGTCCTGATTGAATTCAGCTGGGTGGACCCTGCAGTTCCTGGCCATGTGACCTTTCTGGCTGCATCTCCAGCACTCCAAGTCTCTCTCTTCGTCTTTTTCCCCTTGCCTTTTCCCATCCAACCTCTGATTGGCGGCCCTGCATTGAACACTTGTTCTAATAAGAACCAATTCATGCACTCTGTCAGAGTTCCTGTTGCATGATTAACGTCATGTTTTCTGATGAAGTCGGTTATGCATGGTTGTAACCCAGACATCAGTGCTTGCTTTAGCTGTCTCATATAAGGAGTGTCCTCCCCTGCCTGTTCCGGGATTCCACTATGTTTATGAAAAATGTCCTCCAGACGATTTCTATACGCATAGAGGTCCTCATTTTCAGCCTGTTTACACTGTGCTATTTTGTTAAAGTCTGGCGTCGATCGAAATGTTTGCCTCAATCTCGCATAAAGTGCCTCAGTTTGGTCAATTAAAGCCTGTTCCGTGTGATTTAGCACAGTTCCATTTGCCCGTGTGCCAGTGTATTGTCCCCGGACACTCGACCAGTCATATGTCATTTTTTAAAAAGTCGTTTCAATTTCCCGTCCATCAAGAAAATAAGACTGTCTGAGGCTGTGATGCTTGTTTATGAAGTCCTCTACATTTATCCGAGGGTCGCCCAGGCTTTTACATGCGTCAGTACATTCCTGGTCTGTCCAAGGTCAATAGACACGTATCGTGCGTTCTCGGTCATTATCGAGGCCGTAATGAGGGTTTGCAACCTCTATCAGGGGAAAAGTCTCTGCTGTTGCTTGGTCTGCTATTCCATATTCCCTCTTTTGCTCTGTCAAGCATGGATACAGACCTTCTGATTTCCCTGCCAACTTATCTGACTCTTCTGTCACTACTGCATTTACTTGTACTATTTGTCAACTCGGTCTGTTTTCCCTGTCAGTCCATCTATCTTAGCTTTTCCAGTAATTATCTGACTGCACTTCTCTGTTATCTCTCTCTCTGCTCCTTCTGCCTCCTGCTTCTGCCTGGTTACTCTGAGTTCTCTCTGGGTCTCTGTTCTGGCATCTTGCCTAATTTTTTCTCTCCTCACCGCATCTGACGGGACCAATGTCTCCTCGTCTGACTTCACAACAGCAACTGCCTGAAAAATTTCTGTTTGTTTATTCCCTGATCGTCTTCGAGCTTGAGTTAACCATAACCTTGACATCCTGAGCTGAAACTCTTTTTCATGCTTCTTTTTCCCCGTCCGCTCTGCAACTTCCAAAGTCAGTTGTTTCACAAGTTTTTCACATTCTTCCACCGTTAATCTTCCTGCAAATTTATACTTGCTCAATTTCTGTAGAAATGTTGTGCTGCCAAGGAAATATTGTTCCATGAACTTCCCATCTCCCTCTAAGATAGTCTTACTGTTTTTTTTGTTCCCATTATGAAAAGTTTTGCTCTGTACAGACTACGTGTCTGTCTGCATAAATCAAATCAACTACTTTTGCATACTTCACAAGATCAGATGTTTTTAACACCGTCCCATGATTCCACAAGAGTGGCACTCACACTCACAAACTCTCCTTACACATACACACACATGTGAGGTGAGAAAAGGAGAGAAGGAAAAAAAAAAAAAAGAAAGACCTAACTCTTGCTATAGGTTCACTTCCGGCGGAGCTACCAACACATTTTTAACCTCCTTATTCGGCGGAGATGCCGTTAACCTCCTTAAAGAAAGGTGGAGAAACCTTCTTGCTTACTAAATTAATTATTTAACGAACCACTTATTTACCTCCTTAAGGTGGAGAAACCTCTTGTTGACTAAATCAATTAGTCAACGAACCCTTGTGTTAACTAGCTTGACTAGTCAACCAACCTCCTTCTAGGTGGCGATGCCTCACTTAGAAAGAAAGAAAGAAGGGAAAACCCTTATATTACATCTTCGCATTGTCTGGCTCCGGATTCCGTCAACTGATATCCAGTGAGGAAAGTTGGGTACACCGCCGGCCAAGTGACAAATTCACGCCACAGGATTTTGTTACAGGACGCACTCACACCCCAGCTGTCGACAGACTGAACGACGTGCCTCCCCATCATCTTCAGCTGTCACCGACCTTGGAATCTGGCTTCAGAAGGACCAAATATATTAAGTTTAAACCCTTAACATCTTAACATAATTATCATTAAATAAGAAGGACGCCAGACGAGATGATTTTGTTCGATTTGCAAGGAGGCTCATCTCAGAAGCCTGGCCTTCAAAAGAACTCCAAGGCATTTAGTGAAAGATACCACGTGACATTCATACAAGTTGAAACCATTCAATGTGTGTGTGTGTGTGTATGTGTAGATGTTTGCTTGGTTCAAAAGTCCAATGCATATGTCCTGATAGGACAATGCGTATGTGTGCTCTTCTTAAAGATACCATTCTGATAGGAACCGAATGTTTTTGGTCAGACCACTCTGACCTTGCACGTCACTGGAATGTCCTGCGTATCCAAATAGCACACAGAGGAAAACTTTTAACTTGTAATTGAGGATTAATGAAGAACATCAATGTAAGATTAATAAAAGATCACAATATGAACTGAAAATATTATAACTGAAATTCCCAACAACACCCCATCCAGATCCCATCCAGACCCCATCAACACCCCATCCACACCCCATCCACACCCCATCCAGACCCTATCCAGATCCCATTCAGACCCCATCCACACCCCATCCTCACCCTGTACACACGCCATCCACACCCCATCCTCACCCTGTACACACGCCATTCACACCCCATCCACACCCCATCCAGACCCCATTCACACCCCATCCACACCACATCCTCACCCTGTATAGACGCCATCCACAACCCATCCACACCCCATCTAGACCCCATTCACACCCCATCCACACCCCATCCAGACCCTATCCAGATCCCATTCAGACCCCATCCACACCCCATCCTCACCCTGTACACACGCCATCCACACCCCATCCTCACCCCATCAACACCCCATCCAAACCCCATCCACACCCCATCCAGACCCCATCCAAAACCCATCCTCACCCCATCCTCACCCCATCCAGACCCGATCCACCCCCCATCCACACCCCATCCTCACCCCATCCAGACTCCATCCTCACCCCATCCACACCCCATCCTCACCCCATCCAGACCCCATCCAGACCCCATCCACACCCCATCCTCACCCCATCCTAACCCCATCCAGACCCCATCCACACCCCATCCACACCCCATCCTCACCCCATCCAGACCCCATCCACACCCCATCCTCACCCCATCCAGACCTGATCCACACCCCATTCACACCCCATCCAAACCCCTTCCCCATCCACACTCCACTCGGTTTAGTTTCAGTGATGGAAAGATGAAAGAAACAAAAATGTTTTTCTGTAACAGAAGTTGTCTGTTTGTTGTTGCTGCTTGTTATTTCTTGTAGCAGAAACAGCTATGCATCCAGCTGTGAATCCAGCTATTCATCCAGCTGTGAATCCAGCTATTCATCCAGCTGTGAATCCAGCAATTCATCCAGATGTGAATCCAGCTATTCATCCAGCTGTGTATCCAGCTATTCATCCAGCTGTGTATCCAGCTATTCATCCAGCTGTGAATCCAGCTATTCATCCAGCTGTGTATCCAGCTATTCATCCAGCTGTGAATCCAGCTATTCATCCAGCTGTGTATCCAGCTATTCATCCAGCTGTGTATCCAGCTATTCATCCAGCTGTGAATCCAGCATTTCATCCTGCTGTGTATCCAGCTATTCATCCAGCTGTGTATCCAGCTATTCATCCAGCTGTGTATCCAGCTATTCATCCAGCTGTGAATCCAGCTATTCATCCCGCTGTGTATCCAGCATTTCATCCAGCTGTGAATCCAGCTATTCATCCAGCTGTGAATCCAGCTATTCATCCAGCTGTGTATCCAGCATTTCATCCAGCTGTGAATCCAGCTATTCATCCAGCTGTGTATCCAGCTATTCATCCCGCTGTGTATCCAGCATTTCATCCAGCTGTGTATCCACCTATTCATCCAGCTGTGAGTCCAGCTATTCATCCAGCTGTGAATCCAGCTATTCATCCAGCTGTGAATCCAGCTATTCATCCAGCTGTGTATCCAGCTATTCATCCAGCTGTGTATCCAGCTATTCATCCAGCTGTGTATCTAGCTATTCATCCAGCTGTGTATCCAGCTATTCATCCAGCTGTGAATCCAGCTATTCATCCCGCTGTGTATCCAACATTTCATCCAGCTGTGAATCCAGCTATTCATCCAGCTGTGAATCCAGCTATTCATCCAGCTGTGAATCCAGCTATTCATCCAGCTGTGTATCCAGCATTTCATCCAGCTGTGTATCCAGCATTTCATCCAGCTGTGAATCCAGCTATTCATCCAGCTGTGTATCCAGCTATTCATCCAGCTGTGTATCCAGCATTTCATCCAGCTGTGAATCCAGCTATTCATCCAGCTGTGTATCCAGCTATTCATCCAGCTGTGAATCCAGCTATTCATCCAGCTGTGTATCCAGCTATTCATCCAGCTGTGCACCCAGCCATTCATCCAGCTGTAAATCCAGCTATTCATCCAGCTGTGTATCCAGCTATTCATCCAGGTTTGTATCCAGCTATTCATCCAGCTGTGTATCCAGCTATTCATCCAGCTGTGTATCCAGCTATTCATCCAGCTGTGTATCCAGCTATTCATCCAGCTGTGTATCCAGCTATTCATCCAGCTGTGAATCCAGCTATTCATCCAGCTGTGTATCCAGCTATTCATCCAGCTGTGAATCCAGCTATTCATCCCGCTGTGTATCCAGCATTTCATCCAGCTGTGAATCCAGCTATTCATCCAGCTGTGAATCCAGCTATTCATCCAGCTGTGTATCCAGCATTTCATCCAGCTGTGAATCCAGCTATTCATCCAGCTGTGTATCCAGCTATTCATCCCGCTGTGTATCCAGCATTTCATCCAGCTGTGTATCCAGCTATTCATCCAGCTGTGAGTCCAGCTATTCATCCAGCTGTGAATCCAGCTATTCATCCAGCTGTGAATCCAGCTATTCATCCAGCTGTGTATCCAGCTATTCATCCAGCTGTGTATCCAGCTATTCATCCAGCTGTGTATCTAGCTATTCATCCAGCTGTGTATCCAGCTATTCATCCAGCTGTGAATCCAGCTATTCATCCCGCTGTGTATCCAACATTTCATCCAGCTGTGTATCTAGCTATTCATCCAGCTGTGTATCCAGCTATTCATCCAGCTGTGAATCCAGCTATTCATCCCGCTGTGTATCCAACATTTCATCCAGCTGTGAATCCAGCTATTCATCCAGCTGTGAATCCAGCATTTCATCCAGCTGTGAATCCAGCTATTCATCCAGCTGTGTATCCAGCTATTCATCCAGCTGTGCACCCAGCCATTCATCCAGCTGTAAATCCAGCTATTCATCCAGCTGTGTATCCAGCTATTCATCCAGATGTGCATCCAGCTGTGGATTCAGCTGTGCACCCAGCCATTCATCCAGCTGTGAATCCAGTTATTTATCCAGCTGTGTATCCAGCTGTGAATCCAGCTGTTTCTCTGACTGCATCAGCCTTACTGCACAATGAATATCAGACAAAGGAAAGCAGGCGACATTGTTCTGATGCGTAACACCAAGGCCATCCAATCCACTCGGTGTTCATGAAGCTCATCTTGATAAAGACCCCAAAGGTCTTCTGTCCTGTCAGGGTCAGGACCCGGTGCAGACCAGTCGGGTTGTCCCACACCAAACCGGCTCATTCTGTCTTCATGGTGCTGGCTTTCATTACAACTAAAGGTCCACACCCAGCATCTGAAGACCACCCCTACACCATCACCCCCCTCTAAAAAACTTCACACCTGACACAAAGCAGTCAAACAGGTTGTCCTGGCAATCGCCAACCCCAGACTGGTAAATCAGATTGCCAGATGGAGAAGATGGTTCGTCCCTCCAGAGAACACGTTCCCGCTCCTAGAGTCCACTTCCTGCTCTGTCATGTTTCATGGTGACCACTTCTGTTTCTGTCAGTATTTATAGTACTTGGTTTAGTGAGGGTTGGAGTCTGCCAAGGCTCAAGTGGAGGCGTATCTCGGGGTCTTGTTCACGAGTGAGGGAAGGATGGAGCGCGAGATCGACAGACGGATCGGTGCAGCGTCTGCAGTAATGCGGACTCTGCGCCGGTCTGTCGTGGTGAAGAAGGAGCTGAGCCAGAAGGTGAAGCTCTCGATTTACCAGTCGATCTACGTTCCTACCCTCACCTATGGTCATGAGCTGTGGGTCGTGACCGAAAGAAGGAGATCTCATATACAGGCGGCTGAAATGAGTTTCCTCCGCAGGGTGGCCGGGCTCTCCCTTAGAGATAGGGTGAGGAGCTCGGTCATCCGGGAGGGGATCAGAGTAGAGCCGCTGCTCCTCCGCATCGAGAGGAACCAGTTGAGGTGGCTCGGGCATCTGGTCAGGATGCCTCCTGGACCTCCCTGGTGAGGTGTTCCAGGCACGTCCCTCTGGGAGGAGACCCCGGGGAAGACCCAGGACACGCTGGAGGGATTATATCTCTCGGCTGACCTGGGATTTCCTCGGGATCCCCCCCGCAGAGTTGGCAAATGTGGCTGGGGAGAGGGAAGTCTGGGCTTCCCTGCTTAGACTGCTGCCCCCGCGACCCGACCCCGGATAAGCAGCAGAAGATGGATGGATGGATGGACTGATGGATGGATGGATGGATGGATGGATGGACTGGACACCTCCACGTCACCGTGACACTCACCTTAACAGTCACTCTAGTAATGCAGCAATCCTCATATATTACTTGTTTTGCATACATGAGATTGGTGAGGGGCTGAAACAAACTGGCATCAGAACAAGAGTGTGTTCCACTACTTTTCTTCTTTGCCAAACCGTTTTGCAGTAATCAGTCACATCTAAATCTTGTATTGAGGCAAACCAGTAAAACAACCAGATTTCCAACTGGATTAAAACAGTGCTTCTAAGTAGTTTTATCTTCTGAAATAGGGCTGTGTTATAACCGAATAAATAGCTATTGTTTATTTTCCGTGTACAGATCTCTATCTGTCAGCTGTCCTGTTTTGGCCGGGAAACTCGTGTTTCTTACTTGTCTTTGCCGGATTGTTATTTTCTCGTAAATCTCTTGTGTTATGACATGGGGAGAAAATACACCAATATGAGGAGACAACTCCTCTGCCCCTCCAGAGAATAAACATACAGCAACCATATAACTTCCATTTCCACATGCAAAGGAAATGCTTTCCAGCGTGGTTAATCAGATTCCTCCCCCAGCCAGATGGACATCCTGCAGCTTTCTGACACCAACATGGTGCTCACTGCCTGTTCTGAAGCTGTGAAATCTGCCCGTTGTGAGGATGGATGCCATTTACCTGCTTGGAAACTCAAGGCGTCCCGCATGCGGCACGTTGGAATGCAAACGGATCACCAGAAAAAGACGTACGAACGTCTGCTCCACGCCTCGACCCTAAACATTAAAATGCAGACTGAGCCGAGGCGTCTGCAGACAAAGTGAAAGAAGAAGAAAGCTGCTGTCTGAGTCAGTGAATTCGTTTCAGTCTAACAAAGTGAAAGCGTTTCTGAAGTGTGTTTGATATACATGAGTAAACACACAAATTTCCCTCACCGTGGCTCATCTCTCCCGCCGAGCAGAGGCGGGGGAAACGCTTGACCTGGCAGCTCCGGATGCCAGGCGGGGCCCGGCCCTGATTGGACTCCACGGCGCTCCGGTTGGGTTAATTGGCTGAGACGAGGGTACGAGTGAGGGGAGAGAAACGAGATGGAAGCTGAGGAAAATGAGGAGCTGGATGGTGCACGCCTCATTATGTATTGACTGACACATCTGGGGAGGAAAGGGGGGGGGGGGCAAACCAAAAGTTTGTCAGGATTTAGTTTGTTGTGAAGTCGGCAGAGTTAGTCTGGAGTTCGAGGCGGGTTTGTTTAACTGGCTGCAAAGATGTAGATTTGATGGATTAATATTCACTGCTGACATTTCAGTGGATGTGTGTTCATGCATTTTCCATGAGGATGTTTGATGAATGCATCTGCAGAAAAGCTCTTTTTCCCCTTTTTAAATAAAGACCTTTAAAAACAGAGTTATCATGTCACCTGGATGATGTTCATGTGTTTTATGCCTCGTTGCGACTGCAGCGTGAACGGTACGTGGTCCTGAACGGACATGCATGCACACAGGATGAAACCACACCAACAAGCAACAGCCTCCGGTGGTTAGAAGTGAAGCCTAAGTGGAAGTACCAAAACCTGCAGTTCCCCCTTCATCCACTAGGGACCTTTTTTATTACTCTGCTGTTTAGAAGTCATTTAATCTCAAAATTAGGGGTGTGTCCTTGTGATTGACAGGTACCTGATGTTTGGCTGTCACACTGAGTGTGACTAGGCTTTAACCCACCTACTTCAGCTTAGTTAGCTGCTTAACTCCTGTTAGCTTGTAGCTACAGCCGGTTGGAGTTTGCGAGACATCAGTCATCCACTCCATGCTCTCAGCTCCACCTCTCAGCACGCATCACGCTGCCAAGATGGCGATGGTAGGAACCAGCCAATGAGCTTCAGAAACCTGGTGGTGATGTCACATTGGCTCCACCCATCTTTTATGTACAGTTTACGGAGACCACACAGCAGACCAGTGTCTCACAGTCCTACCTGCTTTCGAGGGAACCCTTTAACAGACCTGAATGAAAAAAGCAGCTCGTTAACAGGAAGAACTTGATGAAGTATATTAGTCTGAATCAGGTCTGCACCTGCAGCTGCTCCGGCTTCCCAAGGTGGACCAGATGTTGGCTGCTCTCTGGACTCCGGTGGTTTCAGTGTGTTCCTTTATGACGGAGGCAGAGTCTGTCCTCATGCATGACATTCACCACACCTCTGTGAACGCGATGCCTGCTCAGAGTCATGCTGGAAACGGATGTTTTCTTTATGTTTTCAGCTCTTCCTTTTCCAGCTGCTGAGAGGCCTGTCGTACATCCACCAGAGGTACATCCTTCACCGTGACCTGAAGCCTCAGAACCTGCTCATCAGCGACACCGGAGAGCTCAAACTCGCTGACTTTGGTGAGTAATCTGCAGACGGAAGGAGAAGCTCTTCATTTTGTCCTGCGTGCATGGAAACAAGATGCTGATGGGAATGTAGTGCAGCCGAGTTTCTGGAGTTTATCTGCTTCTGTGGATGTCTAGCGCCTCTCCTGGTGAATGTTCCTGCTGAAGGAGGAGTCAGATGTTGTGGAGATGCTGCAGCGCTTCATATGACGGGGTGTTGGGACCGGACATGATGGAGGTTTTAGCTACCACTGCTCATTTAGGGATGCTGGCGGAGCATCCTGGTCCTATTCCAGGTTCTGGAATTCTGATCTGCTGGTGCGGGTTAGATTTAATCTTCTATGGAAAGTGATGATATGGAACGATCTTTACTATTACAGAGAATAGAATAGAATAGAATAGAATAGAATAGAATAGAATAGAATGGTCTTTATTGTTACTGTACCAGACTATAGACTGAGATTGAGCAACATTTCACTTGTGCAAAACAAGAATTAAAAAACACAAAATATAATAATGAATTGAATATAATTCATTATATATAATTCATTATATATAATAATGAATTATTCACTTCATGAAATGAAGTGAATAAGATGCAGATTGAACATGTGATTGTACAGATCTGTGTCATCCATCCATCCATCCATCCTTCTGACTGTGGAACAGGTGGATTTGCTGAAGTGTATATTCTTAAATCAAACCCTCCCTTCCTTTGGCCCATCCATCCATCTCTTCCACCCCCACCCCCTACTGCCCCCATCAGATGGGAGCTTCATCAATAATGCAAACCTGGCATTAGAGCAGGAACATTACTATGATGGAAACGAGAGGAAGAAAAATAATGAAGAGAAGGAAAATCCCTGGACTTCTTAACTGCTAGCACCAAACACAGAGCCGGCCGTGGCCTGAGGGGAAGGCAAGCATGTGTGTGTTTATGTGTGTGTGGCTGCCATCCCTCCCAGCAGGAATGCTGTGGTTGGACTGAATGGGAGGAACAGTGAGAGGTTTCACAGCGGCAGGCTGAGATGTGGGTTTCAGTTCATGTCAGATTAATTTTAAATGATTCCAAAATGAAATAATTATTTGTTAAATGAACTAAATTTCTTCTTTGTAACCAGGTTTCCATCAATCCATTTTTCTTTTAAATTGGTCACTATAGAACCCTAAAAACAGAAAACAGCTGTATCTGTAGGACCCTCAGGAACTCAGAACCTGTAGAGATGACCTGCAGACGTCCTGAATATTCAATGTGTTTCCATGGTTACCTAATGTTGGCTTTAATGACATCACATCCTCCTCATCAGCTGTGAGAAACAGGAAGTGGTGGTCTTGTTGTGAAACAGACTGGTGAACGATGGTGTTGTTCTGTGGTGGAACCGTTATGGAGGTCATGTTATGGCGTTTCTCATGAAGACCAGCTGATAGGTTCAGATCATAGACTGTATATAGAGATGGGCGGAGCCTCTGTGACATCACCCGTAGGTTTCTGAAGAGCTGAATTGAAGCTCGGTGGGCGGTTCCTACCATCACCATCTTGGCAGCGGCATGCGCGTCGTCTCGCCCGGAAAATACAAATATGGGCAAAGAGGTGGAGCTGAGAGGGGGGCTGTGAGCGTCATGGTGGATGATTGACATCGAGCGAACTCCGAGCTTTCTGTAGCTAAGAGCTAACCGAGCTAACCTGGAGATAACAGGAGCTAACCAGCTAACGGAGGTAAGCAGGCTAAAGCTAAGTCATGTTGTTAACCTGCTGAAAACTACGGTTGTTCTACGTTCTTCTGACTTGAAGCGGGAGATAGGGTGCCTGTCAATCAAAAGGACACGCCCCTAAATATGCCAAACTTCGAGATTAAATTACTTTTAAACGGGTGAGTTCGAAAAAAATTCACTCCCCCCCACAGTTGTCATGAAGGTAAACCTGACCTATTAAACCTAAAATGCATTTTTTAACCAGGCTGTAAACATGTTTATTTCTGCTGTAAACATGTTTATTCCTGCTGTAAACATGTTTATTTCTGCCATGAAGTTTGCCCTTTTTACATGGGAGTCTATGGGGATTTGCTTTGTTTTGGAGCCCCTAGCAGATGAAGGGGGAACTGCAGTTTTTCTGCACTTCCGCATAGGCTTCACTTTTAGCAGCTGGTGGTTGCTGCTGCAGATACAAGGAACTAATCTAGAATCTGGTTCAGATACCAGAAACTGGTCCAGAATCTGGTCAAGATACAAGGAACTGGTCTAGAATCTGGTTCAGATACAAGGAACCGGTCTAGAATCTGGTTCAGATACCAGAAACTGGTCCAGAATCTGGTCAAGATACAAGGAACTGGTCTAGAATCTGGTTCAGATACAAGGAACCGGTCTAGAATCTGGTTCAGATACCAGAAACTGGTCCAGAATCTGTTTCAGATACAAGGAACCGGTCCAGAATCTGGTTCACATGCAAGAAACTGGTCCAGAATCTAGTTCAGATACAAGGAACTGGTCCAGAATCTGGTTCGGATACCAGAAACCGGTCTAGAATCTGGTTCAAATACAGGGGAATCTGTCCAGAATCTGGATCACATACGAGAAACTGGTCCAGAGAAATTTATTCAGATACCAGCAAGGGGTCTAAAACATGGTTTAGATACAAGGAACTGGTCTAGAATCTGGGTCAGATCCCAGAAGTCAGTCTAGTATCTGGTTCCGATACAAGGAACTGATCTGGAATCTGGTTCAGATACAAGGAACTGGTCCAGAATCTGGTTCAGATGCCAGAAACTGGTCCAGAATCTGGTTCAAATACAAGGAACCGGTCCAGAATTCGGTCCAGATGACACGAACCAATCCAGAATCTGGTTGAGATACAAGGAACCAGTCCAAAAGCTAGATGTTTGACATCAGATGAACCTTTTCAGGAATCCACATCTGAACTGGGGCCTAAACCCTGGAAAACCCTCCATCTCTCTGCCTCAGACCACCTGGAACAGGGACCTTCAACGCAGGCCCTTGAGGGCCAGTCTCTAACAGGTTTTCTTAGTGTCCCTGCTGCAACACACCTGACTCAGACTGAGACAATGGGAAATGGGAAACGGATTCTGTTCCCATTCTGGAACATCATCCGTGATGTTGGTTCATTTATATGATGTTTTCCTGTCCGTTCAGTGCTGTATGTCTGTGCTTTGTGTTGCCATGGAGACGTGGTAAGTGCACCGTCTTCAGTTTTTGGGTGGCGTTGTGGATCCTCTGGTCTCCACCTTGCTGGACCGGTTCATTCGGCAGGATGAAGAGTTAGCAGAGGAAATGAGTCATCATCCTGTTGCTTTATCGTCTCATGGAGGAGGATCAGAAACCGCTGCAGGAGCTCTGTGTTCCTGCTGCTGGACTGCATCCAGATGCTTCCCTCTGTGGGTTTACTGACTTTTTAATGAGCACAAATAACTCCCATGTTCTGTAAGTGAGACTTTAAGGAGGCCACATGTCGCAGGTAAGCTAGCTACGCAGCGTGTCGGTGCTGATGTGGAACTGATGTGGAGCGCCATATTTTCTGCCTGAGCAGTAGTTTCTAGCTGTTTCAGGGAAACTCTGCTTGCATTCCACGAGACAGCTGCAGGGAAACGAATGAACTGAGAGGCTGCCTGAGTTATAAAAACCATAATCAGCATGGTGAAAATTTCATTCATTCAGACGCAGAAATATTTAAGCTTTTACAGCTGCATCCCCCTCCTCTGTTCTAAGCTCTCAGGACTATGTCCTCCCACCACCACAGTTTGTAGATTCACACCAAGCTGAAAACCTTCTGCTGATTTGCATGTAAAATCCGGCAAAATGTTGATGTTCTATGTCAGGATGTAAATGGTAAAATGGGAGGCTAGTGAAAGGATCACCCTGAAAAGTGGAAACAAAGAACAGAATTCTCCTCACAGACCAGTTGCTCCCTGTAGATCGGAACATCCTGAAAACAGTCTGCAGACCAGTCCAGAAAATCTGAAATTATAAAGGACAATAAACCAGTTTCATGAAAGAACAAAAGTCTTGTAACGACGCCTGGCAGCTTCCAGCTCCGACCCAGTCTGGTGGTGCAAAGCATGGAAGCTGCGGCTGTCGCTGAGCTTTCCGTCGGCCTTCTTGGAGCAAAGTGCTGCTCATCTCACACAATGAGAGCCAGTCGCAGTGACCGCATGCTACTTATAGAAACGAATGTAAAGGCAGGCAGACGCTGCTCATAGCTAGCATACCTTGAACGTGTCTGCGGTTCTGCCCATCTGGTTTTATCGCTTGGCGTCCTCAAAGCTCAGATCATCCCAGGTGGAGTTACCGGAACAGAAGTGGGAAAATAACGATGTCCTGCAGGAAAAAGGATTTCTTCATTCCTTTCAGAATAAATTCATTATAACAGATTTAAATGAAGAGATAAAAAAAAGAAAATAAGTCTGAGTTATGAATCAGTGTTATGACTGCTATCTCTTTGCCTTTAAACTGTGAGGAACGTTTTCACATCTAACAGCCGGTGTTTGTTCAGAAAATGCCAGTGACCTCCTGATAAGCTGCAGGACATATCTGGGTCATTGGTTTGCTGTTTAGCAGAAGCTAAATGCTGTTAATCAAAGCTAATAGGCGTTGAACTGATCGTACTTTCAGTTACTGTTATTTGTTATTTTATTTCAGTTTTTGTGCTTTCTTTTCTAAAAACACCCATAATGCTTCTGATGCTTTTATATAAAGCACTGTTGAAATGTGTTGTACAATAAACTGGACCCACCTTACAGAGCAACGCTAACATGACTCGAGATGGTCGGGCTGGTTTGCAGCAATGAATACATTAAAATTCATATAAATACCAAAGAAGTGACAGAACGATCAGTAACTACCCTGGTTTAGTTTTATGGTCTTCTTACACTGTTCAGCAGGAAGCAGTCCCAGAAACTGTCCCACATGCAAAGACAAGTCCATAACACGGATGGAGACAGTTTCATGCTTCAACGCCTCGTCTGGCCAGAGGGAAGATTAGCGCCCCTAGTGGGCAAAATTTACACATTCATTCATTCAGTCATTCATTCATCATCCTCACCACTTAGTCCGATGAAGGGTGGCGGGGAAGCTGGAGCCTATCCCAGCAGTCTTTGGGTGAAAGGCAGGGTACACCCTGGACAGCTCGCCGGTCGCCAGTATCCCTTTAAGTTTTAATTCCCCCACTGTGATTGGTCAGGTTTGGAAAGTGCATGGAGAGAACATCATTCCATGTATGTGCATGTGTGTGTATGCATGTGTGTGTATGTATTAACAAATAAAAAAGCCTGAAGCACTTCATGGACAGTCCACCAGAACCTTCCTGTCCTCCATTGTTTGATTTCCTTGATTTTGCTTGTGTTGTTCTCACTCTCATATGTAAGTCGCTTTGGATCAAAGCGTCTGTTACATGACTGTAGAATAGACGAATAGAATAGAATAGAATAGAATAGAATAGAATAGAATAGAATATGTACATGCATGTGCATGTGGTTGCGTGTGTGTGTCTGTGTGTACATGTATGTGTGACTGGATCTGACAGTCTTGATGGATGAAGATGTGTTTTGTTGTTTTTAATGTAAAGCATGTTGTCTTGTGATTTGTATAAATAAAGTTTGTTTGGATGTGAGGAGGATTTTCACTCTGATGATGATAATGATGATGATGATGATGATGATGCACCTGGATCTTACATGGTCTGCTTGTTGAAGGACCATCTGTGACATTAAAAGGGACTCTCTCTCTCTCTCTCTCTGTCGTTCTCTCTCTCTCTCTCTCTCTCTCTGTCGTTCTCTCTCTCTCTCTCTCTCTCTCTCTCTCTCTCTCTCTCTCTCTCTCACGCTCTCGGACCTTTGCTGCTGGTTTCTATGGAAACGGATCAAACGACTAGCGTCCCATTCAGGCGCGCCACAGACAGTGACTCGTGCACTGCGGTGAATGAAAGTTGTCTTACAGACTGGAGGTTGGATTTAGATTTCAGCCAACTGAAGCATTGTGTTTCCTGCTCCGAGTGGTACTGCAGCTCGCTAATGTGTGTGTGTGTGTGTGTGTGTTTATTCTGTGGTTATGCTGTGGAGGAGCAGCTGCTGGGATAATGGTGTGTGAGGAGTGAAGCAATGTGACAATGGAGCTGCAGGAATGTTGCAGGAATCCAGCGCAGACTGTTTGCATCTCCCCAGTGGTCGTTCCCACCAAGCGCTCGCTGCAGAACCAGGACCGGCGCGTGTGCACGGTTGTGTGTGCGTGTGGTCGGCTTGTGGGTCGCTATGGGTTGCATGTGGTCTTGTTGAAGCTCAGTAGTTGATGTGTGTTTCAGTCTAAACCTGAAACTTATCTAAATGAAGCTGTCAGAAGTAGCATTGTCAGGGTGTGTGTGTGTGTGTGTGTGTTGTTAATGAGCAGACTGGATTGAGATCATTCCAGTCTGCAGTTTGTGCAGAACTTCACAACCTCCCACGGTTTGAAGTGAAGCCAGCAGAAATAAACTTGCCAACTGTGGGGGAGTGAATTTCCTTTATAACCGGTGGGTTTCAGTGTCGTTTAGTCTTGAAAGTCAGCATGATGAGGGGCGTGTCATTTTGATTGACAGGTATCCACCGACAAAAAGGCAGAGTGTAGTACAACCACAGAACTTAGCCAGCTAACGGCGCACCTTAGCTTTAGTCCACCTACCTCTGTTAGCTCCTGGTTAGCTTCTGGTTAGCTCTTAGCCACAGGCATGTTGGAGTCCACTAGATGTCAATCATTCACCCCCACCCTCACAGCCCCCCTCTCACTTCCACTTATCTGCACATTTCTGTATTTTATGGGAGCAACGGCAAATATATTGGTTGAACCCGTGTGAGTAGATTAAATTTTTATTCCTAGTGTCTCACATTTTAGTTGCAAAATGTGACCATTTAGTTGCAGTCTGGAGCCCTGTCTTTTATTTCTTTATGGATCATTACTGGTGTTTCAAAGGTGGGAATGAACCCTTGTTTCTCCTGACTGATTGGTCGACATAAATGTTGGTCATCACAACCAAACAACGCTGGTTTATCATTCTCCGTGTCAGAATTTTCACATTTAGTTTTGCAAAGCTGTTGCAGTGAAACTAAAAGTGGTTTGTATACAATCACTTCCGGGCTACAATCTGCTACGTTTTCCCAAGATATTAATCCTGCAGCATCACCAGGCTGCGATTTGGATCATCACGCCCAACAAGTCATGCTAAGCTTCATGCACACGCCCGCATCATAGAAATAACACATGAAGGAATCTGCCATACCGGTTCCATGGCCGTATGGCAGTTCGGTGGCAGTTCGGTGGTGGTGCGGCAGTTCCGTGGCGGTTCCATGGTCGTGCGGCAGTTCGGTGGCAGTGTGGCGGTTCCATGGCCGTGCGGCAGTTCGGTGGCAGTGTGGTGGTTCGGTGGCAGTGTGGTGGTTCGGTGGCAGTGTGGTGGTTCGGTGGCAGTGTGGTGGTTCGGTGGCAGTTTGGTGGCAGTTTGGTGGCGGTTCCGTGGCGGTTCCATGGCCGTGCGGCAGTTCGGTGGCAGTGTGGTGGTTCGGTGGCAGTGTGGTGGTTCGGTGGCAGTTTGGTGGCAGTTCCGTGGCGGTTCCATGGCCGTGCGGCAGTTCGGTGGCAGTTCGGTGGCGGTTCCATGGCCGTGCGGCAGTTCGGTGGCAGTTTGGTGGCAGTACCGTGGCGGTTCCATGGCCGTGCGGCAGTTCGGTGGCGGTTCCATGGCCGTGCGGCAGTTCGGTGGCAGTTTGGTGGCGGTTCCGTGGCAGTTCCGTGGCGGTTCCATGGCCGTGCGGCAGTTCGGTGGCAGTTTGGTGGCAGTACCGTGGCGGTTCCATGGCCGTGCGGCAGTTCGGTGGCAGTTTGGTGGCGGTTCCGTGGCAGTTCCGTGGCGGTTCCATGGCCGTGCGGCAGTTCGGTGGCAGTTTGGTGGCGGTTCCGTGGCGGTTCCATGGCCGTGCGGCAGTTCGGTGGCAGTTCGGTGGCAGTTCGGTGGTGGTGCAGTGGCAACAGCATAGGTGATGCGGCAGCCTGGTTGCTGTGCAGCTTAAGTCCAGGTGCCTGTGTTGCCCTGAAATGACAGTAGTCTTTATATTTATATTTATACTTGAGATGTTTTATGACTCGGACTGGACCAGACTTGGTATAAACAAGTCTGAGCTGTTCAGCTGGTCTGCAAACCTCCAGTAGACCACTCGATGGAGGAACCGACCCAACTGACCCGTTGGATCTGAAATCTCCATGTGCAGGTATTGGATAATTCAGGATCTCCTTTGTACTCTGACTGGTCAGAGGAGGATTTTCTCCAAATCAGGTATTTTCCATCCCATCAGTCAGTTTCACCAGCAGACATCACATTTCATGCCTTCCGGGTAGAGTAGCTTCTAGTCCGCATGCTCTTCATCCTGGAATTACTTTCCCCGTTCACCTCCTTCCCCATCAGCCTCTGTCTGAGGAGGACGAGATACAAACTGCCTCCACATAAACTTCAGAAGGTGAAACGGTGGACCAAGTCTATTTTAGTCCTTCTTGCCGTCATTTCTGGCTTTGCCTTCCTCCTCTTCATCTTCCAGCCTCAGCCTGGTGTGTGTGATAGAGAAGGCTAATTATCTGGTAACCTTCGTCCCAGTTCCTCCGTGGACAGGCAGACGGGTCACCTGGAGCGCCGCATCAGGTGAAGGAGTTTCTGAATGTAAAGGTCAGATGTTTGAAGTATTCCCTCCTCTCCTGTGGGACTGCTGGGGTATGGGGGGGTGAGGTTGGGGCTCTTTGTCATCCATGCTTCTGTCAGGTTGCAGTTGCATTCCTGCTGAACTGTGCAGGATGACTGAAATGTCAGAATGGAGGGGATGGAGGGGTATGGAGGACTCGCTGAGCCCTCCGTAGCCCTCCTTACAGGCTGAAGTCTTTATGCTTTAATATCGTCGCCAAAATGTTGCATCCGCACAAGATCTGCTGGAATTCCCGACGCCGTTCCGGAACAGGAAGTTCTCAGATCCGCTAGTGAGCTCAGGATGATGATTGTGAAGGATTTTCTCTCTGGAAGGTTGACACATGAAGTCTGCTGCTTTTTACTGAACCTGCAGCAGAAATCCGATGCTTGTTTTAAAGTCCTCAATACGTTACGGCCTTCCGTCAAAACTTTCCTGAATAAAGCGCTGAGTGGTGGGATGGGGTTCTCCTGGGAATTCCTGTGTGTGAGGAAGAGCTCTGATTGGTGGATCAGCTTTTCACACGCGTCAACAAGTAGGTGTGCAGCTGCTTCATTTAAACTTACAGTAAGTCCACAATTTGATCGGTGAACAACGGACCAATGATAAGAGGATGGATGATGATCCATCCATCCATCCATCCATCAATCAACCCATCCATCTACCCATCCATCTACCCATCCACTCATCCATCCATCTGTTCATCCATTTTTCAATCCATCCATTCATTCTTCAATCCATCCATCTATCCATCCATCCATCCATCCATCTGTTCATTCATCCATCCATTCTTCAATCCATCCATCCATCCATCCATCTGTTCATCCATCCATCCATCTGTTCATCCATCCATCCATTTTTCAATCCATCCAACCATCCATCCATCCATTCTTCAATCCATCCATCCATCCATTCTTCTATCATCTATCCGTCCATCCATCCATCCATCTACCCATCCACTCATCCATCCATCTGTTCATCCATTTTTCAATCCATCCATTCATTCTTCAATCCATCCATCTATCCATCCATCCATCCATCCATCCATCTGTTCATTCATCCATCCATTCTTCAATCCATCCATCCATCTGTTCATCCATCCATCCATTTTTCAATCCATCCAACCATCCATTCTTCAATCCATCCATCTATCCATTCTTCTATCATCTATCCGTCCATCCATCCATCCATCCGTTCATCCATCCATCCATCCATCCATCTACCCATCCACTCATCCATCCATCTGTTCATCCATCCATCCATCCATCCGTTCATCCATCCATTCATTCTTCAATCCATCCATCTATCCATCCATCCATCCGTTCATCCATCCATCCATTTTTCAATCCATCCAACCATCCATCCATCCATTCTTCAATCCATCTATCCGTCCATCCTTCCATCCATCCAACCATCCATCCATCCATCCATCCATCAATCAGTCCATCAATTTTTCAATCCATCCATCCATTCATTCTTCAATCCATCCATCCATCCACCCATCCGTTCATCCATCCATCCATCCATCCATCCACCCATCCATCCATCCATCCATCCATCCATCCATCCATCCACCCATCCATCCATCCATCCATCCATCCATCCATCCATCCATCTTCTGCCGCTTATCCGGAGTCGGGTCGCGGGGGCAGCAGCCTAAGCAGGGAAGCCCAGACTTCCCTCTCCCCAGCCACTTTTGCCAACTCTGTGGGGATGATCCCGAGGCGTTCCCAGGCCAGCCGAGAGATGTAATCCCTCCACCGTGTCCTGGGTCTTCCCCGGGGTCTCCTCCCAGAGGGACGTGCCTGGAACACCTCACCAGGGAGGTCCAGGAGGCATCCTGACCAGATGCCCGAGCCACCTCAACTGGTTCCTCTCGATGCGGAGGAGCAGCGGCTCTACTCTGATCCCCTCCCGGATGACTGAGCTCCTCACCCTATCTCTAAGGGAGAGCCCGGCCACCCTGCGGAGGAAACCCATTTCAGCCGCCTGTATACGAGATCTGGTTCTTTCGGTCACGACCCACAGCTCATGACCATAGGTGAGGGGTAGGAACGTAGATCGACTGGTAAATCGAGAGCTTCACCTTCTGGCTCAGCTCCTTCTTCACCACGACAGACCGGCGCAGAGTCCGCATTACTGCAGACGCCGCACCGATCCGTCTGTCCATCTCCGATCCGCCTGTCGATCTCACGCTCCATCCTTCATTGATAGCGCTCCTCTTCATCACATCCTCTTCATCCCGTCTGCCTTCAAGTACCGGGTCGTCCTCGTCATCGGGTCCAACTTCTAGTTCCGTGTCAAACCTCCTTTTGAATTCTTGGTGTGACTGAAACCAGGTGGAAACGTTCCTCAGAGATTTGGCTCCATGTGGACATGAAGAATCTCAGGTCTGTGTCTGGTGACGGGTCATGAAGGTGTCTGTTCCAGAATCAGAACCATTCAGAACCAGTTTCATGTGGGTCTCCTGCACAGTCTAAACTGGTGACACATCTTTCAGGGTTTGATGGTTTTTCCGCAAATTTGCTTTTATTTTCTTCTCTGCTGCACCTGATGGGATACAATCTCCTGCACTTCATCCTGCTTTGTGTCGTCTGCACACACACACACACACACACACAGAGGATGCTTGTTAGTTGTTAGTGTTAGCAGCCCGATGACCTCTGTTCACAGTGAAACTGGTGTGTGTGGAAATTACAGCTCAGCTGTGATGAACGCTGCTCCAGCTTCTTCCTGTTGTCGGTGTTCTGACACCCCCCCCCCCATTTATCCTCCCCCCTGCTCCTCCTCCCCCCGGTTTATCCTCCCCCCTGCCCGTCTCGCTGCAGGGCAGGAAGCTTGGTTTTTTACTAAGTTAAATGCTTTAATTAAGCCCACCTCCCACTTGGGAAGAGACAGAGAGGCGACATCGGCCTCATTAGAGCTTCCTGTGTCCGCCACCATCTACACCATCGCTGCCAGTTCACCAGCTCCACCAGCTCCACCAGTTCCACCAGCTCCACCAGCTCCACCAGTTCCACCAGTTCCACCAGCTCCACCAGCTCCACCAGTTCCACCAGCTCCACCAGTTCCACCAGTTCCACCAGCTCCACCAGCTCCGCCAGCTCCACCAGTTCCACCAGCTCCACCAGCTCCACCAGTTCCACCAGTTCCACCAGCTCCACCAGCTCCGCCAGCTCCACCAGTTCCACCAGCTCCACCAGCTCCACCAGTTCCACCAGTTCCACCAGTTCCACCAGCTCCACCAGCTCCGCCAGCTCCACCAGTTCCACCAGCTCCACCAGCTCCACCAGCTCCACCAGTTCCACCAGTTCCACCAGTTCCACCAGCTCCACCAGTTCCACCAGTTCCGCCAGTTCCGCCAGCTCCGCCAGCTCCACCAGTTCCACCAGTTCCACCAGCTCCACCAGCTCCACCAGTTCCACCAGTTCCACCAGTTCCACCAGCTCCGCCAGCTCCACCAGCTCCACCAGTTCCACCAGCTCCACCAGCTCCACCAGCTCCACCAGTTCCACCAGCTCCACCAGTTCTACCAGCTCCACCAGTTCCACCAGCTCCGCCAGCTCCACCAGTTCCACCAGTTCCACCAGCTCCGCCAGCTCCACCAGTTCCACCAGTTCCACCAGCTCCGCCTGCTCCACCAGTTCCACCAGTTCCGCCAGCTCCGCCAGCTCCACCAGTTCCACCAGCTCCGCCAGCTCCACCAGCTCCACCAGTTCCACCAGCTCCGACAGCTCCACCAGTTCCACCAGTTCCACCAGCTCCACCAGTTCCACCAGCTCCGCCAGCTCCGCCAGCTCCACCAGCTCCACCAGGTCCACCAGCTCCGACAGCTCCACCAGTTCCACCAGTTCCACCAGCTCCGCCAGCTCCGCCAGCTCCACCAGCTCCACCAGTTCCACCAGCTCCGCCAGCTCCACCAGCTCCACCAGCTCCGCCAGTTCCACCAGTTCCACCAGCTCCGCCAGCTCCGCCAGCTCCACCAGCTCCACCAGTTCCACCAGCTCCACCAGTTCCACCAGCTCCACCAGCTCCACCAGTTCCACCAGTTCCACCAGCTCCACCAGCTCCACCAGTTCCACCAGCTCCACCAGTTCCACCAGCTCCGCCAGCTCCACCAGCTCCACCAGCTCCACCAGTTCCACCAGCTCCACCAGTTCCACCAGTTCCACCAGCTCCACCAGCTCCACCAGTTCCACCAGCTCCACCAGTTCCACCAGCTCCACCAGCTCCACCAGTTCCGCCAGCTCCACCAGCTCCACCAGTTCCACCAGCTCCACCAGTTCCGCCAGCTCCACCAGCTCCACCAGCTCCACCAGTTCCACCAGCTCCACCAGCTCCACCAGCTCCACCAGTTCCACCAGCTCCACCAGTTCCACCAGCTCCACCAGTTCCGCCAGCTCCACCAGTTCCACCAGCTCCACCAGCTCCACCACTAGCTGTTATGGACCTGTTTTCATGGAAGCTCGTCTTAATAAACCCCTCAGAAACTGTAAGAATTCAGCTCTGAGACATGAAGCAGGCTGACATTTAAAGGTGTTTTCTTCCTTTCACGCCAGTTGATGTTTTTTAATATTCGCATCCAACAGATATCTTATGGACCAATCAGAGAAGGCGTGTTGACGTATAGATCAGCGGTTGCAGCTCTGCAGACGACACTACGCTGCTGTTTCACTCAAACGTTGTACCGTCATGCTGACATCTTTATTATCTCGTCTCTGCTTCTTACAGCCAGCTGCTACAGCAGATCGTCCAGCTGTCCCACAGACGTCCCTAAGTCGTCCTGAAGCGGCCGGGGTTCAGATTCAGATCCTGAATTAAACCATGAAACACCCCAAACATTGATAATTAACTGCTGAATTACCGCGCAGCGTCTGCGTACGGCTGACGGATCATAGCTAGCACTGGTAAAACGTGTTTCTGTGCTCCAGCGTTGGGTTACACCGTCATTTCTCAGTTTCTCTTCCATGTTTATCTCACAAATTTAATAAGAAGCTCCAGAAATCTGGAAATGTGTGATCACTGTCTCCTTCGACCTCCATGGTGCATTCGGTGGTGACGCTGTAACCGCTCTTATGCAGACGCCATACAAGTGTAAATCCAGCTTCACCTTTATCTTCTTCACCTGTTTAGTCGTATCAGCTGGATTAGATGTGGCCAACTTCACATCGTCCACAGTCAGACCGGTAGATTTTCTGACAGCTGTAGAAAATGGAATATCACATAATCACACGTCCGGTCCGATGGCGTCGTTTAACTGCACCCTAAGCAGTGGAACAGTGGACCTCAGCTGCATGAGAGAACATGGCGGAACATGGTGGAACATGACAGAACATGGCGGAACATGGCGGAACATGGTGGAACATGACAGAACATGGCGGAACATGGCGGAACATGGTGGAACATGGTGGAACATGACAGAACATGGCGGAACATGACAGAACATGGCGGAACATGACAGAACATGGCGGAACATGGCGGAACATGGTGGAACATGAGATAACATGGCGGAACAAGGTGGAACATAGCGGAACATGACAGAACATGACAGAACATGGCGGAACATGACGGAACATGGCGGAACAAGGCGGAACATAGCGGAACATGACAGAACATGACAGAACATGGCGGAACATGACGGAACATGGTGGAACATGGCGGAACATGGTGGAACATGGCGGAACATGGTGGAACATGACAGAACATGGCGGAACATGGCGGAACATGGTGGAACATGACAGAACATGGCGGAACATAGCGGAACATGGTGGAACATGGTGGAACATGACAGAACATGGCGGAACATGACAGAACATGGCGGAACATGGCGGAACATGACAGAACATGGCGGAACATGACAGAACATGGCGGAACATGACAGAACATGGCGGAACATGGCGGAACATGACAGAACATGGCGGAACATGACAGAACATGGCGGAACATGGTGGAACATGAGATAACATGGCGGAACAAGGCGGAACATAGCGGAACATGACAGAACATGGCGGAACATGACAGAACATGGCGGAACATGACAGAACATGGCGGAACATGGCGGAACATGGTGGAACATGAGATAACAAGGCGGAACATGGCGGAACAAGGCGGAACATAGCGGAACATGACAGAACATGACAGAACATGGCGGAACATGGTGGAACATGAGATAACAAGGCGGAACATGGCGGAACAAGGCGGAACATAGCGGAACATGACAGAACATGACAGAACATGGTGGAACATGACAGAACATGGCGGAACATGACAGAACATGGCGGAACATGACAGAACATGGCGGAACATGGTGGAACATGAGATAACAAGGCGGAACATGGCGGAACAAGGCGGAACATAGCGGAACATGACAGAACATGACAGAACATGGCGGAACATGGTGGAACATGGCGGAACATGGCGGAACATGAGATAACAAGGCGGAACATAGCGGAACAAGGCGGAACATGGCGGAACATGGTGGAACATGAGATAACAAGGCGGAACATAGCGGAACAAGGCGGAACATAGCGGAACATGGCGGAACATGACAGAACATGACAGAACATGGCGGAACATGGCGGAACATGGTGGAACATGGTGGAACATGGCGGAACATGACAGAACATGACAGAACATGGCGGAGCATGGCGGAACATGGCGGAACATGGTGGAACATGGCGGAACATGACAGAACATGGCAGAACATGGCAGAACATGGCGGAACATGACAGAACATGGCGGAACATGACGGAACATGGCGGAACATGGTGGAACATGGCGGAACATGACAGAACATGGCGGAACATGACGGAACATGGCGGAACATGGTGGAACATGGCAGAACATGACAGAACATGGCAGAACATGGTGGAGCATGGCGGAGCATGGCGGAACATGACGGAACATGGCGGCACATGGCGGCACATGACGGAACATGACAGAACATGACAGAACATGGCGGAACATGGCGGAGCATGGCGGAGCATGGCGGAACATGGCGGAACATGACAGAACATGGCGGAACATGGCGGAACATGACAGAACATGACAGAACATGGCGGAACATGACGGAACATGGCGGAACATGACGGAACATGGCGGAACATGACGGAACATGGAGGAACATGGCGAAACATGGCGAAACAAAGCAGAACATGGTGGAACATGACAGAACATGGCAGACTGCGGTGGTAAAATACAGAATGTTAACATCATAAAAAAAATAAATAAATAAAAAATTTTAAAAATTTTAAAAAAAAGAATGTTAACATCCGCTTCAGACAATATAATAATAAAAATAGTGAATCACTTATTAGGGTTGCCACCAAGCTGCAGACTTCTGCAATTTAAAGTGAAGCCTATGTGGAAGTGCATAAAACTGCAGTTCCCCCTTCATCCACTAGGGGCTCCAAATCAGAGCAAATCCCCATAGACTCCCATGTTAAAAAGACCAACTTCACAGAAGAAATAAACATGTTTACAGCAGGAATAAACAAGTTTACAGTAGAAATAAACAAGTTTACAGTAGAAATAAACATGTTTACAGCAGAAATAAACATGTTTACAGCAGAAATAAACATGTTTACATCAGAAATAAACATGTTTACAGCAGAAATAAACATGTTTACAGCCTGCTAGAAAAAAAACATTTTAGGTTTAATAGGTCAGGGAAGTGAATTTTTTTCTAACTTTCCCGTTTAGAAGTAATGTCATCGCCTATCCTTTTGATTGACAGCTATTCAATCTCCCGCTTCAAGAAGTAGGATAACCGTGGTTTTTAGCCGGTTAACAGTGTGACTTAACCCTGCTTACTTCTGTTAGCTGGTTAGCTTCTGTTATCTTCAGGTTAGCTCGGTTAGCTCTTAGCTACAGGCAGGTCAGAGTTTGCTAGATGATCCCACCCCCCTCTCAGCTCCACCTCTTTGCCCATTTGTGTATCTTCCGGGAGAGACGACATGCTTGGTGACGATGAGAACCGCCCATTTCAGCTCTTCAGAAACCTACGGGTGACGTCCTACACGTCAGTCGCACACATCAACAGTAAATCTAAAGATAATTCACAAAATAAAACACAGAAAGTACAACAGCCAGCAAAATTGTATTTCAGGTTGAATCTGTGCCTCCGTGTTGGGCAGTCACGGTTGCCTAGAGACAGACATGACTCATCTGCATGTCTCAGAAGATCCACACCTTCAAATATGTAACCTGGTATTCAGTTTGATTCATTGATTACTTGATCACCCCTTTAAGACACCAGCAGAAAACATACCACTGCTGTCGGTGCCCCTCCCACCATGGTGGGCGACCCTCATTGTATTTCTGAAAGATCACAACCCTGCACGTGCTCCTAAAGACAGCGTTTCAGGCAGCATCTGAGGGTGAATCTGTTCAAATAACAGAAATAGATCTGCCACCATTGCTTCTAATTGTTCCCGATTTGGCCACACTTGCTATATGTTTTGTAATATTTACTCCGAAGACCATAAAACTAAGCAGACATACAGAGAACATATCTGTATCTCACTGGAAATGTTTCCATTGTCTCAGTAAAATCTCGTAACATTACACAACAAAATGTATAAAAACCGATACGTTAGCTTAAAGCTAACGTCTATGGAGAATACCATTGGAAAGCTAGCGGTTAGCATGCAAACAGATAAACCAGGGATTTTAACAACCTTATCTATCAGCAACTGTTTAACTCAGAAATATGGTCTGCTTCAAATTAAAAATTGACTAGAAAATTTACACAATTGTTTTCTAGCCATAAAGGAGAACTTGAAAAACATCTGGCAACAGAAAAACTTTTGGTTTACTGCATTAAACGTCACCAGTAGATGGCTGCTTAGCTAGTTGTTTATATGTTCATGATCACTATGAATATCAGTATATCAACACTAATTTCTGACATTAATTTATATAAACAAGGAGTTATTATATTATCTGACTGCTTGTACAGCAGCAATGTGCTGTAATAAAGGAAACTGATGGTGATACATCTTAAAATTGTATCAGTAATAATAGAATTGTTAGTACAATATTGCCTGTGATATCATTATCGAGATATTTTTACTGTGATATAATTTTTTGGCATATCTGCCACCTCTAAGCGGATTCATGTGGTGATGAAGGCAGCACCTTCCATCCCATCTCACCTCCCGCCAGCATGAATATTATGGACGCTCACATTAATCTGATTCTTTTCTACGTTCAACTTCTAACTAAACATGTTCCGGTGGAGGTAACAGCGGCGCTCTGGGTTGAAATGTCACATGATCCGGTCACAGCGGTGTGGTAATGAAGGCTTTTCCAAACCCACCCAACTTCTAAACCTGCTTGAGGCTGAAACTGGACCCTGCTGGACCTGGATCCTGCTGGACCTGGATCCTGCTGGACCTAGATCCTGCTGGACCTGGATCCTGCTGGACCTGGATCCTGCTGGACCTGGATCCTGCTGGACCTAGATCCTGCTGGATCTGGATCCTGCTGGACCTAGATGCTGCTGGACCTGGACCCTGCTGGACCTAGATCCTGCTGGACCTGGATCCTGCTGGACCTAGATCCTGCTGGATCTGGATCCTGCTGGACCTAGATGCTGCTGGACCTGGATCCTGCTGGACCTAGATCCTGCTGGACCTGGATCCTGCTGGACCTAGATCCTGCTGGATCTGGATCCTGCTGGACCTGGATCCTGCTGGACCTAGATCCTGCTGGACCTGGATCCTGTTGGACCTAGATGCTGCTGGACCTGGATCCTGCTGGACCTAGATCCTGCTGGACCTGGATCCTGTTGGACCTAGATGCTGCTGGACCTGGATCCTGCTGGACCTAGATCCTGCTGGATCTGGATCCTGCTGGACCTAGATGCTGCTGGACCTGGACCCTGCTGGACCTAGATCCTGCTGGACCTGGATCCTGCTGGACCTAGATCCTGCTGGATCTGGATCCTGCTGGACCTAGATGCTGCTGGACCTGGATCCTGCTGGACCTAGATCCTGCTGGACCTGGATCCTGCGGGACCTAGATCCTGCTGGATCTGGATCCTGCTGGATCTGGATCCTGCTGGACCTAGATCCTGCTGGACCTGGATCCTGCTGGACCTGGACCCTGCTGGACCTAGATCCTGCTGGACCTAGATCCTGCTGGACCTAGATCCTGCTGGATCTGGATCCTGCTGGACCTGGATCCTGCTGGACCTGGACCCTGCTGGACCTGGATCCTGCTGGACCTAGATCCTGCTGGACCTGGATCCTGTTGGACCTAGATGCTGCTGGACCTGGATCCTGCTGGACCTAGATCCTGCTGGACCTGGATCCTGCTGGACCTGGACCCTGCTGGACCTGGATCCTGCTGGACCTAGATCCTGCTGGACCAGGATCCTGCTGGACCTGGATCCTGCTGGACCTGGATCCTGCTGGACCTGGATCCTGCTGGACCTAGATCCTGCTGGATCTGGATCCTGCTGGACCTGGATCCTGCTGGACCTAGATCCTGCTGGACCTAGATCCTGTTGGACCTAGATGCTGCTGGACCTGGATCCTGCTGGACCTAGATGCTGCTGGACCTGGATCCTGCTGGACCTAGATCCTGCTGGACCTGGATCCTGCTGGACCTGGACCCTGCTGGACCTGGATCCTGCTGGACCTAGATGCTGCTGGACCAGGACCAGCAGCGAAGGCCAGAAATTCATGAGAATCCAGATGTTTTTAGGTTTTCCTGTTGAATTGTAGAGCCTGTCTGCAAACATCAGTAGAAACCATTCATCTGCATCCTGGAGGTTTGGGGATTTATAGCTGTAGATTCAGGTTCATCTTCCTCCTGGGACGGAAGGTAACGATGTTACTGATCTCTCTGGGTCGAGCTGGCTCAGTCGGTCCCGTGGAGCCGCCATCCTGCAGGTTTAGGGTGTTTCTCTGTTTCAACGCAGCAGATTCTAATAAGCAGATCAGCTGCTGGAGGAACATCTAAAACATGCAGGACCAAACTTGCCTCTTCCCCACCAAACTGAACAGGCAGTCTGCCTGCTCTATGGTGGCCCTGGAGGGACACGTGTCACATTGAAAAACCCCAAACTATGTCAGTAGCAGATGTTCTGCTGCCTCGATGTCCAGAAATCCTGTAAATGCTCCTTCATCATCATGATGTTGAAGATTCCTCTGATGTCCTGTCAGTCAGGAACATCCGCCAGGTGTGATGAAGACATGATCCCTCTTTTCCGAGATGATGTCCATGAGCTGGTCTTTCTATCCCACCCGTCCACCTTCATCTTCTCTGTTCTCCCTCACAGCTTGCAGTGTCCTGGTTTTATTCCTGGATGGTGGTTTGCATGATTCTCCTCTCTCTGAGGATCATTTAGAGTTCTAACACGCCTCCCTCTCTGTCTCTCCAGGACTGGCCAGGGCCAAGTCAGTGCCCAGCCATACCTACTCCAACGAGGTGGTCACCCTGTGGTACCGGCCTCCAGATGTCCTGCTGGGATCCACCGACTACTCCACCTGCCTGGACATGTGGTGGGTTTCATTTAGCCCTGAGCTCAGACACAAACCGGTTTAAACCTGCCTGCATGCAGGACGGAGCTCCTGCATGCAGGCAGGTTTGTTTGTTTTGCTTCACAGGTGTCTGCATTCCCATCACACTGGACTCGGTCCGGTTGGTGACTCGGTCTGGTTGGTGACTCGGTCTGGTTGGAGACTGGGTCCGGTTGGAGACTCGGTCCGGTTGGAGACTGAGTCCGGTTGGAGACTCGGTCCGGTTGGTGACTCGGTCTGGTTGGAGACTGGGTCCGGTTGGAGACTCGGTCCGGTTGGAGACTGAGTCCGGTTGGAGACTCAGTCTGGTTGGAGACTGGGTCCGGTTGGAGAGTGGGTCCGGTTGGAGACTCAGTCTGGTTGGAGACTCAGTCTGGTTGGAGACTGGGTCCGGTTGGAGACTGAGTCCGGTTGGAGACTCGGTCCGGTTGGAGACTGAGTCCGGTTGGAGACTCGGTCTGGTTGGAGACTGGGTCCGGTTGGAGACTCAGTCTGGTTGGAGACTTGGTCTGGTTGGAGACTGGGTCCGGTTGGAGACTGGGTCGGGTTGGTGACTCGGTCCGGTTGGAGACTGGGTCCGGTTGGTGACTCGGTCCGGTTGGAGACTGGGTCCGGTTGGTGACTCGGTCCGGTTGGAGACTGGGTCCAGTTGGAGACTGGGTCCGGTTGGAGACTCGGTCTGGTTGGAGACTCAGTCCGGTTGGAGACTGGGTCCGGTTGGAGACTCAGTCCGGTTGGAGACTCGGTCTGGTTGGAGACTCAGTCCGGTTGGAGACTGGGTCCGGTTGGAGACTCAGTCCGGTTGGAGACTCAGTCTGGTTGGTGACTCGGTCCGGTTGGTGACTCGGTCCGGTTGGAGAGTGGGTCCGGTTGGAGACTCAGTCTGGTTGGAGACTCAGTCCGGTTGGAGACTGGGTCCAGTTGGAAACTCGGTCCGGTTGGTGACTCGGTCTGGTTCGAGACTGGGTCCGGTTGGAGACTCGGTCTGGTTGGAGACTCAGTCTGGTTGGAGACTGGGTCCGGTTGGAGACTCAGTCTGGTTGGAGACTGGGTCCGGTTGGAGACTGAGTCCGGTTGGAGACTCAGTCTGGTTGGAGACTGGGTCCGGTTGGAGACTCGGTCCGGTTGGAGACTGAGTCCGGTTGGAGACTCAGTCTGGTTGGAGACTGGGTCCGGTTGGAGACTCAGTCTGGTTGGAGACTCGGTCTGGTTGGAGACTGGGTCCGGTTGGAGACTCGGTCCGGTTGGAGACTGAGTCCGGTTGGAGACTCAGTCTGGTTGGAGACTGGGTCTGGTTGGAGACTCGGTCTGGTTCGAGACTGGGTCCGGTTGGAGACTGGGTCGGGTTGGTGACTCGGTCCGGTTGGAGACTGGGTCCAGTTGGAGACTGGGTCCGGTTGGAGACTCAGTCCGGTTGGAGACTCGGTCTGGTTGGAGACTCAGTCCGGTTGGAGACTCGGTCCGGTTGGTGACTCGGTCCGGTTGGAGACTCGGTCTGGTTGGTGACTCGGTCCGGTTGGTGACTCGGTCCGGTTGGAGACTCAGTCCGGTTGGAGACTCAGTCTGGTTGGAGACTCAGTCCGGTTGGAGACTGGGTCCAGTTGGAAACTCGGTCTGGTTGGAGACTTGGTCTGGTTCGAGTCTGGGTCCGGTTGGAGACTCGGACTGGTTGGAGACTCAGTCTGGTTGGAGACTGGGTCCGGTTGGAGACTGAGTCCGGTTGGAGACTCAGTCTGGTTGGAGACTGGGTCTGGTTGGAGACTCGGTCCGGTTGGAGACTGAGTCCGGTTGGAGACTCAGTCTGGTTGGAGACTGGGTCCGGTTGGAGACTCAGTCTGGTTGGAGACTCGGTCTGGTTGGAGACTGGGTCCGGTTGGAGACTCGGTCCGGTTGGAGACTGAGTCCGGTTGGAGACTGGGTCGGGTTGGTGACTCGGTCCGGTTGGAGACTGGGTCCGGTTGGTGACTCGGTCCGGTTGGAGACTGGGTCCAGTTGGAGACTGGGTCCGGTTGGAGACTCGGTCTGGTTGGAGACTCAGTCCGGTTGGAGACTGGGTCCGGTTGGAGACTGGGTCCGGTTGGAGACTCGGTCTGGTTGGAGACTCAGTCCGGTTGGAGACTGGGTCCGGTTGGAGACTCAGTCCGGTTGGAGACTCGGTCTGGTTGGAGACTGGGTCCGGTTGGAGACTCAGTCTGGTTGGAGACTCGGTCTGGTTGGAGACTGGGTCCGGTTGGAGACTCGGTCCGGTTGGAGACTGAGTCCGGTTGGAGACTCAGTCTGGTTGGAGACTGGGTCTGGTTGGAGACTCGGTCTGGTTCGAGACTGGGTCCGGTTGGAGACTGGGTCGGGTTGGTGACTCGGTCCGGTTGGAGACTGGGTCCAGTTGGAGACTGGGTCCGGTTGGAGACTCAGTCCGGTTGGAGACTCGGTCTGGTTGGAGAGTCAGTCCGGTTGGAGACTCGGTCCGGTTGGTGACTCGGTCCGGTTGGAGACTCGGTCTGGTTGGTGACTCGGTCCGGTTGGTGACTCGGTCCGGTTGGAGACTCGGTCCGGTTGGAGACTCAGTCTGGTTGGAGACTCAGTCCGGTTGGAGACTGGGTCCAGTTGGAAACTCGGTCTGGTTGGAGACTTGGTCTGGTTCGAGTCTGGGTCCGGTTGGAGACTCGGACTGGTTGGAGACTCAGTCTGGTTGGAGACTGGGTCCGGTTGGAGACTCAGTCTGGTTGGAGACTGGGTCCGGTTGGAGACTGGGTCCGGTTGGAGACTGAGTCCGGTTGGAGACTCAGTCTGGTTGGAGACTGGGTCCGGTTGGAGACTCAGTCTGGTTGGAGACTCGGTCTGGTTGGAGACTGGGTCCGGTTGGAGACTCGGTCCGGTTGGAGACTGAGTCCGGTTGGAGACTGGGTCGGGTTGGTGACTCGGTCCGGTTGGAGACTGGGTCCGGTTGGTGACTCGGTCCGGTTGGAGACTGGGTCCAGTTGGAGACTGGGTCCGGTTGGAGACTCGGTCTGGTTGGAGACTCAGTCCGGTTGGAGACTGGGTCCGGTTGGAGACTCGGTCTGGTTGGAGACTCAGTCCGGTTGGAGACTGGGTCCGGTTGGAGACTCAGTCCGGTTGGAGACTCGGTCTGGTTGGTGACTCGGTCCGGTTGGTGACTCGGTCCGGTTGGAGAGTGGGTCCGGTTGGAGACTCAGTCCGGTTGGAGACTCAGTCCGGTTGGAGACTGGGTCCAGTTGGAAACTCGGTCTGGTTGGAGACTTGGTCTGGTTCGAGACTGGGTCCGGTTGGAGACTCGGTCTGGTTGGAGACTCGGTCTGGTTGGAGACTCAGTCTGGTTGGAGACTGGGTCCGGTTGGAGACTCAGTCTGGTTGGAGACTGGGTCCGGTTGGAGACTGGGTCCGGTTGGAGACTGAGTCCGGTTGGAGACTCAGTCTGGTTGGAGACTGGGTCCGGTTGGAGACTCAGTCTGGTTGGAGACTCGGTCTGGTTGGAGACTGGGTCCGGTTGGAGACTCGGTCCGGTTGGAGACTGAGTCCGGTTGGAGACTGGGTCGGGTTGGTGACTCGGTCCGGTTGGAGACTGGGTCCGGTTGGTGACTCGGTCCGGTTGGAGACTGGGTCCAGTTGGAGACTGGGTCCGGTTGGAGACTCGGTCTGGTTGGAGACTCAGTCCGGTTGGAGACTGGGTCCGGTTGGAGACTCGGTCTGGTTGGAGACTCAGTCCGGTTGGAGACTGGGTCCGGTTGGAGACTCGGTCTGGTTGGAGACTCAGTCCGGTTGGAGACTGGGTCCGGTTGGAGACTCAGTCCGGTTGGAGACTCGGTCTGGTTGGTGACTCGGTCCGGTTGGTGACTCGGTCCGGTTGGAGAGTGGGTCCGGTTGGAGACTGGGTCGGGTTGGAGACTCAGTCCGGTTGGAGACTGGGTCCAGTTGGAAACTCGGTCTGGTTGGAGACTTGGTCTGGTTCGAGACTGGGTCCGGTTGGAGACTCGGTCTGGTTGGAGACTCAGTCTGGTTGGAGACTCGGTCTGGTTGGAGACTCAGTCTGGTTGGAGACTGGGTCCGGTTGGAGACTCAGTCCGGTTGGTGACTCGGTCCGGTTGGAGACTTGGTCTGGTTCGAGACTGGGTCCGGTTGGAGACTCGGTCTGGTTGGAGACTCAGTCTGGTTGGAGACTCGGTCTGGTTGGAGACTCAGTCTGGTTGGAGACTGGGTCCGGTTGGAGACTCAGTCTGGTTGGAGACTCAGTCTGGTTGGAGACTGGGTCCGGTTGGTGACTCGGTCCGGTTGGAGACTGGGTCCGTTTGGAGACTCAGTCCGGTTGGAGACTGGGTCTGGTTGGAGACTCAGTCTGGTTGGAGACTGGGTCCGGTTGGAGACTCAGTCTGGTTGGAGACTGGGTCCGGTTGGAGACTCAGTCTGGTTGGAGACTGGGTCCGGTTGGTGACTGGGTCTGGTTGGAGACTCGGTCTGGTTCGAGACTGGGTCCGGTTGGAGACTGGGTCGGGTTGGTGACTCGGTCCGGTTGGAGACTGGGTCCGGTTGGTGACTCGGTCCGGTTGGAGACTGGGTCCAGTTGGAGACTGGGTCCGGTTGGAGACTCGGTCTGGTTGGAGACTCAGTCCGGTTGGAGACTGGGTCCGGTTGGAGACTCGGTCTGGTTGGAGACTCAGTCCGGTTGGAGACTGGGTCCGGTTGGAGACTCAGTCCGGTTGGAGACTCGGTCTGGTTGGAGACTCAGTCCGGTTGGAGACTGGGTCCGGTTGGAGACTCAGTCCGGTTGGAGACTCGGTCTGGTTGGTGACTCGGTCCGGTTGGTGACTCGGTCCGGTTGGAGAGTGGGTCCGGTTGGAGACTGGGTCCGGTTGGAGACTCAGTCTGGTTGGTGACTCGGTCCCGTTGGAGACTGGGTAATGGTGATGAAGATAATGATGATGATGAGGGTGATGAGGATGATGATGAGGGTGATGATGATGATGATGAGGATGATGATGATGATGATGATGAGGGTGATGATGATGATGAGGATGATGAGGATGATGATGAGGGTGATGATGATGATGAGGATGATGAGGATTATGATGAGGGTGATGATGATGATGAGGGTGATGATGATGATGATGAGGATGATGATGAGGGTGATGATGATGATGATGAGGATGATGATGAGGATGATGATGAGGGTGATGATGAGGGTGATGATGATGATGATGAGGATGATGATGAGGGTGATGATGATGATGATGAGGATGATGATGAGGGTGATGATGAGGGTGATGATGATGATGATGAGGATGATGATGAGGGTGATGAGGATGATGAGGATGATGATGAGGGTGATGATGATGATGATGATGATGATGATGAGGGTGATGATGATGATGAGGGTGATGATGATGATGATGAGGGTGATGATGATGATGATAAGGGTGATGATGATGATGATGATGATGATAAGGGTGATGATTTTGATGATGATGATAAGGGTGATGATGATGACGGTGATGATGATGATGATGATGATGATGATGATGATGATTATGATGATGATGACGGTGATGATGAAGGCTCTTGCAGCAGGCTAACCTGGAACAGCTTCTGGAAAAGAGGAACATGGTTCTGCAAGACAAGATGATGTCATTGTGAGTTCTTCTTCTGCTGTCTGCACATGGCAGCAGGTCCTCCGAGCCTGGGAATCGTTTCCTTTTCTTCTTCGTGTCTGACTCCGGTGAGACGAAGTTTGAGTGGACGGTGCCTCTCCAGGTGGAAATGATGAAACATTTCCCGTCTTTAACCACAAAGCTACTGTGAGGTTCTCTGGACTCACCTCGACTCCACAGCAGCGTTTCCACATGGAGCGTTTCAGCTTGCAGGATGGAGCGGAGCAGGGCTCCAGGGTCCGAGCAGGCAGCTGTTCTCAGGTTAGCAAATCCACAAGATGTCTGTCCTCCCATAGAGCCCCATGTGTCACTGTGCCCCCCCCCCCCCACCCCTCACCCTGCTCACTCAGAATCCAGTCGTCCGTGAAGAAGCAGCGTCTGCAGGACCCAGGAGGTTGTTTAGATCTGTCCTCCTGCCTGGAGCTGCATCCATCACAGCAGACTGCAGGTTAGAGGCTGCAAGGACATGATGGAGGGGGATGGGGGGAAGGGAGGGAGAGGGGGAGGGGGAGATGGGGGTACGGGGGTAGGGGGAACAGGAGGGGGGGGGGGGGGGGGGGGGGGGGGGCGGGTTCTTTCACCTTCCTGCACAGCTCTGTGATACAATCCTTCTGAGAGGAGGCTTTATGTTACTGTCAGAGAGGAAAGTAGAGATGTTTTCCCAAGACTGGACCTGGACCTGGACCGGACCAGTACTAGAACAATAACCAGGACCAGGGCCTCAACAATAACCAGGACCAGGACCAGGACTAGGACCAGAACCAGAACCTAGACCAGAACCAAGCATACAAAAAAACAGTCCCTGACAAGCTTGGACTCGCTATCAGGTCAACTTTACTTCCCAGCAGCAGATAAACATCATGTCACATGATCATTCTGAGACATTTTATCATCTGATGCAGCAACATGGAGCTTTTACTGGTTCAACTGGGAGCAGGTGGGGAACCTAACTGGGTGTAAAAGGAGCATTTCAGAGTCTGCCAGATGGAAAGATGGACAGAACTTCAACAGTCTGAGACAAACTGGATCTAAAAGTCCAGAAACATGTTCCTCAGATGTTGAAGTTCTACAGAGCAGAAGCTCATCTACATATTCAGAGAATCAGGAAGAATCTCTGTATGTCGGGGACAAGGCTGGATGCTGGTGATCTTCTGCATTATAACATGATTCTCTACTGGAAACCAGTGCATGGACTCAGGAAGCTTCCAGAAACCAGTGTGAACCCAGTTCAGGCTGAAATCCACACATGCAGGTTAAAGCTCCATCATATGTGAAGAGGATCCAGAAACACGCCGTCTTCTCTGGACCAAAGCTCATTTAAAATGTTCTGAGTGGAAACCTGGATGAAGATGTGGAATAGTTTGTGGACAGCATGGACGGCGTGTCCTGCAGACTAAAGAGGAGAGGGAGCATCCAGCTTGTTATCAGCCTGCATCTCTGATGGGATGGGGTTGCATTAGTGCCGATGGCGTGGGCAGCTTCCACATCTGGGAAGCTCCATCAATGCTGGAAAGTCCAGTACGTCTCACACTGCTGCAGAGGATGGTGGTCCTGATGGGGAGGTCCACAGATCAACTTCTGCTTGTGGTTCCTAAGACGAAGCGTAAACTGAGAGGTGACCGAGCTTTTTCTGTTATTGGTCCCAAGTTGTGGAATAAGCTGCCCCTGTACATTAGACAGGCTGAATCGCTTCTTGTTTTTAAGTCTTGTCTGAAGACTCATTTTTTCTCTTTGGCGTTTTACTAATTTAAAGGGTTGTTTTACTATTAACAATGTGCTGATGCTCCAATTATGATGTAAATATGTATGTTTTATTGTTTCTTCTGTACAGCACTTTGGTCAACTTTGTTGTTTTTAACGGTGCTTTATAAATAAACTGGATTGGATTGGATTGGATGATGGTGTTCCTGATGGAGAGGATGGTGTTCCTGATGGAGAGGATGGTGGTCCTGATGGGGATGATGGTGGTCCTGATGGGGATGATGATGGTCCTGATGGGGATGATGGTGGTCCTGATGGAGAGGATGGTGGTCCTGATGGGGATGATGGTGGTCCTGATGGAGAGGATGGTGGTCCTGATGGGGATGATGATGGTCCTGATGGGGATGATGGTGGTCCTGATGGGGATGATGGTGGTCCTGATGGAGAGGATGGTGGTCCTGATGGGGATGATGGTGGTCCTGATGGGGATGATGATGGTCCTGATGGGGATGATGGTGGTCCTGATGGGGATGATGGTGTTCCTGATGGAGAGGATGGCGGTCCTAATGGGGATGATGGTGGTCCTGATGGGGATGATGGTGGTCCTAATGGGGATGATGGTGGTCCTGATGGGGATGATGGTGGTCCTAATGGGGATGATGGTGGTCCTGATGGGGATGATGGTGGTCCTGATGGGGATGATGGTGGTCCTGATGGGGATGATGGTGGTCCTAATGGGGATGATGGTGGTCCTGATGGGGATGATGGTGGTCCTGATGGGGATGATGGTGGTCCTGATGGGGATGATGGTGGTCCTAATGGGGATGATGGTGGTCCTGATGGGGATGATGGTGGTCCTGATGGGGATGATGGTGGTCCTAATGGGGATGATGGTGGTCCTGATGGGGATGATGGTGGTCCTGATGGGGATGATGATGGTCCTGATGGGGATGATGGTGGTCCTAATGGGGATGATGGTGGTCCTGATGGGGATGATGGTGGTCCTGATGGGGATGATGATGGTCCTGATGGGGATGATGGTGGTCCTAATGGGGATGATGGTGGTCCTGATGGGGATGATGGTGGTCCTGATGGGGATGATGGTGGTCCTGATGGGGATGATGGTGGTCCTGATGGGGATGATGGTGGTCCTAATGGGGATGATGATGGTCCTGATGGGGATGATGGTGGTCCTGATGGGGATGATGGTGGTCCTAATGGGGATGATGGTGGTCCTGATGGGGATGATGGTGGTCCTGATGGGGATGATGGTGGTCCTAATGGGGATGATGATGGTCCTGATGGGGATGATGGTGGTCCTGTTGGGGAGGATGATGAAACCCATTCCTGCTGCTTGGTTTAAACTGTGTAACCTGGATTTTTCTGTCGGATCAGGACAGACGACGGGAATTTAGAAGCAGATTAAATGAACCGTGTTTTAATGTCTCTTCTGTCTTCCAGGGGAGTCGGCTGCATCTTCATTGAGATGATTCAAGGAGTGGCAGCTTTTCCTGGGATGAAGGACATCCAGGACCAGTTGGAGAGGATTTTCCTGGTGAGTTACTGATGCAGGATAAATTCATTCACCTGTCTCCTCTATGTGGATACAAAATAGTTCAGATTTCAGGTTTTTCCAACATTAAAAACATTAAACCAGAACAAAATCTATAACCTTTAATAACCTGAAAAACAAGCTGATCTGTCGGAGCAAACTGAAATTCCACCCAAAACTGATGAAGAGAAATCCAGTCCTGCAGTCTGCAGGACGTTCTGGTTATGTGGAGACAACCTCCAGGTGTCTGGAAGGTCTGGTCCTACATGTGGAGACAACCTCCAGGTGTCTGGAAGGTCTGGTCCTACATGTGGAGACAACCTCCAGGTGTCTGGAAGTTCTGGTCCTACATGTGGAGACAACCTCCAGGTGTCTGGAAGGTCTGGTCCTACATGTGGAGACAACCTCCAGGTGTCTGGAAGTTCTGGTCCTACATGTGGAGACAACCTCCAGGTGTCTGGAAGGTCTGGTCCTACATGTGGAGACAACCTCCAGGTGTCTGGAAGGTCTGGTCCTACATGTGGAGACAACCTCCAGGTGTCTGGAAGGTCTGGTCCTACATGTGGAGACAACCTCCAGGTGTCTGGAAGTTCTGGTCCAGATCAGCTAAAGAAGAAAGTTCTGGAACGTTACGTCTTGAACCAGAACCTAAACCCATCAGAAATGTGTTTAAACCACAACGAACCCTTTGTTTAAGGGCTTGTTCACACTGCTGCTGTCTGGTCCTCTCCATCGGACCATGGTCGGATTCCAGGGACAGTTCGATCCGTTTACGGCAGTATGAACACCAACCGCGCTCTGATGCGGACCACAGAAGCAGACTCCGGTCTGGTTGAACGCCGGGGTCTCAGCCGGCTTGCTCGCGGTCTAGACCACCTCCATATAGTCTGCAGTTTATTCATTCATCCAGAGACCCGGTTCCAGCTGGGTTCTCCATCCTGAATCAGGCGAGGAGCAGCGGAAACATGGAGGCCGGCACGGCGACAAGCTTTGGAAATCCTCCTGCAGGACTTCACAGTAAAGGTCTGATCAGTAAAACACTCGCTGTGTCCACAACAACAAGAGCGTTTTGTCGTGATCCAACGTTCGGAGCCCAGGACGGAAGACGAGTCCACCTCCCTCTCTTGTGTGTTTCTCTGCTTTTTACACTTCAGCATCAATATTTCAAAGTGATCTGCGATCTCATGAATTGTTTAAAATGCAGATCTGTCATCCTCCACCTAATTTCATCCGCACTCTGCTAATCAAGGTGAAGTGTAACGGGGCAGACATAATGGATTTATAGTCACTGGAAGGGCCTGAATAATTAATGTGGAGAAAACTGCAGAAATGAGGATATGAAATGGAAAAAGTCCAGCTGGTGTTTGCCTCTGGGCTGGAGGATGAAGATACGCATCTGGGTCTGGGATGAAGGGATGAAGAGAGGTGGAGGAATCCCAGCAGCCAGGGGGTCTCTCACACAGCTAGCAGGAGAGGGAGATGGAAGGAGAATGCTTCTTATTGATTGTCTTTTATGCCAGAAGGGGAAAAGGGCTCCGGTTCATCTCTGAGACACAAAGACTCAGCTTGATGGGAGGAGAAGGCCAGACAGATGAGGCCCAGCTGCGTAATCATCCCCACTTCGGTCTCTTTTCCTGAAAAATGTTTAAATGTCCAATAAGACAAAGGAGGAGGCGTAGTTTAACAGCAGTTTGTTGCAAAGCAGCACCCTTCTTACAGGGAGGGTGCTGCTTTGTGCCAGCAGAAACCATACTCCTGGCACAAAGCAGGAGAATGGATGGATGAACAACAAACACTCTGGACTCATTTATTCCAGGAGAGGGTCATGCATGTTGGAGGAGAAGGGAGGTGAGAATCTGAGCTTTCAAAGCTTTCCATAGTAAAGACACTTAGTACCTGCAGATTTAAAGATTTCATCTCAACATGGACGAGCTTTGCAAACCAAGGTCCTTCCTGGGGTTTCTCCGTATTTCCTGTTAGACGGACACGTTGTGGAGATGGGGTCACATGGCAGCGTGCGCATCGTCTTCACACTCACCTGTCCAGGTTCTGAACATTCGTTGGCCAACAGGATCAGCTAAAGTTGCTGATGCGCCCAGCGGTGTGCTGTCGGCGCGGCCTGCCTGGTGGCAGCAGGCGACCACACAGCAATGGAGGCGTACAGAACCCATTGCTCTGTACAACTGCAGCAAATGCTAATGTCCACGTTGTAAAGTCAGATTTAGATGCTACATGTGGTGCTACAGAGTGTTGGGCATGCTGGGAGTTGACTGGTTTGCAACCAGTGTCTGAAGAACTGCTCTGAGGCACCGAAGCTGATGGGAAAGTGGTTTAAAATGGACAGGATCAAATCGTCTGCGTATAGTGAGACTTTGTGTTTAGCATCGAACTGTTTGATGCCTCCTGAATGTCGCTGTGAAACAAAAGTTGGCCACCTCATTCGAGCACATGACATTCTGTTTCATGTTTGTTCTGTACTGTTAGCAGACATTATTTTAGGAAGGATTATTCTTGCACTTAAATACGTGCGGATTGAGCTCACATCGGTTTGAATTTTGGTCCTTTTTATGCAGAGAGTGTGGTCTCTTCATGCTAGCATAGGTTTGCTACTCTGGTTCCTTCCCACAGTCAAAACCTGCGCTCTCCATTGACTTTATTAGGTCCACCTTACCAGAACCAGGTAGTGTCCTGCATTAATTCGTGCTGTGGAAACATTCCCCAGAGGTTTGTCTCCATGTCGACATGAAGCATCACGCAGCTGCTGCACATCATGATGGGAACCTCCCGTCCAGGCAGGATGGATCCATGTTGTCATGATGTTTCCAGCAGATTCTGATCCTACCATGTGAATGTGGAGCTGAACTGGAGACTCATCAGACCAGCAACGTTTCTCCATCTTCTATTGTCCAGTTCTGGTGAGTCTGTGTGAATTGTAGCCTCAGTCTGCTGTTCTTACTGACAGGAGGGAACCCGGTGTGGTCTTCTGCTGGTTCTGGTCCAACTGGTGCTGCTGGACCATCATCTGGAAACCCTGGAGATGGTTGTGGCTGAAAATCCCAGTAAACACTCAGAACCACAACCTTAAATCTCCTTTCTTCCTCATTCTGATGCTCGGTGTGAATCGCAGGAAGTTGTCTTCACCACGGCAACGTAACTAAATGCTGCCGTGTGATTGGCTGATCAGATATTTGGGTTGGGTTGGTGACGAGTGCATGCATTGTGTCTACTGATGATTCTGGACTGACCAGTCTGTGATTAGGCTGGTTTGTTCTGGTGCAGGAGGAGGTGAACAGAGGAAGACTGGAATTCCTCTGTTATCATCCAGGAGCTGATTCACATTAATATATTCCAGCAACCAGACAGCCTTTCTTATTTAAATCACGCTCAGATGTTGTGTGGACTCAGCTGTCAGCTTCCAGGTGAAATCCAGACAAATATGAAAATGAGTAGCGTAGCTGTCAGCGTGGTCCAGTGGTTGACATTTCCGTCCATCATGGCCGCTCTGTCTGATGAGGCAGGTCGGAGTGTGGATGTGAAGGGCACCATCAGAGAGATGTGCGCTCAGAAGTATCTAAAAGGGTGCATCGTGTGAAAAGAAGGAGCGAAAGGTCAGCCGCCATGGAGGTTTGAGAAGCATATCCCATCAGGAGTGGAGTCATGCAGATGGTCTGGGGTGGTCCGAGCCTTCGGACTGGTGGGACGTTAACAGGGACACATTAGTTGTCTTTTTACCAGAAAAACATGAACTTAAAGCAGAAACCAGGTCCTGCAAATGGAAAGTCGAGGATGGGTTGAATACGACGTGGATCTGCAGAGAGGAAACCTTCCTTCTGACAGCAGCAGCGCCGCTGTCTCAGTATCCATGACGACATATAGACTGTCATTCCCTGGGCTTACAACGGCCCCTGCAAAGCTGCGCGTGCACGTGGCGCTGCGTGTGCACATACTTTTATTTATTCATCATGTCTGCTGCAGCCTCCAGTAATGGAATTACTGGTCATACTGGTATCTTTAGGTGGATGTTAGCATGGCTTTTGTGTCTGACACACGTGCACGCGTGCACGTCTGTGTGAATGAAAGTGGGGTGCATGAGGTGGAGCGGATCTGAACCGTCAAGAGGAGGATGTTTATGGATGAGGCGTTACAGGAACGTACTCTGAAGGCCTCTGATGACGACACAGTTTATGTTGTGAATTATTGATACAAACAGCAGGTTTGTCGTAATGTCTGACGCTGCTGCACGTTTGTGCTGAAATTAAGAATTTACTGTCATTTATTACTTTTCACTTCGAATTCACCTCATTTATCCAACCTCCTCGTGCACAGATTAGTGCATGAGAATGTTTTTACACAGGTGGTGGAATTTTCCATCTTGTACCTAAACCTGGAAAACATCCGAAGAGCTCCGACATGCATGTGCACAGAATGATGTGGTGGAAGAGAGAAACTGCTGTGTTCCAACCATAGACTGTATCTAAAAAGATGGGCGGAGCCTCCGTGACGTCACCCGCAGGTTTCTGAAGAGCTGAATTGAAGCTCGGTGGGCGGTTCCTACCATCACCATGTTGGCAGGGGCATGCGTGTCGTCTCGCCCGGAAAATACAAATATGGGCAAAGAGGTGGAGCTGAGAGGGGGGCTGTGACCGTCATGGTGGATGATTGACATCGAGCGAACTCCGAGCTTTCTGTAGCTAAGAGCTAACCGAGCTAACCTGGAGATAACAGGAGCTAACCAGCTAACGGAGGTAAGCGGGCTAAAGCTAAGTCATGTTGTTAACCGGCTAAAAACCGTGGTTGTTCTACGTTCTTCTGACTTCAAGCAGGAGATCGGGTACCTGTCAATCAAAAGGACACGCCCCTAAATATGACGAACTTTGAGATTAAATTACTTTTAAACGGACGGAGTTAGGAAAAAATTCACTCCCCCCACAGTTGTCATGAAGGTAAACCTGACCTATTAAACCTAAAATGCATTTTTGAACCAGGCTGTAAACATGTTTATTTCTGCTGTAAACATGTTTATTTCTGCTGTAAACATGTTTATTCCTGCTGTAAACATATTTATTCCTGCTGTAAACATGTTTATTTCTGCTGTAAACATGTTTATTCCTGCTGTGAAGTTGGTCTTTTTAACATGGGAGTCTATGGGGATTTGCTCTGTTTTGCAGCCCCTAGTGGATGAAGGGGGAACTGCAGGTTTCAGCACTTCCGCATAGGCTTCACTTTTAACCGCCGGAGGTTACCGCTTGGTTTTTGCAGGTTTGGCAGCGATCTCAGCTTTCTGTGTTTATTTCATTTAAATAATATTTAGCCAGTAGTCAGAGATAAACCAAACATGCTGCTTCATTGGCTTTAAAAGACACGTGAACCAGAATGAGGACATGGTCTGGATGTCCTGAGCGTCATCAAACAGCTGACTGGAACCTCTTCATCCCAACGCTTTCTGCTGGAGAATGACCGACACCAACAGAATGGATCATTCTCTGTGGTTAGAAAGTCCGACTGGTGCTCCTGTAGGGGACACTTCTGTGTCTTCGGGTATGATGGGTGGAGTGACCATCCCCTCATTCTCGTTGTGTGACACGCAGAATTACCCTGGTTACGTCATGTTTACATCCATCAGACTAATCATCAATGGCGAACTGGGAAATGTTTGTACTGCAAAATAACTGACCCTCGTCATCCAAACAAAACATTGGAACCAGGCAGAAAATTGTGACTTTGGGTGGAACTGCTCCCACAGCTCCATGAGAACCAGTTTTACTGGATGTGCGTTAGATCCTGGTGGAAAGAAGTTTGGAGGCGAACGTGAAGCATAAATTCGTCCTTTGGCGTCTGGTTTGGCGGATGTTGGTCCCAGCGGGATGAAATGGAGATATTTGAACTCTGTGTGAGGTCTACTTCACATGGAGGGGCGTCTTAACTGCATCTGCTGGCGGTAGAAATGAGATTTATTAGCTTTTAGTGAACATTCTGGATTTTCTGTGGACACGCCTACATTTACATGACTGACCTGATGCTGGCCCTGTGATACCAGACGGTCCCAGAGCCGCCGCTCATGCAGGTGGCAGTAGTTCTGCAGGTGGCAGTAGGTCTGCAGGTGTCAGTAGGTCTGCAGGTGGCAGTAGGTCTGCAGGTGGCAGCAGGACTGCAGGTGGCAGTAGGTTGCAGGTGGCAGCAGGTGGCAGTAGGTGGCGGTAGGGCTGCAGGTGGCAGTAGGACTGCAGGTGGCAGTAGGACTGGAGGAGGCAGTAGGTCTGCAGGTGGCAGTAGGTCTGCAGGTGGCAGCAGGACTGCAGGTGGCAGCAGGACTGCAGGTGGTAGTAGGTTGCAGGTGGCAGCAGGTGGCAGCAGGTGGCAGTAGGTCTGCAGGTGGCAGTAGGTCTGCAGGTGGCAGCAGAACTGCAGGTGGCAGTAGGTTGCAGGTGGCAGCAGGTGGCAGTAGGTGGCGGTAGGGCTGCAGGTGGCAGTAGGACTGCAGGTGGCAGTAGGACTGGAGGAGGCAGTAGGTCTGCAGGTGGCAGTAGGTTGCAGGTGGCAGTAGGACTGCAGGTGGCAGTAGGACTGGAGGAGGCAGTAGGTCTGCAGGTGGCAGTAGGTTGCAGGTGGCAGTAGGTTGCAGGTGGCAGTAGGTCTGCAGGTGGCAGTAGGTTGCAGGTGGCAGTAGGTCTGCAGGTGGCAGCAGGTGGCAGCAGGTCTGCAGGTGGCAGTAGGTCTGCAGGTGGCACTAGGGCTGCAGGTGGCAGTAGGACAGTAGGTGGCAGTAGGGTCTGCAGGTGGTTGCAGGTGGCAGTAGGGCAGCAGGTGGCAGTAGTGCTGCAGGTGGCAGCAGGTGGCAGTAGGTGGCGGTAGGGCTGCAGGTGGCAGTAGGTCTGCAGGTGGCAGTAGGTCTGCAGGTGGCAGCAGGTGGCGGTAGGGCTGCAGGTGGCAGTAGGTCTGCAGGTGGTTGCAGGTGGCAGTAGGGCAGCAGGTGGCAGTAGTGCTGCAGGTGTCAGTAGGTCTGCAGGTGGCAGTAGGTCTGCAGGTGGCAGCAGGTGGCAGTAGGTGGTGGTAGTGCTGCAGGTGTCAGTAGGTCTGCAGGTGTCAGTAGGTCTGCAGGTGGCAGTAGGTCTGATGGTGGCAGCAGGTGGCAGTTGGTGGTGGTAGTGCTGCAGGTGTCAGTAGGTCTGCAGGTGTCAGTAGGTCTGCAGGTGGCAGTAGGTCTGCAGGTGGCAGCAGGTGGCAGCAGGTGGCAGCAGGTGGCGGTAGGTCTGCAAGTGGCAGTAGGACTGCATGTGGCAGTAGGACTGCAGGTGGCAGTAGGTCTGCAAGTGGCAGGAGGACTGCATGTGGCAGTAGGTCTGCAGGTGGCAGTAGGGCTGCAGGTGGCAGTAGGTCTGCAGGTGGCAGTAGGGCTGCAGGTGGCAGTAGGTCTGCAGGTGGCAGTAGGACTGCAGGTGGCGGTAGGTCTGCAGGTGGCGGTAAGTCAGCAAGTGGCAGTAGGACTGCAGGTGGCAGTAGGTCTGCAGGTGGCAGTAGGACTGCAGGTGGCAGTAGGTCTGCAAGTGGCAGTAGGACTGCAGGTGGCAGTAGGTCTGCAGGTGGCAGTAGGTCTGCAAGTGGCAGTAGGTCTGCAAGTGGCAGTAGGACTGCAGGTGGCAGTAGGACTGCAGGTGGCGGTAAGTCAGCAAGTGGCAGTAGGTCTGCAGGTGGCAGTAGGACTGCAGGTGGCAGTAAGTCTGCATGTGACAGTAGGTCTGCAGGTGGCAGTAGGACTGCAGGTGGCAGTAGGTCTGCATGTGGCAGTAGGTCTGCAGGTGGCAGTAGGACTGCACGTGGCAGTAGGTCTGCATGTGGCAGTAAGTCAGCAAGTGGCAGTAGGACTGCATGTGGCAGTAGGTCTGCAGGTGGCAGTAGGACTGCAGGTGGCAGTAGGTCTGCATGTGGCAGTAAGTCAGCAGGTGGCAGTAGGTCTGCAGGTGGCAGTAGGTCTGCAAGTGTCAGTAGGACTGCAGGTGGCAGTAGGTCTGCAGGTGACAGTAGGTCTGCAGGTGTCAGTAGGACTGCAGGTGTCAGTGGGTCTGCAGGTGGCAGTAGGACTGCAGGTGGCAGTAGGTCTGCAGGTGGCAGTAGGACTGCAAGTGTCAGTGGGTCTGCAGGTGACAGTAGGTCTGCAGGTGGCAGTAGGACTGCAAGTGTCAGTGGGTCTGCAGGTGGCAGTAGGACTGCAGGTGGCAGTAGGTCTGCAGGTGGCAGTAGGTCTGCAGGTGGCAGTAGGACTGCAAGTGTCAGTGGGTCTGCAGGTGACAGTAGGACTGCAGGTGATAGTAGGTCTGCAGGTGGCAGTAGGTCTGCAGGTGGCAGCAGGTCTGCAGGTGGCAGCAGGACTGCAGGTGGCAGTAGGACTGCAGGTGGCAGTAGGACTGCAGGTGTCAGCAGGACTGCAGGTGGCAGTAGGACTGCAGGTGGCAGTAGGTCTGCAGGTGGCAGTAGGTCAGCAGGTGGCAGTAGGACTGGAAGAGGCAGTAGGTCTGCAGGTGGCAGTAGGTTGCAGGTGTCAGCAGGACTGCAGGTGGCAGTAGGTCTGCATGTGTCAGTAGGTCAGCAGGTGGCAGTAGGTCAGCAGGTGGCAGTAGGACTGCAGGTGGCAGTAGGTCTGCAGGTGGCAGTAGGACTGCAGGTGTCAGTAGGACTGCAGGTGGCAGTAGGTCTGCAGGTGGCAGTAGGTCTGCAGGTGGCAGTAGGTTGCAGGTGGCAGTAGGACTGCAGGTGGCAGTAGGTTGCAGGTGGCAGTAGGTTGCAGGTGGCAGTAGGTTGCAGGTGGCAGTAGGTCTGCAGGTGGCAGTAGGTCTGCAGGTGGCAGTAGGTTGCAGGTGGCAGTAGGACTGCAGGTGGCAGTAGGTTGCAGGTGGCAGTAGGACTGCAGGTGGCAGTAGGACTGCAGGTGGCAGTAGGTTGCAGGTGGCAGTAGGTTGCAGGTGGCAGTAGGTCTGCAGGTGGCAGCAGGTGTCAGTAGGTCAGCAGGTGGCAGTAGGTCTGCAGGTGGCAGCAGGTCTGCAGGGGTGAGTAGGACTGCAGGTGGCAGTAGGTCAGCAGGTGGCAGTAGGTCAGCAGGTGGCAGTAGGACTGCAGGTGGCAGTAGGACTGCAGGTATTAGTAGGACTGCAGGTGGCAGTAGGTCTGCAGGTGGCAGTAGGACTGCAGGTGTCAGTAGGACTGCAGGTGGCAGTAGGTCTGCATGTGTCAGTAGGACTGCAGGTGTCAGTAGGACTGCAGGTGGCAGCAGGTCTGCAGGTGTCAGTAGGACTGCAGGTGTCAGTAGGACTGCAGGTGGCAGTAGGACTGCAGGTGTCAGTAGGACTGCAGGTGGCAGTAGGTCTGCAGGTGGCAGTAGGACTGCAGGTGGCAGTAGGACTGCAGGTGGCAGTAAGTCTGCATGTGTCAGTAGATCTGCAGGTGGCAGTAGGACTGCAGGTGGCAGTAGGACTGCAGGTGGCAGTAAGTCTGCATGTGTCAGTAGATCTGCAGGTGGCAGTAGGTCAGCAGGTGGCAGTAGGACTGCATGTGTCAGTAGGTCAGCAGGTGGCAGTAGGTCTGCAGGTGGCAGTAGGTCAGCAGGTGGCAGTAGGACTGCAGGTGGCAGTAGGTCAGCAGGTGGCAGTAGGTCAGCAGGTGGCAGTAGGACTGCAGGTGGCAGTAGGTCTGCAGGTGGCAGTAGGACTGCAGGTGTCAGTAGGACTGCAGGTGGCAGCAGGTCTGCAGGTGTCAGTAGGGCTGCAGGTGGCAGCAGGTCTGCAGGTGGCAGTAGGACTGCAGGTGTCAGTAGGACTGCAGGTGGCAGCAGGTCTGCAGGTGTCAGTAGGACTGCAGGTGGCAGCAGGTCTGCAGGTGGCAGTAGGACTGCAGGTGTCAGTAGGACTGCAGGTGGCAGTAGGTCTGCAGGTGGCAGTAGGGATGCACCTGCTGAGGAACTCCACTGGGTGGAGCTTCGTTTCATGGCAAGTATTTCCTGTTTTCCAACAATAATGGAGGCCTGAGGCATTCATTCAACCATAGACTTATATACGTACGCATGTTTGTCAATGTATTCAGTAAGCTAAATCTTTAGCATTTGAAGCTAACTCTGTTAGTGTAGCAGAAATGCCTTTTTCCCAGCAGGCTGTGAAGTTGATAAAATACCGGAAGCGATATTTGAGCTGCACTGTTGAGAAAAATTACATTTTATCTCAAATAAAAATGTTTTTTATTTTAATAAAAGTGGAAAAACAAGCAGCCATATGCTAATGCTAATGCTAAATAATGCTATATTTAGCAGTCAAGCTAAAAACAGGAGGCTGATGTGGACACACATGATGCCTTTTCACCAGCTGTCCCTGTATCTGCTGTAGCCCGGCGGAGGCTGACTGCTCACAGCCAGAACACGTTGATCCACTGGCTCTGGTTCTGATCCGGTTGACCCCTGCCTGGAGGTGACCTCAATCTGGCTGACTGTAATCAGGCAGCATCGGAGGAGACGGGGGCTGGGAATGTGGGCGAGGCAGGGGGTGGGGGGCCGTTTGGACTGGAGTCAGGGGGAGGGTTTAGGTTCAGATTAAGGATTAGACCTGAGAGGGAAACTGAGTTTCCAGCCTGCAGCTTTAGGATCGTTCCCTGAATCCTGAGGAAAAGGGTTAATTAACCCCACCAGAGCGACGAAACTACAGTCTCTGATGTTTGTATTGATCACCAGGCTGATAACTCAGAAGCTTCCCAGATGTTTACACATTATGTGGGATATTCGACTGATTAGTGACATCATAGACATGTGATCCAGACTGCTCTCAGGCTGTCCCGTCACTCGTCGGGCTCCACGTTGCCAGAGGTTTAAAAAGAGCAGCTCTATTCAGCAAAGCGTAGTGTACACATTTCATACGTCTTAGAGGCCTCGGTGGCTCGTATGGCATGAACAGAACCATCCGGCGCAGCAAAAGGAATCCTGTCTCACATGAAGTAGATCTGAGAAGCAGTTCCCTTTATCTGCTCTGGTCATCTGGATGAGTGCACTTGTCATATTACTTTAATCAAGATGACTGGAACATGTCGAATTTGTTTTTCCTGTCGACTCATCAGTGCTTTTATTCCAGATGTCTTCTTCAGGTTCGGCTTATCTGGTTCGTGTTTTAATACGATGTTTTTCTTCAGCTTCCGTCTAAAGCAACACTGAGATTTCTGGACTCGGTTGAACATTGGTCGGCATGTAGCTGGACTCTCTGGAGGACCGCTGCTTCCTGAGAGTAGAACCAAACTCCTTTGTCCATCATGTCAACATCATACATACACAAACATACAACCATACACACAGCAGAGAATCATGTCTGCTTTTAATTCAGAAGATCACCAGCATACAGGGATTCCTTCTGAAGTCCCTGCAGGGGGGTGACGACATAGAGGACACAGAGTATAGATGCAAGTCGTAGTCAGTTGTTTCGTCATCGCTTTCCCCACGACGAGTCGGTCGGAGCTGCTCTCAGTGCCGTGACACATCCGGTCTCCAGTCTCTTCCTTCCCGTCTTCCTCTGGCAGCAGAAGCAGAGTTATGCGCCAGACAAGCAGCTTGTGTCTGTGTGTGTCTGCGCTGCGGAATGCACATGCAGAGCTAAGGTCATGACCTCTGACCTCTGGCGTGAACTGCTCTGTGATAGAGCGTACAGTCAGGCGAGTTTGGATGCAGAGCGGATTCCCACATGTCAGTTACTGAATGTGTGCTGGGGTCACTGCTTCTGTACCAAACAGAGGAAGAAGATGGTGCAGAGCAGCAGACAAAAGTCAGGTGATCTGTGAGGAAGACGAATCGCTGCAGTCATTTGATCTCAGTGGAATCTAAGACAACAAAGATCAAATCAGACGCTGTTCACATTCTCACTACTGAGCTTTGTGTGTTATTTCTACAAACTTCTGGTTGCTCTTAATGCTGCTTTATCTGTTCATACATTCATTTTACATCATTTTAGCCTCAGAATCTGAAAACATCACGTCGCCATGGAAACGTCACGTCTCCATGGAAACGTCATGTCTCCGTGATTCAGATTACATGTGGAGCAGCATTCACTGTGAACTAGGAACTGTAAATTCTGGATTTGCAAACAGAAAAAGTCTTCAGAAGTCAGAATCCTTTAGGTTTTTGTTCATTCTTAGAAAATTTTGTCACCAAATGAGGTGTAAAAACAAGTGGGAAAGGTCATATTAGAGTGTTTCAGGTCACACAGGCGGTGGTACAACACCGCCTCCTGGTGGTGGTTGTGTGTTACTACATAAGATAAGACCTACATCTGCATCAGCTGCAGCTCACATACACATTCAACTTAATTACTGTGAATGGCATTCACATGATTGAGATCCTGATCTTTCTATCTTATTATTAGATATTATTCCGCCAAATCTAGGCGTGCTATTCCACCTACAAACTATTTAAAGCTAACGTTAACTTCTGGACAGCAGTTCAACCTTTCACATCTTTGTGGTGTGGTGGAGTGGTAAAATGAACTGCCTTTCATTCAGAAGGTTGTGGGTTGAAACTCAGGTACTGGATGTTGAATAATCTCATCAGATCGTTGTACTTTTTCTCCTAATGCTTATGCTGACAGAGACGAGCTAATAAGGGGCATACACAGTATTGAGATCGTGTTTGGCCATTTTTATTATGATTCCACCAAACTTTGGCACGCTACTCCTTCTGCGCCGTTCAGGTCACTTCGACCGCTCAGATCTTCAACCCTGCAGCTCCTTTGGGACATGTGTGCTATGACATTTGTCATTTTGAATCTTTGTAGTTTTTGATATATTTAGCATTTTGCAAAAAGTTAATTCAGCCTTGCGATTGGATGAAAGTCCTTCAAACCAAAGGCGGATTGGACGTTGAGAAACTTCAGCCCGGTGATCTGTTGGTTTTTGCATAATGAGCTGAAAACTGTTTCAGCAGGGTTTCAGAGTTCTGCACCAGTTTGTAGTGTCCGGTTCACTCCTACATCTTTTGTCTCACTTCAACCATTCAAATATCAGACTCTTCAGCACTTTCAGGAGATATGTGCTGTGACTTTTGGTATTTGGAACATGTAAACTTTTCAAGTTATTAAAGTTTTAGTCAATTTTTAAAATCCGTTCCTGTGATTGGACAAAATGGAATTCAGCTCAGCGATTGGTCCATTCTGCAAGAAGAGCATTTTTGTAGTTGTTTGTTTGTCTCGTGTGACGGTGATGTCATGTGACTGTGATGTCATGTGACGGTGATGTCATGTGTGAGGGTCTACTGGGAACGTCTGGCTGAGTCCCCTGTCAGAGCGAGTTTCAACTTCCACCTTCAGCAGAGCTTCAACCATGACCCGAGTGAGGCGGGGGACATTGAGTCCGAATGGGCTGTGTTCCGTGTCTCTATTGCTGAGGCGGCCGGCCGGAGCTGTGGCTGTAAGGTCGTTGGTGCCTGTCGTGGCGGTAATCCCAGGACTCGTTGGTGGACACCAGCAGTGAGGGATGCCGTCAAGCTGAAGAAGGAGTCCTATCGGGCCTTCTTAGCCTGTGGGACTCTGGAGGCAGCTGATGGGTACCGACGGGCTAAGCGGCATGCGGCTTCAGCTGTCGCCAAGGCAAAAACTCGGGCATGGGAGGAGTTCGGTGAGGCCATGGAGAAAGACTTCCGGACGGCTTTGAGGCGATTCTGGTCCACCATCCGGCGGCTCAGGAGGGGGAAGCAGTGCTTGCAGTGGACATCGAGGACAGTACCGCTGGATTGGCAGACTGGGGTGGTGGTCCCCCTTTTTAAGAAGGGGGACCGGAGGGTGTGTTCCAACTAGAGGGGAATCACACTCCTCAGCCTCCCTGGTAAGGTCTATTCAGGGGTCCTGGAGAGGAGGGTCCGCCGGATAGTCAAATCTCAGATTGAGGAGGAGCAGTGTGGTTTTCGTCCTGGTCACGGAACAGTGGACCAGCTCTATACCCTCTTTGGGGTCCTGGAGGGGGCATGGGAGTTTGCCCAACCAGTCTACATGTGCTTTGTGGACCTGGAGAAGGCGTTCAACCGTGTCCCCCGGGGGCTCCTGTGGGGGGTACTCCGGGAGTATGGGGTACCGGACCCCCTTGTACGGGCTGTCCGGTCCCTGTACGACAGGTGTCAGAGCTTGGTTGGCATTGCTGGTAGTAAGTCGGATTCGTTTCCGGTGAGGGTTGGACTCCGCCAAGGCTGCCCTTTATCACCGATTCTGTTCATAACTTATATGGACAGAATTTCTAGGCGCAGCCGAGGTGTTGAGGGGATCCGACTTGGTGGCCTCAGGATTGGGTCCCTGCTTTTTGCAGATGACGTGGTCCTGTTGGCTTCATCTGGCCGTGATCTCCAGCTCTCACTTGAGCGATTCGCGGCCGAGTGTGAAGCGGCTGGGATGAGAATCAGCACCTCCAAATCTGAGACCATGGTCCTCAGCCGGAATAGGGTGGATTGCCCTCTCCGGGTCGGGAGTCAGGTCCTGCCTCAAGTGGAGGAGTTTAAATATCTCGGGGTCTTGTTCACGAGTGAGGGAAGGATGGAGCGCGAGATGGACAGACGGATCGGTGCGGCGTCTGCAGTAATGCGGGCTCTGCGCCGGTCTGTCGTGGTGAAGAAGGAGCTGAGCCAGAAGGCGAAGCTCTCGATTTACCAGTCGATCTACGTTCCTACCCTCACCTATGGTCATGAGCTGTGGGTCGTGACCGAAAGAACCAGATCTCCTATACAGCCGGCTGAAATGAGTTTCCTCCGCAGGGTGGCCGGGCTCTCCCTTAGAGATAGGGTGAGGAGCTCGGTCATCCGGGAGGAGATCAGAGTAGAGCCGCTGCTCCTCCGCATCGAGAGGAACCAGTTGAGGTGGCTGGGCATCTGGTCAGGATGCCTCCTGGACCTCCCTGCTGAGGTGTTCCAGGCACGTCCCTCTGGGAGGAGACCCCGGGGAAGACCCAGGACACGCTGGAGGGATTACATCTCTCGGCTGGCCTGGGAACGTCTCGGGATCCCCCCCGCAGAGTTGGAAAATGTGGCTGGGGAGAGGGAAGTCTGGGCTTCTCTGCTTAGGCTGCTGCCCCCGCGACCCGACCCCGGATAAGCGGCAGAAGATGAAGATGAAGGTGATGTCATGTGACATGATGTCATGTGACGATGATGTCATGTGACATGATGTCATGTGACATGACGTCATGTGACGATGATGTCATGTGACGATGATGTCATGTAACGGTGATGTCATGTGACGATGATGTCATGTGACGATGATGTCATGTGACGATGATGTCATGTGACATGATGTCATGTGACATGACGTCATGTGACGATGATGTCATGTGACATGATGTCATGTGACATGACGTCATGTGACGATGTCATGTGACGATGATGTCATGTGACGATGATGTCATGTGACATGATGTCATGTGACGATGATGTCATGTGACGATGATGTCATGTGACGGTGATGTCATGTGACGGTGATGTCATGTGACGATGATGTCATGTGACGATGATGTCATGTGACATGATGTCATGTGACGATGATGTCATGTGAGTGGGTTAACTATGGCTGACGGTGTGAAAACAGAAGTTTGTTTTTCTCCCAGCTCTCTACGCGCCATCTGAATTAGCTGTTTCCCATAATGCACCAGCATGTGTTCAGGACTGGGTTTCAGATCTGGTGATTACCTGATCTGGATCATAAACAGGTGGATGTAAACGTGAGCACCTCTGTCTTTATCCCTCCTTCTTCAAGCTGAGCGTTGATTTTAAGATTTTATTGTTGCTTTTTAAATGAAGTCTAAGTTTATTTGCATTTATTTGCATATTTAACTACAAAGACGGGCCGGGCCGAACAATAAAACAATAGAAACAGTTTAAAAAACAGTGATGTTTAATGCAGATAAAATAAGCTGCGCTACGTGAAGAAGTGGGTCTTGGAGCGAGACCCAGACCGAGCAGCTCTAATTCAGCCTGCAGGGAGGCGCTGGGAGGATGCCTCAGACTGATGCTGCAGCAGGGAGATATGTCGCCTCAAGCTGGCCTGTCCAGCGCGGGTCCTCCAGTCCTGCAGGTTTATCCGGCATCTCTGCTCGAGCTTACCTGACTAAACCCCAACTCCGCTGATCACTTCAAACGTCAAGCAGGTGGACTTTATTTCCTTTCTTTCTTACTGTTGTGGACACAGCGAGTGTTTTACTGATCAGACCTTTGCTGTGTGAAGTCCTGCAGACTATGGGGAGGTGGTCTAGACCGCTTGCCAGCCGGCCTACACCCCGGCTTTCAAGCAGACCGGACTTTACATCTTTGGTCCGCATCAGAGGTGCTCATACTGCGGGAAACGGATCGTACTGTCCCTGGAAGCCGACCACGGTCCGGTGGGGAGCACCAGACAGCAGCATAAGCTCTTCATCTCTGTTTACTCCTCATGGATCCTGCAGGGCTCTGGTTGTTCCAGGTACAAGCTGATCTTCTGGGGGGTTGTTGCTCCAAAATCCCCTGTTGTGTCCGACCTGTTCCTAACTGCGACATTTTAAGGCTTTTTGCTTAGTCTTGTTTCATTTCTCTGCACATGAAGCAATGCCTTTTTCTCAGAAACATTTTAATGTTTGTTAAATGTTTGTTTTCTTCTGACAGCCTGCTTCAGTATGGGGACATAAACCGCAGAATTATTCTGGTTGGAACTGTTTAAAACGATCATTAAATCGAAAAATGATTCAAAACCAAGTTTTGTTCAGGAAGCAGAAGAAACATTAAAACTAACAGGCATCAAAGGAAAAATTTTTAAATGTTTTAAAAAGTTTATTTTTTTGGTTAAATAAACGTGTTGCAGGTCTGAAAAGTTCTTTAATAGTTTTATTTTCCATAAAAAAATCCTGTTTTTTAATCATTGTCCAGGTGCTCGGAACGCCGTCTGAGGACACCTGGCCAGGTGTGGACTTGCTTCCTCACTTCAAACCAGGTGAAGTTCCGTCTCCTGCTCTTCATCCTCCGATGTAACTTCAGTTCTAAGTCATATCCTGTGTTCCTGACATCACACACACACACCTGGTCACACAGCAACACGCAGCAACATGCAGCAACACGCAGCAAAACGCAGCAAAACGCAGCAACATGCAGCAACACGCAGCAACACGCAGCAACATGCAGCAAAACGCAGCAAAACGCAGCAAAACGCAGCAACATGCAGCAACATGCAGCAACACGCAGCAAAACGCAGCAACATGCAGCAACACGCAGCAACATGCAGCAACACGACATGCAGCAACACGCAGCAACATGCAGCAACATGCAACAACACGACACGCAGCAACACGCAGCAACATGCAGCAACATGCAGCAACACGCAGCAAAACGCAGCAAAACGCAGCAACATGCAGCAACACGCAGCAACACGCAGCAACATGCAGCAACACGCAGCAACACGCAGCAACATGCAGCAAAACGCAGCAAAACGCAGCAACATGCAGCAACATGCAGCAACACGACATGCAGCAACACGCAGCAACATGCAGCAACATGCAACAACACGACACGCAGCAACACGCAGCAACATGCAGCAACATGCAGCAACATGCAACAACACAACACGCAGCAACATGCAGCAAAACGCAGCAAAACGCAGCAACATGCAGCAACATGCAGCAACACACAGCAACACGCAGCAACACGCAGCAAAACGCAGCAACATGCAGCAACACGCAGCAACACGCAGCAACACGCAGCAAAACGCAGCAACATGCAGCAACACGCAGCAACACGCAGCAACATGCAGCAACATGCAACAACACGACATGCAGCAACATGCAGCAACATGCAACAACATGCAGCAACATGCAACAACATGCAGCAACATGCAACAACACGACATGCAGCAACATGCAGCAAAACGCAGCAAAACGCAGCAAAACGCAGCAACACGCAGCAACATGCAGCAACACGCAGCAAAACGCAGCAAAACGCAGCAAAACGCAGCAACATGCAGCAACACGCAGCAACACGCAGCAAAACGCAGCAACATGCAGCAACACGCAGCAAAACGCAGCAACATGCAGCAAAACGCAGCAACATGCAGCAACATGCAGCAACACGCAGCAACACGCAGCAAAACGCAGCAACATGCAGCAACACGCAGCAACACGCAGCAACATGCAGCAACATGCAACAACACGACATGCAGCAACATGCAACAACATGCAGCAACATGCAACAACACGACATGCAGCAACATGCAGCAACATGCAGCAACATGCAACAACACGACACGCAGCAACATGCAGCAACATGCAACAACACGACATGCAGCAACATGCAGCAAAACGCAGCAACACGCAGCAACATGCAGCAACATGCAGCAACACGACATGCAGCAACATGCAGCAACATGCAACAACACGACACGCAGCAACACGCAGCAACATGCAGCAACATGCAACAACACGACATGCAGCAACATGCAGCAACATGCAACAACACAACACGCAGCAACACGCAGCAACATGCAGCAACACGACACGCAGCAACACGCAGCAAACTGCAGCAACACGCAGCAACACGACACGCAGCAACACGCAGCGACACGCAGCAACATGCAGCAACATGCAGCAACACGACATGCAGCAACACGCAGCAACATGCAGCAACACGACACGCAGCAACACGCAGCAAACTGCAGCAACACGCAGCAACACGACACGCAGCAACACGCAGCGACATGCAGCAACACGCAGCAACATGCAGCAACACGACACGCAGCAACACGCAGCAACATGCAGCAACACGACACGCAGCAACATGCAGCAACATGCAACAACACGACATGCAGCAACATGCAGCAACATGCAACAACACAACACGCAGCAACATGCAGCAACACGACACGCAGCAACACGCAGCAAACTGCAGCAACACGCAGCAACACGCAGCGACACGCAGCAACATGCAGCAACAGACAACAACATGCAGCAACATGCAGCAACACGACATGCAGCAACACGCAGCAACATGCAGCAACATGCAACAACACGACACGCAGCAACATGCAGCAACATGCAACAACACGACATGCAGCAACACGCAGCAACATGCAGCAACACGACATGCAGCAACAGGCAGCAACAGACAACAACATGCAGCAACATGCAACACCATGACATGCAGCAACATGCGGCAATATGCAACAACACGACATGCAGCAACACGCAACAACACGACACGCAGCAACATGCAACAACACGACATGCAGCAACATGCAACAACACGACATGCAGCAACACGCAACAACACGACACGCAGCAACATGCAACAACACGACACGCAGCAACATGCAACAACACGACACGCAGCAACATGCAACACCATGACATGCAGCAACATGCAACAACACGACATGCAGCAACATGCAGCAACACGACATGCAACAACACGACACGCAGCAACATGCAACACCATGACATGCAGCAACATGCAACAACACGACATGCAGCAACATGCAGCAACACGACATGCAACAACACGACATGCAGCAACATGCAACAACACGACACGCAACAACATGCAACACCATGACATGCAGCAACACGACATGCAACAACACGACATGCAGCAACATGCAACAACACGACACGCAGCAACATGCAACACCATGACATGCAGCAACATGCAACAACACGACACGCAGCAACATGCAACACCATGACATGCAGCAACATGCAACAACACGACACGCAGCAACATGCAACAACATGCAGCAACACGTTGAATCACACATGTGCTGCAGGACTCTCAGCATCACATGGATCTTTAGCAGAACCACCAACAGAAGACTGTGGTCCATGAAAGCAGCAGCTGAGGATGAGGAGAGGGACTCCCCGTCTTCGTCCTCACAGCAAACTAAGAGAGGACCTGCAGGTTGGTGTCAGCTGATGGACGGACAAGGACGGGGGACGGACACATGAGGCTGCCTGAGGGAGAAAAGCTCAGTGGAGTGTCTTTGAAAGGAAAATCTGCACCATGAACTGATTGTGGTGCGTTTAAATGCACCTGGAAATGGGATTCTCATCATCCAATGACAACAGCATGTGTCTTTCGGTGATGGAACCCCATAGATCCAGGTTTAACCAGCTTCTTCTCTATGTCTAAGCACGCGCTGTGTATGTCTGAGTTCCATGTCCGTCTATCGTCCGAGGAGTTTCATTCCAGCACGATGCAGCGTTTCTCCTGATGAAGGCGCCGTCGCCGAGGCTTCCTGAGGCGTTGCCGCCTCCCAGCAGCAGGTGGCAGCGTTGCATCAGGGAACGGCTCCCCTGTCTCCAGCTGTGGAGATGCAGGTCCACACACAGCCGTGTTCGTTCCAACCCGGAACCCTCCCTTCTCCTCCCGCACCAGACGTGGCGCTGAGGTTTGACCTCAGATTGGCGGCGCCGCTCGTTCTGCACATTTTTGTGGTTGGGAGGAGAAGACACCTCTTCCCTCCCTGTCGCCTTGTCCGGCCTGGTCCTCAGGCCGGCTCTGACCGGGTCAGCAGGACCAGGGGCTCAGCGTGGCCGGACCCCACTGTGAGCACACATGGCGGCTGTAGGTGGAGCTTCTGACTGCAGTAGACTGAGGGGTGGAAACGTGAGTTCAGGACAAACAGCAGCATGATGACGCAGACCAGTACGACACCAGCTGGAAGCGACACGCAGCCTGAAAATGAGATGATTTTCTGGTTACTGTACGTTCAGTCGTCTCTTTGCTTTGATTAATCGCTTTGACAGACTGATGTTTTCACAACTCTGGTTCCATAAGAGTTGGGACACTGTCTAACATATACCATTAGCAACAACATGCAGCTTTATACTGGTTTAACTGGGAGCAGCTACGGAACACAGATGCAAGATGAAAGATGGACAAAGCTTCGACATCCTCCATCTTTAGTGTAGAATGATGAGAAGTTTCAGAGAATCAGGAGAAATCTCTGTATGCCATGTAGGACCATGGTGGACCACATCCTGATGGTGGAACAGGAGAACTGGTCCAGTAGGACCACATCCTGATGGTGGAACAGGAGAACTGGTCCAGCAGGACCACGCTGGACCACATCCTGATGGTGGAACAGGAGAACTGGTCCAGTAGGACCACGCTGGACCACATCCTGATGGTGGAACAGGAGAACTGGTCCAGCAGGACCACGCTGGACCACATCCTGATGGTGGAACAGGAGAACTGGTCCAGCAGGACCACGCTGGACCACATCCTGATGGTGGAACAGGAGAACTGGTCCAGCAGGACCACGCTGAACCATATCCTGATGGGGGAACAGGAGAACTGGTCCAGCAGGACCACGCTGGACCATATCCTGATGGGGGAACAGGAGAACTGGTCCAGCAGGACCACACTGAACCACATCCTGATGGTGGAACAGGAGAACTGGTCCAGCAGGACCACGCTGGACCACATCCTGATGGTGGAACAGGAGAACTGGTCCAGCAGGACCACGCTGGACCACATCCTGAGGGGGGAACAGGAGAAGAGACCAGAACTCTGAGGAACAGCATCCTGAATGTCTTGCAGGTCTTCTAATCCGTCTTTCCTTCTGTTCTCGTTTCAGACCGCTTCACCGTCTACAGCGCCAAGAAGCTCCGACAGGCCTGGAATAAGTGAGTAAAGGCTTCATGTTTTATGTGAGAGAAATGCTAGGTGGTCGCTAGCGTTAGCGTAGACGTCCATCTACAGCGGTGGGGGGGGGGCAGCAGCTGTCCAATCAGCCGGAATCAGAGAAGGTTCGGCCGTCGTCACGCAGCACGGAGAAGACCCGTCATGTGCACAGGGGTCATCTGGATCCTGGTCCTGGAGGATGTACCGAGTGGAAACAATCTCCCACACTGATGATTGACGCCTTCAGCCTGTGTGTGAATCAGCGTCTCGCTCAGTTCGGCGATGTTGGCGAGACCCGACACAGGATCAATAACTCCCAGAAACCAAGCGATTGGGTTCAGGACGGGCTGGACCAGGAAGCGCTGCCCTGTGATTGGCTGATTAGATAGATCAGCTGGAACTGATAAGGTGGATGACGAGTTTTATTTTGACTTCAGCTGCAGTGTGTGAAGTCCAGCGTTTCATGTGTGTCTGTCCACCATCTGTCCACCATCTGTCCACTGTCTGTCCACTGTCTGTCCACCATCTGTCCACCATCTGTCCACTGTCTGTCCACCATCTGTCCACCGTCTGTCCACTGTCTGTCCACCATCTGTCCACTGTCTGTCCACCATCTGTCCACCATCTGTCCACCGTCTGTCCACTGTCTGTCCACCATCTGTCCACCATCTGTTCACTGTCTGTCCACCATCTGTCCACCATCTGTCCACTGTCTGTCCACCATCTGTCCACCATCTGTCCACTGTCTGTCCACTGTCTGTCCACCATCTGTCCACCATCTGTCCACTGTCTGTCCACCATCTGTCCACCATCTGTCCACTGTCTGTCCACTGTCTGTCCACCATCTGTCCACCATCTGTTCACTGTCTGTCCACCATCTGTCCACCGTCTGTCCACTGTCTGTCCACCATCTGTCCACCATCTGTTCACTGTCTGTCCACCATCTGTCCACCGTCTGTCCACCATCTGTCCACTGTCTGTCCACTGTCTGTCCACTGTCTGTCCACCATCTGTCCACCATCTGTTCACTGTCTGTCCACCATCTGTCCACTGTCTGTCCACCATCTGTCCACCATCTGTCCACTGTCTGTCCACTGTCTGTCCACCATCTGTTCACTGTCTGTCCACCATCTGTCCACTGTCTGTCCACCATCTGTCCACCGTCTGTCCACTGTCTGTCCACTGTCTGTCCACCATCTGTCCACTGTCTGTCCACTGTCTGTCCACCATCTGTCCACCACCTGTTCACTGTCTGTCCACCATCTGTCCACCACCTGTTCACTGTCTGTCCATCATCTGTCCACCGTCTGTCCACCATCTGTCCACCATCTGTTCACTGTCTGTCCACCATCTGTCCACTGTCTGTCCACCGTCTGTCCACCATCTGTCCACCATCTGTTCACTGTCTGTCCACCATCTGTCCACTGTCTGTCCACCATCTGTCCACCGTCTGTCCACTGTCTGTCCACCATCTGTCCACCGTCTGTCCACTGTCTGTCCACCATCTGTCCACCATCTGTTCACTGTCTGTCCACCATCTGTCCACTGTCTGTCCACCATCTGTCCACCATCTGTCCACTGTCTGTCCACCATCTTTCCACCATCTGTCCACTGTCTGTCCACCATCTGTCCACCATCTGTCCACCATCTGTCCACTGTCTGTCCACTGTCTGTCCACCATCTGTCCACCATCTGTTCACTGTCTGTCCACCATCTGTCCACTGTCTGTCCACCATCTGTCCACCATCTGTCCACCATTTGTCCACCGTCTGTCCACCATCTGTCCACTGTCTGTCCACCATCTGTCCACCATCTGTTCACTGTCTGTCCACCATCTGTCCACTGTCTGTCCACCATCTGTCCACCATCTGTCCACTGTCTGTCCACCATCTGTCCACCATCTGTCCACTGTCTGTCCACTGTCTGTCCACCATCTGTCCACCATCTGTCCACTGTCTGTCCACTGTCTGTCCACCATCTGTCCACCGACCATCTGTCCACCGTCTGTCCACCATCTGTCCACCATCTGTCCACCGTCTGTCCACTGTCTGTCCACTGTCTGTCCACCGTCTGTCCACCGTCTGTCCACCATCTGTCCACCGTCTGTCCGCTGTCTGTCCACCATCTGTCCACCGTCTGTCCACCGTCTGTCCACCGTCTGTCCACCATCTGTCCACCATCTGTCCACTGTCTGTCCACCATCTGTCCACCATCTGTCCACTGTCTGTCCACTGTCTGTCCACCATCTGTCCACCGACCATCTGTCCACCGTCTGTCCACCGTCTGTCCACCGTCTGTCCACTGTCTGTCCACCATCTGTCCACCATCTGTCCACCGTCTGTCCACTGTCTGTCCACTGTCTGTCCACCGTCTGTCCACCGTCTGTCCACCGTCTGTCCACTGTCTGTCCACCGTCTTTCCACCGTCTGTCCACCGTCTGTCCACCGTCTGTCCACTGTCTGTCCACCGTCTGTCCACCGTCTGTCCACCATCTGTCCACCATCTGTCCACTGTCTGTCCACTGTCTGTCCACCATCAGTCCACCGTCTGTCCACCGTCTGTCCACCGTCTGTCCACCGTCTGTCCACTGTCTGTCCACCATCTGTCCACTGTCTGTCCACCATCTGTCCACCGTCTGTCCACCATCTGTCCACTGTCTGTCCACTGTCTGTCCACTTTCTGTCCACTGTCTGTCCACTGTCTGTCCACCGTCTGTCCACCGTCTGTCCACCGTCTGTCCACCGTCTGTCCACCGTCTGTCCACCGTCTGTCCACTGTCTGTCCACCGTCTTTCCACTGTCTGTCCACCATCTGTTCACTGTCTGTCCACCATCTGTCCACTGTCTGTCCACCATCTGTCCACCATCTGTCCACTGTCTGTCCACTGTCTGTCCACCATCTGTCCACCGACCATCTGTCCACCGTCTGTCCACCGTCTGTCCACCGTCTGTCCACTGTCTGTCCACCATCTGTCCACCATCTGTCCACCGTCTGTCCACTGTCTGTCCACTGTCTGTCCACCGTCTGTCCACCGTCTGTCCACCGTCTGTCCACTGTCTGTCCACCGTCTTTCCACCGTCTGTCCACCGTCTGTCCACCGTCTGTCCACTGTCTGTCCACCGTCTGTCCACCGTCTGTCCACCATCTGTCCACCATCTGTCCACTGTCTGTCCACTGTCTGTCCACCATCAGTCCACCGTCTGTCCACCGTCTGTCCACCGTCTGTCCACCGTCTGTCCACTGTCTGTCCACCATCTGTCCACTGTCTGTCCACCATCTGTCCACCGTCTGTCCACCATCTGTCCACTGTCTGTCCACTGTCTGTCCACTTTCTGTCCACTGTCTGTCCACTGTCTGTCCACCGTCTGTCCACCGTCTGTCCACCGTCTGTCCACCGTCTGTCCACTGTCTGTCCACCATCTGTCCACCGTCTGTCCACCATCTGTCCACCATCTGTCCACTGTCTGTCCACTGTCTGTCCACCATCTGTCCACCATCTGTTCACTGTCTGTCCACCATCTGTCCACCGTCTGTCCACTGTCTGTCCACCATCTGTCCACCATCTGTTCACTGTCTGTCCACCATCTGTCCACCGTCTGTCCACCATCTGTCCACTGTCTGTCCACTGTCTGTCCACCATCTGTCCACCATCTGTTCACTGTCTGTCCACCATCTGTCCACTGTCTGTCCACCATCTGTCCACCATCTGTCCACTGTCTGTCCACTGTCTGTCCACCATCTGTTCACTGTCTGTCCACCATCTGTCCACTGTCTGTCCACCATCTGTCCACCGTCTGTCCACTGTCTGTCCACTGTCTGTCCACCATCTGTCCACTGTCTGTCCACTGTCTGTCCACCATCTGTCCACCACCTGTTCACTGTCTGTCCATCATCTGTCCACCGTCTGTCCACCATCTGTCCACCATCTGTTCACTGTCTGTCCACCATCTGTCCACTGTCTGTCCACCGTCTGTCCACCATCTGTCCACCATCTGTTCACTGTCTGTCCACCATCTGTCCACCGTCTGTCCACTGTCTGTCCACCATCTGTCCACTGTCTGTCCACCATCTGTCCACCATCTGTCCACTGTCTGTCCACTGTCTGTCCACCATCTGTCCACCATCTGTTCACTGTCTGTCCACCATCTGTCCACCCTCTGTCCACTGTCTGTCCACCATCTGTCCACCATCTGTTCACTGTCTGTCCACCATCTGTCCACCGTCTGTCCACCATCTGTCCACTGTCTGTCCACTGTCTGTCCACTGTCTGTCCACCATCTGTCCACCATCTGTTCACTGTCTGTCCACCATCTGTCCACTGTCTGTCCACCATCTGTCCACCATCTGTCCACTGTCTGTCCACTGTCTGTCCACCATCTGTTCACTGTCTGTCCACCATCTGTCCACTGTCTGTCCACCATCTGTCCACCGTCTGTCCACTGTCTGTCCACTGTCTGTCCACCATCTGTCCACTGTCTGTCCACTGTCTGTCCACCATCTGTCCACCACCTGTTCACTGTCTGTCCACCATCTGTCCACCACCTGTTCACTGTCTGTCCATCATCTGTCCACCGTCTGTCCACCATCTGTCCACCATCTGTTCACTGTCTGTCCACCATCTGTCCACTGTCTGTCCACCGTCTGTCCACCATCTGTCCACCATCTGTTCACTGTCTGTCCACCATCTGTCCACTGTCTGTCCACCATCTGTCCACCATCTGTCCACTGTCTGTCCACCATCTGTCCACCGTCTGTCCACTGTCTGTCCACCATCTGTCCACCATCTGTTCACTGTCTGTCCACCATCTGTCCACTGTCTGTCCACCATCTGTCCACCATCTGTCCACTGTCTGTCCACCATCTTTCCACCATCTGTCCACTGTCTGTCCACCATCTGTCCACCATCTGTCCACCATCTGTCCACTGTCTGTCCACTGTCTGTCCACCATCTGTCCACCATCTGTTCACTGTCTGTCCACCATCTGTCCACTGTCTGTCCACCATCTGTCCACTGTCTGTCCACCATTTGTCCACCGTCTGTCCACCATCTGTCCACTGTCTGTCCACCATCTGTCCACCATCTGTTCACTGTCTGTCCACCATCTGTCCACTGTCTGTCCACCATCTGTCCACCATCTGTCCACTGTCTGTCCACCATCTGTCCACCATCTGTCCACTGTCTGTCCACTGTCTGTCCACCATCTGTCCACCATCTGTCCACTGTCTGTCCACTGTCTGTCCACCATCTGTCCACCGACCATCTGTCCACCGTCTGTCCACCATCTGTCCACCATCTGTCCACCGTCTGTCCACTGTCTGTCCACTGTCTGTCCACCGTCTGTCCACCGTCTGTCCACCATCTGTCCACCGTCTGTCCGCTGTCTGTCCACCATCTGTCCACCGTCTGTCCACTGTCTGTCCACCGTCTGTCCACCATCTGTCCACCATCTGTCCACTGTCTGTCCACCATCTGTCCACCATCTGTCCACTGTCTGTCCACCATCTGTCCACCGACCATCTGTCCACCGTCTGTCCACCGTCTGTCCACCGTCTGTCCACTGTCTGTCCACCATCTGTCCACCATCTGTCCACCGTCTGTCCACTGTCTGTCCACTGTCTGTCCACCGTCTGTCCACCGTCTGTCCACCGTCTGTCCACCGTCTGTCCACTGTCTGTCCACCGTCTTTCCACCGTCTGTCCACCGTCTGTCCACCGTCTGTCCACTGTCTGTCCACCGTCTGTCCACCATCTGTCCACCATCTGTCCACTGTCTGTCCACTGTCTGTCCACCATCAGTCCACCATCTGTCCACCGTCTGTCCACCGTCTGTCCACCGTCTGTCCACTGTCTGTCCACCATCTGTCCACTGTCTGTCCACCATCTGTCCACCGTCTGTCCACCATCTGTCCACTGTCTGTCCACTGTCTGTCCACTTTCTGTCCACTGTCTGTCCACTGTCTGTCCACCGTCTGTCCACCGTCTGTCCACCGTCTGTCCACTGTCTGTCCACCATCTGTCCACCGTCTGTCCACCATCTGTCCACCATCTGTCCACCATCTGTCCACTGTCTGTCCACTGTCTGTCCACCATCTGTCCACCATCTGTTCACTGTCTGTCCACCATCTGTCCACCGTCTGTCCACTGTCTGTCCACCATCTGTCCACCATCTGTTCACTGTCTGTCCACCATCTGTCCACCGTCTGTCCACCATCTGTCCACTGTCTGTCCACTGTCTGTCCACCATCTGTCCACCATCTGTTCACTGTCTGTCCACCATCTGTCCACTGTCTGTCCACCATCTGTCCACCATCTGTCCACTGTCTGTCCACTGTCTGTCCACCATCTGTTCACTGTCTGTCCACCATCTGTCCACTGTCTGTCCACCATCTGTCCACCGTCTGTCCACTGTCTGTCCACTGTCTGTCCACCATCTGTCCACTGTCTGTCCACTGTCTGTCCACCATCTGTCCACCACCTGTTCACTGTCTGTCCATCATCTGTCCACCGTCTGTCCACCATCTGTCCACCATCTGTTCACTGTCTGTCCACCATCTGTCCACTGTCTGTCCACCATCTGTCCACCGTCTGTCCACTGTCTGTCCACCATCTGTCCACCGTCTGTCCACTGTCTGTCCACCATCTGTCCACCATCTGTTCACTGTCTGTCCACCATCTGTCCACTGTCTGTCCACCATCTGTCCACCATCTGTCCACTGTCTGTCCACCATCTTTCCACCATCTGTCCACTGTCTGTCCACCATCTGTCCACCATCTGTCCACCATCTGTCCACTGTCTGTCCACTGTCTGTCCACCATCTGTCCACCATCTGTTCACTGTCTGTCCACCATCTGTCCACTGTCTGTCCACCATCTGTCCACCATCTGTCCACCATTTGTCCACCGTCTGTCCACCATCTGTCCACTGTCTGTCCACCATCTGTCCACCATCTGTCCACTGTCTGTCCACCATCTGTCCACCATCTGTCCACTGTCTGTCCACTGTCTGTCCACCATCTGTCCACCATCTGTCCACTGTCTGTCCACTGTCTGTCCACCATCTGTCCACCGACCATCTGTCCACCGTCTGTCCACCATCCTTCCACCATCTGTCCACCGTCTGTCCACTGTCTGTCCACTGTCTGTCCACCGTCTGTCCACCGTCTGTCCACCATCTGTCCACCGTCTGTCCGCTGTCTGTCCACCATCTGTCCACCGTCTGTCCACTGTCTGTCCACCGTCTGTCCACCATCTGTCCACCATCTGTCCACTGTCTGTCCACCATCTGTCCACCATCTGTCCACCATCTGTCCACTGTCTGTCCACCATCTGTCCACCGACCATCTGTCCACCGTCTGTCCACCGTCTGTCCACCGTCTGTCCACTGTCTGTCCACCATCTGTCCACCATCTGTCCACCGTCTGTCCACTGTCTGTCCACTGTCTGTCCACTGTCTGTCCACCATCTGTCCACCGTCTGTCCACCGTCTGTCCACTGTCTGTCCACCGTCTTTCCACCGTCTGTCCACCGTCTGTCCACCGTCTGTCCACTGTCTGTCCACCGTCTGTCCACCATCTGTCCACCATCTGTCCACTGTCTGTCCACTGTCTGTCCACTGTCTGTCCACCATCAGTCCACCATCTGTCCACCGTCTGTCCACCGTCTGTCCACCGTCTGTCCACCATCTGTCCACCGTCTGTCCACCGTCTGTCCACCGTCTGTCCACCATCTGTCCACCGTCTGTCCACTGTCTGTCCACCATCTGTCCACTCTCTGTCCACCATCTGTCCACCGTCTGTCCACCATCTGTCCACCATCTGTCCACTGTCTGTCCACTGTCTGTCCACTTTCTATCCACTGTCTGTCCACTGTCTGTCCACCGTCTGTCCACCATCTGTCCACCGTCTGTCCACCGTCTGTCCACCGTCTGTCCACTGTCTGTCCACCATCTGTCCACCGTCTGTCCATCGTCTGTCCACCGTCTGTCCACCGTCTGTCCACCATCTGTCCACCTTCTGTCCACCGTCTGTCCACCTTCTGTCCACCGTCTGTCCACTGTCTGTCCACCTTCTGTCCACCATCTGTCCACCGTCTGTCCACCGTCTGTCCACCATCTGTCCACCATCTGTCCACCATCTGTCCACTGTCTGTCCACCATCTGTCCACCATCTGTCCACCGTCTGTCCACCGTCTGTCCACCATCTGTCCACTGTCTGTCCACCATCTGTCCACCATCTGTCCACTGTCTGTCCACCATCTGTCCACCATCTGTCCACTGTCTGTCCACTGTCTGTCCACCGTCTGTCCACTGTCTGTCCACTGTCTGTCCACCGTCTGTCCACCGTCTGTCCACTGTCTATCCACCGTCTGTCCACTGTCTATCCACCGTCTGTCCACTGTCTGTCCACCATCTGTCCACTGTCTGTCCATCTGATCCGGTTCTGGTTCCTGAAGCCCGACCGGGATCCGGTTCTGGTTCCTAAAGCCCGACCGGGATCCGGTTCTGGTTCCTGAAGCCCAACTGGGTTCTGGTTCCTGAAGCCCAACTGGGTTCTGGTTCCTGAAGCCCGACCGGGATCCGGTTCTGGTTCCTGAAGCCCGACCGGGATCCGGTACTGGTTCCTGAAGCTCGACCGGGATCCGGTACTGGTTCCTGAAGCCCGACTGGGTTCTGGTTCCTGAAGCCCGACCGGGATCCGGTACTGGTTCCTGACGCCCGACTGGGTTCTGGTTCCTGAAGCCCGACCGGGATCCGGTACTGGTTCCTGACGCCCGACTGGGTTCTGGTTCCTGAAGCCCGACTGGATTCTGGTTCCTGAAGGCCGACTGGGACGTGGTTCCACAGAGAGGTTCTGCTTTAGGAACCAGTAAACCTGCAGAGTGAAGCTGTGATGACGCAGACCGAGTCTGGAGGTCTGTCCGGTCTCTTTGCGGTCACATGACCCGCGTTTGTTCAGTGAGCAGACCTGGTGGGAACCGGGCCGGGACGTTACACCAGTACGGTAAACATGTAAACTCCCGGACCCAACAGCCAGTTGGAGAGACGTGGGGATCTGCGGCTTCTTCACACTGACAGGTCTGCATCCCTGTTGCTACGGTAACAGATACATGTCAGGACCTGCGCCTTCACACGTCCTCCTTCCTCATACCTGAGACACAAACACCTCCTGTTTCTCCCTGTTCACAAGTCTGAGCTTCTGACAGGAGAGGAAGGTGACCTCCTCCTCCACCCCGGTGGAGGATTGCTCCACTTTGCTGTGAATCACGCTGCATGTCAGATGGCTGCAGAGATGGTATCGCTGGATGTTGTCACCACCTCTCAGCCTGACTGGCAGCACTAGCAGAAAGGAATGCACGCCCACATGCACAGGTGTGAAGGCTGAACCTGACATCCAGCAGATGGGTGTGTGAGGTGTGTGTGTCTGCATGTCGTCGCAGGTTGTAAATCCTCAGATCTTATCGGTCAGGCAGTCTTCAGACATGACCAACCGGTAGAAGTAGCAAGTGTTGTCTCAGCCAGACCGGATGTCAGTTAGCACGCCTGGTCTGGATATTTGACCCGGAGAGGGCAATCCACCCTATTCCGGCTGAGGACCATGGTCTCAGATCTGGAGGTGCTGATTCTCATCCCAGCCGCTTCACACTCGGCCGCGAATCACTCAAGTGAGAGCTGGAGATCACGACCAGATGAAGCCAACAGGACCACGTCATCTGCAAAAAGCAGGGACCCAATCCTGAGGCCACCAAGCCGGATCCCCTCAACACCTCGGCTGCACCTAGAAATTCTGTCCATATAAGTTATGAACAGAATCGGTGATAAAGGGCAGCCTTGGCGGAGTCCAACCCTCACCGGGAACAAATCCGACTTACTACCGGCAATGCGGAGCAAGCTCTGACACCTGTCATACAGGGACCGGATAGCTCGTACAAGGGGGTCCGGTACCCTATACTCCCGGAGTACCCCCCACAGGAGCTCCCGGGGGACACGGTTGAACGCCTTCTCCAGGTCCACAAAGCACATGTAGACTGGTTGGGCAAACTCCCATGCCCCCTCCAGGACCCCAAAGAGGGTATAGAGCTGGTCCACTGTTCCGCGACCAGGACGAAAACCACACTGCTCCTCCTCAATCTGAGATTCGACTTTCCGGCGGACCCTCCTCTCCAGGACCCCTGAATAGACCTTACCAGGGAGGCTGAGGAGTGTGATTCCCCTCTAGTTGGAACACACCCTCCGGTCCCCCTTCTTAAAAAGGGGGACCACCACCCCAGTCTGCCAATCCAGCGGTACTGCCCCCGATGTCCACACGATGCTGCAGAGGCGTGTCAGCCAGGACAGCTTTTTGACCACCTCAGCAACTTCAGCCCCAGAGATAGGAGAGTCCACCCCTGAGTCCCCCAGCTCTGCTTCCTCATCGGAAGACATGTTGGTAGGATTGAGAAGGTCTTTGAACTGACCCACAATGTCCCGAGTTGAGGTCAGCAGCTCCCCACACAGTATTGATGGAGCACTGCTTCCCGAACTCCTCCGATGCCTGAGTTTTTGCCTTGGCGACAGCCAAAACCGCATGCCGCTTAGCTTGTCGGTACCCATCCTCCGGAGTCCGACAGGCCAAGAAGGCCCGATAGGACTCCTTCTTCAGCTTGACGGAATCCCTCACTGTTGGTGTCCACCAACGAGTCCTGGGATCACCGCCACGACAGGCACCAACGACCTTACAGCCACAGCTCCGGCCGGCCGCCTCAGCAATAGAGGCACGGAACACAGCCCATTCGGACTCAATGTCCTCCGCCTCACTGGTTGAAGCTCAGCTGAAGGTGGAAGTTGAAGCTCGCTCTGACGGGGGACTCAGCCAGACTGACTTCCTCCCCCACCATCTGAGCCAACTCACCACCAGGTGGTGATCAGTTGACAGCTCCACCCCCCTCTTCACCAGAGTGTCCAAGGCATGTGGCCGCAGGTCCGACGATACGACTATAAAATCGATCATCAAACTGGTCCCATAGCACCAAAACAATTCCATTTTTCCTGCAGCGCTTGTCTGTTTTCTTTCTTTACAGTATTACTCTTAGGAACATAATATGGAACGTCTTTATCACTGAAATTTCCCAAAACCTCAGATAGGAATCTGTAAAAGCTGCGTGTGAACACCAACAGTTACACACACACAGCATGGACCCACACGTTGATCCTCACATCTTCGTCTCCAACTGCAGAAGTAATAACGCCACAGTGGAAATGTTCCTGAACACGAAACGCTGCTCCTCCATCTTCATCATTTCCTGCGAGTCCGAAGCCTGAGACGGCTGCTGTTGGTGTGGTTTGTCTTCTCCGAGGTGTGGAGCGGCGAACAGCCGTGTTCCGGTGCTCATAGCGTGTCATGGTGTGTGTTCAGGTTGGGCTACGTGGACCATGCCGAGGAGTTGGCCTCCAGGTTCCTCCAGTGCTTCCCAAAGAACCGGCTGTCGGCCCAGGCAGCGCTGAACCACGAATACTTCAGCAACCTTCCTCCACGGCTCTGGGAGCTGCAGGACAGTACGTAACACACACACATATACACACACACACACACACACACACACACACACACACACACACACACACACACACACACACACACACACATACTGGTTTCCGTGGGGCATGGGGACCAACTTTTTAAGCATCACTTGTGGGGACCACCCTTTCTGGTGGATCTACAGACTAATAAAAAATCAGGGATAACATTTGAAGCTGTATTGTCCTATACACGGCTTCAAATAACTGAATTTCAAAAGTAAGTTCATCAACCTGTCTGGACAATGCTTTATGAGGACTCATTAACTTTCGAAAAAACATGACAGATGGGGACCAGATTTACATATAATTTGCATAATTTACACATACTAACTTACCAAGTGGGGACCATACCTCTGTTTGAGATATTTACTCAGTCATATTTGATTTAAACCAAACCATCAATAACAACTGTTGCTAACATAAATAAAAAAAATTCTAGGAAAAACAAACATTGCAGAACAACTTTTATTGACTTCCTGATCATCATCTGATGAAGATGAGGGTAATATTTTAGGTTTCCTGGACGGTGGTGATGCCATCTTGTTCCCACTTTCAGGAAGGATTTGCACTGCCGATGGTTCTATGAAAATTAAAGCAACATGTTTTTAATGGTAAAATTAAAAGTTAATGTAACAATTCAGACATTGCGTTGAAATTGGGGAAAAAGGCAAATTAAAGATTTTTTAAAGAATAATTCAATTTCAAAAATATATTTCAATTCTCAGCATTGCCACATTCTGTTAGTGTTTCTCTTTCCAAAAGGTACATTTAGTTACAATGGCAAAAAGTTAATATAAGGCAACTTCTGTACTGGTAGCATATTAACTTTTTAACACTCTTACCAATAGCGGAGGAATTTTCCTCGACAGCATTGTTGTCGTCATCTTCACTGCCACTATCCTTTTCATGCAGGTTGAGAATATTTTCTGTTTAGGTAACAAAAACAGTTTAAATAAATGCTAGACTCAATTACCATGTTTGTGGAGGATGAGGCATGTGATGCAACTGACTGTAGTTGATGTTCATAATTTTTAAGGAATATAAATTTGGACAACAAATTGCTTCTTTCAAGACTAATATTTGAAAGAATACAATAAAACTATAAAAAAAATATTACAACTGGTTTTGGTGTTTAACACCCCTCAGACATGAGTCATGGGGACCCAACACACACCCTCAGTTACATGTCCTTCTGGGGACTGACTTTGCTCCAGCTCTGAACACACTAGTTTACACTTGTTAACATGTGCTGTGGGGACCCCGTGAGTGTCCAAAAAAGACACTTAATAAACACATTTAGAAACCATGGCGTCTCATTAAATTTTACCCAGATGCAGCTCGGCAACTGCATACACAGAAGATTTAACTGATTGCTGTAGTTAAGGACATCTGGCCATCAAATGTCAGTCAGACCTACGCCATGTCAACACATCTCATAGTCAAGGACATCTTAGCCTTACTAATACATTTGCTTCTATTACTATCTGTATCCAAGTTTTCAAATCCTACTGCAGTGTTACTTAACCCATGACCCGGGCCCCACTGCCCTGCACGTGTTGTAGGTAACCCTACTTTAAACACACCTGACTCAAATCAATGGCTCATTATCCGAATTTAATAGAACTTGGCAAGCAGTGAAGTTCATCTGCATCATGTGCAGTGGAGTTGGTAGGAACCATAACATGCAGGGCAGTGGGCCCCGAGGACCAGAATTATGGGACACTGTCCTACTCAACAGCATCTAAAACATGCCACTTAGCTGTCCAAAATGCAGACTCATTTGCTAAATCTGTCTCTGAGAACCAGGATGTATAAGAAAGATTTGAATAGATAAATGTATATGTAAAAAACAAACACTAGGTAGGTGTGGGACTATATATCGTATGCAACTACCTGTTCAGAAAGGCTGTCATCCTCAGGGCCATCGTTGGTCTGCTGAGAGCCTGAACGAGGCCATGGAAGACTGGAAGTCAATTCTGTTGGTTCCATGTTTGCACTGGTCAATGGCTGGAACATTTAAGAAAGACTTGTTGGTACACAAACATGGACAACAAATTGCTTCTTTTAAGCCTAATATTTGAAAGAATACAATAAAAACATGAAGTCAAATTATCCTGCTGAAGTCCTAATGTACATTAAAATACACATCACAGAAATAATCCAAAAGCATCCACATTGTTCAGGTATTACAACTGGTTTTGGTGTTTAACACCCCTCAGACATGAGTCATGGGGACCCAACACACACCCTCAGTTACATGTCCTTCTGGGGACTGACTTTGCTCCAGCTCTGAACACACTAGTTTACACTTGTTAACATGTGCTGTGGGGACCCCGTGAGTGTCCAAAAAAGACACTTAATAAACACATTTAGAAACCATGGCGTCTCATTAAATTTTACCCAGATGCAGCTCGGCAACTGCATACACAGACGATTTAACTGATTGCTGTAGTTAAGGACATCTGGCCATCAAATGTCAGTCAGACCTACGCCATGTCAACACATCTCATAGTCAAGGACATCTTAGCCTTACTATTACATTTGCTTCTATTACTATCTGTATCCAAGTTTTCAAATCCTACTGCAGTGTTACTTAACCTATGACCTGGGCCCCACTACCCTGCACGTGTTGTAGGTAACCCTACTTTAAACACACCTGACTCAACTCAATGGCTCATTATCTGAATTTAATAGAACTTGGCAAGCAGTGAAGTTCATCTGCATCATGTGCAGTGGAGTTGGTAGGAACCATAACATGCAGGGCAGTGGGCCCCGAGGACCAGAATTATGGGACACTGTCCTACTCAACAGCATCTAAAACATGCCACTTAGCTGTCCAAAATGCAGACTCATTTGCTAAATCTGTCTCTAAGAACCAGGATGTATAAGAAAGATTTGAATAGATAAATGTATATGTAAAAAACAAACACTAGGTAGGTGTGGGACTATATATCGTATGCAACTACCTGTTCAGAAAGGCTGTCATCCTCAGGGCCATCGTTGGTCTGCTGGGAGCCTGAACGAGGTGATGGAAGACTGGAAGTCAATTCTGTTGGTTCCATGTTTGCACTGGTCAATGGCTGGAACATTTAAGAAAGACTTGTTGGTACACATGACCTGTTCTTTGCTTGTCACTGAAAAGTCTACATGAACCGCAAATTTTAAGGAAGCTCCTTTGTCTCCTGTCTTACATTACAGGATGAATTTATAAATCCAGGTCTGCTTGACCTCAGTCGACACAACGGCAATGATCAGACACACCTGGATTAATCAGGTCTAATATTACAGTATTAGTTGTAAAATTGAGGCTCTGTGATATACCAAGACAGTAGACTAGTGCCGAACAAAAGTTAAAAAAAAACAAAAGAAAAAAAAAACGTCAACAACAGTGTGAACATATACAAATAAATACCCAACATGCTTAGAAGATTTGGCAACTGAGGCAATGAGATTCTGGCTTCTTAGGCTAAAGTGCAGCGTGAAAGCCTCCAATAATCACACAGCCTACAGACTCGTCTGTTTGTCAAGAAACGCAGGGGGGGGCGGGCTGCTATAATTGCACAAGTGAAGTACCTCTACTTTCTCCTTAACGAGATGTCACATATTAATAATAATAATAATAATAATAATAATAATAATAATACTTCAGGAATGGTATGTTGGAGTGGTTTTGAAACCATGACTTTTTCATACTGTGGTATACCTTGAAGCCTGTAGCCAGCCTATTCTTAACTGATAATGAGCATACAATATGATTCCCATGTTCTTTTATGGATTTTGGAAAAATGTCACTTATGGGGACATCGTCATACCAGTAATCCATGCCTGCTGCTACCTACATGTGTGATTTAAGCCTTAAGATAATAAACCAAATCATAAATCCCAAATTATTTTGGATGGAATTTTCCCTACCTACAATGAAATTCATGTTTAACCACACAACACTGCCAAATTTAAAAGCAACAAATGGATATATCCAAAATCTGTGACACAAGCTAGCTACCTAGCTAGCTGAGCTGCACATTCTCAAAGAAATCACAACAGACAGACAGCAATGCTATGTTGTCAATGCATAACTTAAATAATAAAATCTTAATACTTACGGACATGTTCTTTAGTAGTCACAGCTTTAAACTCCGGTCTCATTTCCTCATCAACTGCCCTTCGAAAAATTTTGTGAGAAATTAAGCTACTGCTAAATAGTTGCTACTTCCTGCTGTTTCAAAAATAAAAGCCGGCGAAAGGACGTAAAGATTAGAACAAAAGATATCAAATCAAATTTGATTTGATTTGATTTGAGAACAAAATATAGTGTGTTTTTGTTCATTTTTTGGCGTATTCTATCTATTTTAAATGGATAGTATGGAATACAGTTACAGTTCTTTGTAAAATCAGATTTAAATGTTGGTGTTTCTATTCAACTGAATTCATTAAATAAAAATAACATCAAAATCTACATCTCAAAGCTACAGCAGTTAACATTTTAAAAAAAGATGTTTTCTTTACATATTTTTTTAAAAAATCTACCATTGTTTTAACAGCATAATTTTAGACAGATATCCCGTTGAATTTCCAGGTTTCCTCCCTCTTTTGGATTCTACTGCCATGCAAGGGCTCAATTTTAGCTACACCATTGGGGGTTTAAGCTCACCACCTAATTATTTATTGAATCTCCTAATTTTGTCAAATGATTCAAGATACTTTGGTGTGTCTTTATTAGAAACATTTAGTGCTTTTACTGTGATTTACTTTCACATCAGATCAGCATTTTAAAAAAGGCTTTCTTTTTCATATTGTTGTAACCCTTTTAAATAGTATCAATTATTGACATATTTTATTTGATTTTTTTGTATTTGTTACGTGGCCGCTACATGTGGCGGCCGCTACATGTGGCGGCCGCCACGTGTAGCGGCCACGTGTAGCGGCCACCACGTGTAGCGGCCGCCACGTGTAGCGGCCACGTGTAGCGGCCACCACGTGTAGCGGCCGCCACATGTAGCGGCCACGTGTAGCGGCCACGTGTAGCGGTCACGTGTAGCGGTCACGTGTAGCGGCCACGTGTAGCGGCCACATGACAAAGTTGGTTGATGTGGTGATGTCCAAACTGGAAGCGAAGCGTCGGCAGGAGGAGCTCCATACCAAGGTACAGTCTCACCCTGTAATTCCTGATCTTCAGGCCTGCAGGTAGACAGTCTCTCATTCAGTTAGTGCAACAACACCACATGATGCTCCAGTTTGTTATGATGGTTCAGAGTAAAACCCTCTCAGTCCAGAGATGGATGTTGTCACCCGTTGAATCCTCACAATCAGGAAGCAAAAACTGAGGTCATTGTATAAGAATGGAAACCAGTCTGGGTCTGCAGTAACCTGGACACCTCCGGCGGGCGCTCCTGGGTTACATGAACCGACGGCACCCTGACCGTAAAATCCTAGATTTATCATGAGTTATCAGACTGAGGGAGAAAAGCCGCGGATGCCTCTAACCTGCCTGCATCTCTGTCCTGCAGTGTCGTCTATCTTCACCGTACCAAACGTCAAGCTGCAGACGGAGAGCGGGGACAGCATCCAGGTGTGTGCATGGAGGAACAGCCACGGGAAGGCATCCTCCGTCAGCAAACACTGACCCGAGGCAGCATCCTGCGCCTGACAGGTACGTACATCCTGAAAGCTCCTTGTCTTGTTCAGCTTCATCTGGTCTGCTGATGCAGAAGTCATGCGTGTCGGCCTGCTGAGGGTTAGGGTTATCTGCTCACACTGAGAATCAGGTTTCACTGTCAGCTCTTCTAAGTGAGTCTTAGAATCAGAGGCACGTTCTGAGGTTTCCCAGAGGATGTGAGTCATGGCATTGTTTTTTGTTGACTGGAGGGTGCGAATGGACACAGCTGGCTCTGTGACTGGCCTGTATCTCATGGTTATCATGGAAAAGAAGGTCAGTTTAATTTGTAAGGGATGGTTCTGCTCTCCATTTAGCGAAAGAAGCCACGTCAGCGCCATGCCAGGAGGACGAGCATCGGAGCGTTTTTCTGACAAGGTTCCCGTTTTTAGATCCAGATGTGTGAAGCTCTCTCCATCTTTCACTTGAGAGACTCTAAAATGCTTCTTTTATACCCACTTATGTTATTGACCGGTTCCCAGTTAAACCATCATGTTACCGACCTGTTCCCAGTTAAACCATCATGTTACTGATCTGTTCCCAGTTAAACCATCATGTTACTGACCTGTTCCCAGTTAAACCATCATGTTACTGACCTGTTCCCAGTTAAACCATCATGTTACTGACCTGTTCCCAGTTAAACCATCATGTTATCGACCTGTTCCCAGTTAAACCATCATGTTACTGGTCTGTTCCCAGTTAAACCATCATGTTACCGACCTGTTCCCAGTTAAACCATCATGTTACTGATCTGTTCCCAGTTAAACCATCATGTTACTGGTCTGTTCCCAGTTAAACCATCATGTTACTGATCTGTTCCCAGTTAAACCATCGTGTTACTGATCTGTTCCCAGTTAAACCATCATGTTACTGACCTGTTCCCAGTTAAACCATCATGTTACTGACCTGTTCCCAGTTAAACCATCATGTTACTGGTCTGTTCCCAGTTAAACCATCATGTTACCGACCTGTTCCCAGTTAAACCATCATGTTACCGACCTGTTCCCAGTTAAACCATCATGTTACCGACCTGTTCCCAGTTAAACCATCATGTTACTGGTCTGTTCCCAGTTAAACCATCATGTTACTGATCTGTTCCCAGTTAAACCATCATGTTACTGATCTGTTCCCAGTTAAACCATCATGTTACTGATCTGTTCCCAGTTAAACCATCATGTTACTGACCTGTTCCCAGTTAAACCATCATGTTACTGACATGTTCCCAGTTAAACCATCATGTTACCGACCTGTTCCCAGTTAAACCATCATGTTACCGACCTGTTCCCAGTTAAACCATCATGTTACTGATCTGTTCCCAGTTAAACCATCATGTTACTGATCTGTTCCCAGTTAAACCATCATGTTACCGACCTGTTCCCAGTTAAACCATCATGTTACTGGTCTGTTCCCAGTTAAACCATCATGTTACTGATCTGTTCCCAGTTAAACCATCATGTTACTGATCTGTTCCCAGTTAAACCATCATGTTACTGGTCTGTTCCCAGTTAAACCATCATGTTACCGACCTGTTCCCAGTTAAACCATCATGTTACTGATCTGTTCCCAGTTAAACCATCATGTTACTGATCTGTTCCCAGTTAAACCATCATGTTACCGACCTGTTCCCAGTTAAACCATCATGTTACCGACCTGTTCCCAGTTAAACCATCATGTTACTGGTCTGTTCCCAGTTAAACCATCATGTTATCGACCTGTTCCCAGTTAAACCATCATGTTACCGACCTGTTCCCAGTTAAACCATCATGTTACCGACCTGTTCCCAGTTAAACCATCATGTTACTGGTCTGTTCCCAGTTAAACCATCATGTTACTGACCTGTTCCCAGTTAAACCATCATGTTACTGACCTGTTCCCAGTTAAACCATCATGTTACTGATCTGTTCCCAGTTAAACCATCATGTTACTGATCTGTTCCCAGTTAAACCATCATGTTACTGGTCTGTTCCCAGTTAAACCATCATGTTACTGGTCTGTTCCCAGTTAAACCATCATGTTACTGACCTGTTCCCAGTTAAACCATCATGTTACTGACCTGTTCCCAGTTAAACCATCATGTTACCGACCTGTTCCCAGTTAAACCATCATGTTACCGACCTGTTCCCAGTTAAACCATCATGTTACCGACCTGTTCCCAGTTAAACCATCATGTTACTGACCTGTTCCCAGTTAAACCATCATGTTACTGATCTGTTCCCAGTTAAACCATCATGTTACTGATCTGTTCCCAGTTAAACCATCATGTTACTGACCTGTTCCCAGTTAAACCATCATGTTACTGATCTGTTCCCAGTTAAACCATCATGTTACTGATCTGTTCCCAGTTAAACCATCATGTTACTGGTCTGTTCCCAGTTAAACCATCATGTTACTGATCTGTTCCCAGTTAAACCATCATGTTACTGATCTGTTCCCAGTTAAACCATCATGTTACTGACCTGTTCCCAGTTAAACCATCATGTTACTGACCTGTTCCCAGTTAAACCATCATGTTATCGACCTGTTCCCAGTTAAACCATCATGTTACCGACCTGTTCCCAGTTAAACCATCATGTTACTGATCTGTTCCCAGTTAAACCATCATGTTACTGGTCTGTTCCCAGTTAAACCATCATGTTACTGGTCTGTTCCCAGTTAAACCATCATGTTACTGACCTGTTCCCAGTTAAACCATCATGTTACTGACCTGTTCCCAGTTAAACCATCATGTTACTGATCTGTTCCCAGTTAAACCATCATGTTACTGATCTGTTCCCAGTTAAACCATCATGTTACTGATCTGTTCCCAGTTAAACCATCATGTTACTGACCTGTTCCCAGTTAAACCATCATGTTACTGATCTGTTCCCAGTTAAACCATCATGTTACTGACCTGTTCCCAGTTAAACCATCATGTTACTGACCTGTTCCCAGTTAAACCATCATGTTACTGACCTGTTCCCAGTTAAACCATCATGTTACTGACATGTTCCCAGTTAAACCATCATGTTACTGACCTGTTCCCAGTTAAACCATCATGTTACTGACCTGTTCCCAGTTAAACCATCATGTTACTGATCTGTTCCCAGTTAAACCATCATGTTACTGACCTGTTCCCAGTTAAACCATCATGTTACTGACCTGTTCCCAGTTAAACCATCATGTTACTGACCTGTTCCCAGTTAAACCATCATGTTACTGACCTGTTCCCAGTTAAACCATCATGTTACTGACCTGTTCCCAGTTAAACCATCATGTTACCGACCTGTTCCCAGTTAAACCATCATGTTACTGATCTGTTCCCAGTTAAACCATCATGTTACTGGTCTGTTCCCAGTTAAACCATCATGTTACTGATCTGTTCCCAGTTAAACCATCATGTTACTGATCTGTTCCCAGTTAAACCATCATGTTACTGACCTGTTCCCAGTTAAACCATCATGTTACTGACCTGTTCCCAGTTAAACCATCATGTTACTGACATGTTCCCAGTTAAACCATCATGTTACCGACCTGTTCCCAGTTAAACCATCATGTTACCGACCTGTTCCCAGTTAAACCATCATGTTACTGATCTGTTCCCAGTTAAACCATCATGTTACTGATCTGTTCCCAGTTAAACCATCATGTTACTGACATGTTCCCAGTTAAACCATCATGTTACTGACCTGTTCCCAGTTAAACCATCATGTTACTGATCTGTTCCCAGTTAAACCATCATGTTACTGACATGTTCCCAGTTAAACCATCATGTTACTGACATGTTCCCAGTTAAACCATCATGTTACTGACATGTGAATGAATGAATTTGCAGTTAGTGTGTAGATCCCAGCTGCAGTCTGGGAATACTTTCCATTTTTATTTTAGTCGCGTCAACAGAAGCGTTTTGTTGGCACTGTTTATGTCACACGTCTGCCGTGTCACACACACACACACACACACGGATCTACTGTTTATGTCACACGTCTGCCGTGTCACACACACACACACACACGGACCTACTGTTTATGTCACACGTCTTTGTCATTTAAAGCCTTTCATGCCAGAAATAATGGTCATTCTCTACTTCGCCTGTAAAATCAGATGTAAATAAAAATGGATTTGTTCCGTTTGAGACGTGTGATAAGTCTGGATGTGTCCAGCAGGGGGCAGAAGAGGCATCAGAAAACAGGGTTTTGTGCCACAAAGGGATGCCGTACGCTGGCAGAGCTCAGCTGGAATTTTAAATCATGATGATCATTATGCGTGTGCGTCCTGCTGACCTCCTCGCAGGTCATGTGATCTGATGGAGGAATGGCTTTGGGTGAGTGAGGAGGGGGTCCCATTCAGTGCTCAGACAAAGTGCAGCTATTTTCCTGTAATAAGAGGGGCAGAGGCCAGGCATGGAGATAATGCTGGGTCTAATGATGGACCAGCAGCGATGGGTCAGAAGAGAGGTGGAATTACCGACAGGTGCACCGGCAGCAGATGTATCGTCCCACCACATGCTCAAATCCACCTTCCTGATAAACTCACGAAGAAGGAAACCGCTGCTGCATATGAGGGAGTGTCTGCACTCTGATCTGATTATAATGATGTTTTTGTGTTTTTGACTGTGTGTGTGTGTGTGTGTGTGTGTGTGTGTGTGTGTGTGTGTGTGTGTGTGTGTGTGCGTGCGTGCAGGGTGGAAGTCACCCCACCGAGAGAGCTGTGTCTTCTCAGCTGCAGCATTTACATTGAAATCAGTCTCTTTGTCCAAGCTCTTCTGAAAGCCTGACAGGCTGGGGGAGCTGCACTGATAGCAGCTAATCCCACCGCACACATGCCCATTAATACGCTGACAAATTACACCAGCAAACCAACTTCATGCACATATCTTAACTCCTTTTCCCTAAAAAAACAATCTGAAATGCTACAGGAACAAAAATCATCACAAAAATATCCACGTGATCAGTCTTTATTCACCGAGTGGGAAACAGATACCAGAGGAAGATGATGATAATTTACACATCTGACATGAGAAAAACTGAATTTCTGGAAAAGCTCCATCCATCATTCTGGATCGTCCTGTTCCGGGTTGAATGTTTTGCTATTAGCTTCAGGAATAAACCCCACACAGCTCCTCCATTCCCAGCAAATGTCTGGTTTACCACTATTGGGTAAAGTGAAGGGAGCTAACAGCGATACTAGCTGATGCTAGCTGCTCGTAGCTGCTGCTAATTAAAAAGAGAGCTAACCCTGATGCTAGCTGCTCCTAGCTGTTGCTGGGTAAAGAGAGCTAACCCTGATGCTAGCTACTCGTAGCTTCTGCTAGGTAAAGAGATCTAACCCTAACCCTAACCCTGATGCTAAATGCTCCTAGCTGCTGCTGGGTAAGGTGAAGAGAGCTAACCCCGATGCTGGCTGATGCTAGATGCTCGTAGCTGCTGCTAAGTAAAGAGAGCTAACCCTGATGCTAGCTGCTTGTAGCTGCTGCTAGGTAAAGTGAAGAGAGCTAACCCTGATGCTAGCTGCTTGTAGCTGCTGCTAAGTAAAGAGAGCTAACCCTGATGCTAGCTGCTTGTAGCTGCTGCTAGGTAAAGTGAAGAGAGCTAACCCTGATGCTAGCTGCTTGTAGCTGTTGCTAGGTAAAGTGAAGAGAGCTAACCCTGATGCTAGCTGCTTGTAGCTGCTGCTAGGTAAAGTGAAGAGAGCTAACCCTGATGCTAGCTGCTTGTAGCTGCTGCTAGGTAAAGTGAAGAGAGCTAACCCTGATGCTAGCTGCTTGTAGCTGCTGCTAGGTAAAGTGAAGAGAGCTAACCCTGATGCTAGCTGCTTGTAGCTGCTGCTAGGTAAAGTGAAGAGAGCTAACCCTGATGCTAGCTGCTTGTAGCTGCTGCTAGGTAAAGTGAAGAGAGCTAACCCTGATGCTAGCTGCTTGTAGCTGCTGCTAGGTAAAGTGAAGAGAGCTAACCCTGATGCTAGCTGCTTGTAGCTGCTGCTAGGTAAAGTGAAGAGAGCTAACCCTGATGCTAGCTGCTTGGTGCTGCTGCTAGGTAAAGTGAAAAGAGCTAACCCTGATGCTAGCTGCTTGTAGCTGCTGCTAGGTAAAGTGAAGAGAGTTAACCCTGATGCTAGCTGCTTGGTGCTGCTGCTAGGTAAGGTGAAGAGAGCTAATCCCGATGCTAGCTGCTGCATGGGAAGGTGAAAAAAGATGATTACAGTAAATATCCCAATAAAAATTATGCACAGTGGCATAGTGGTTAGCACTGTGACCTCACAGCAAGAAGGTTGCTGGTTCAATCCCCATCTAGGGGGAAGGTTTGGTCAGTGGCCTTTCTGTGTGGAGTTTGCGTGTTCTCCCTGTGTATGCGTGGGTTCTCTCTGGGTTCTTTGGCTTCCTCCCACCATCCAAAGACATGATGTTAGGTTAACTGGTTACTCTCAGTCACCCCTAGGAGTGGTTGTTTGTCTTTGTGTGTCCCTGTGATGGACTGGCGAGCTGTCCAGGGTGTACCCTGTCTTTCACCCAAAGACTGCTGGGATAGGCTCCAGCTTCCCGCGATCCTTCATCGGACTAAGTGATGAGGATGATGAATGAATGAATGTTGCACATGGATCAAGGGCTACGTCTTTGGTCACAGGTGCTTAAAGCAACAGTTTGAATTTTCAACACGTAGGAAAACCAGTGAGATGTATTTTTAGCTGTGTTTGTTGTTTGCATCAGTTTCTAATCCAGTTAGCTTGCTGCTAACTAGTAAAGCTAACCATGCAAACTGTTGCTACGGCTACAGAATCTTTCTCATCAGGAATCAGTACTTTCTACAGTTTTGAGGCAACATCCCTGTATGACAGGGAATGGATGGTAAAAAAACGGGAATGTATAATGAGCTCTTCACATGCATAATTAAACATGAAGTGTATGTGTGTGTGAGAGCCTGTTCTGAAAGGTTTTCTGGTAAAATCAGAGGTAAGAGAAGCTGAGGGAGGGAGGAAATAAAGCAGAGGCTTGTGGGAGCAGGGCAGGATTTCTTTTTGTTGAGGCAATGTTGTATTATTTATATGTGGTGGTGGAGGAGGAGGAGGAGGAGGAGGAGGAGGCAGCCCGCTTCAGACGGAGCAGCCCTCCTCTCCCTCTCTTTTGTGGGTCTATTCCCAGTGGGCAGGCTTTGTGCTGGCTGGATAGCTGTCTTTGAGGAAACCCGGGTGGCTATTGAGCAGAGTGAAGGCCGAGCCCGACTAGTCTGCAGCGAGACACAGCAACATTACAATGTCTGTCACTGCTGTGACCAGAGAGGAGAAAAGGATGGAGAGAGGCTGACAGAGGATGGGGAGGTGGTGGGGGTCTTTGGTTTGGGCCGAATGGAAGAAAGAAATGCTGGTTTTTGTGGTGGGAAAAGAGAAAAGCAGAAAGAGATAGGAGTGGGAAAAAAGAGGCGGGAGAGGAAAGAGGGCAAAAGGAAAAGAAAAGAGAGCGAGCGAGCGAGAGAGACAGGTCTCCTTTACAGTACTTGGATGTTTATTCATGATTCTGCATTATTCAGAAGGTGAGCTGATGCAACTGGGTTCCAGTGGAAGGCAACGGCTTCCTCCATCCACCCAGCCGATGACCACGGCGGTTCAGGCACAACAAGCGCTCGGCACACGGCTGAGAGTCACACGCAGTCAGAATGCACGAGAAAGCATGAAACATTGATTCAGTCAGGGAGCAGAGCAGCATGAAACAACTCCAGCTCGTACACGGAGCTCAGACCAGGAGAAGACAACTGGATCTTTCTGGATGCAGATCATCCCCAAACCGTCTTTTTTTTTTAACAAAGTTAACATGCATCTTAATATTCCCATGACAGCAATGTCAGGTGTTTGTATGCTGATCTGATGCCAGGCTTCACATGAAGCAGCTGTCTTTGTACAACGTGTGTGTGTGTGTGTGTGTGTGTGTGTATGTGTGTGTGTGTGTGTGTGTGTGTGTGTGTGTGTGTGTGTGTGTGTGTGTGTGTGTGTGTGTGTGTGTGTACTGGGCGAGCCATCACAGGTCAGCGACAGGACACTTCGGCTCTGAAGCATCTCTGTGCCACTTTGAAGATAACAGCTACAGGCAAGGCTGCCTATAAGTCCACAATGTAGAGGTGCCAGCCATTTATCCAACCCCCCCCCCTCCCACACACACACACACACACACAAACACACACACACACTGTTGCCGTAGGTAACATCTCAGCGACCATGCTGCATCTTTTTTTTCTTTGAGAAGCGGATAAAATGCGGGACAGCTTTGTTTCTGTCCAGCATTCCTCTTGAAAGTAAAATTCCTGTTTGTCTCCTGGTGAGTTTCCACACTGATGTCCGACTACTGAAGTCACCGCTGTCAAAACTCACAAAGTCACCAGGGAAGAAGAGACTACCCCTGGCTCTGGAACTGGAAGAAATGGATCAGTGCAGTGCGCAAAACCACCTGTCAAAGTTTTTCCAGGTGGAGGACAAAGTGATGGAAAATACTCCCCCGTTGTGGGCCTGCAGGGGGGAAGCGGCAGATGGGGGGGAGGAGGGTTAACCAGAAGCATAGCCCTGGTTCATTCTCAGAACATCACCAACCACAGCTCTGCTCTCTAATCTAGTCTTTTACTTCCTGTTTTTACGGATTTCAGGATGTTTGTCTTCCTGGTAATTTCATTCACACCAGCCAAGATCTCCAATATTTTCTCATCCATTCAGGGTCTACTGCAGTCCTCACCATCAGTTCTCCATCAGATCTTTACAAATCTGTAGTTAAATCTAGTTTTAATTTTCTCAATATTACAGCGCCAGTTCACAATCTCATCAGGGCATGTGTTCTTCCCAGTAGATAGATAAACAGTGTCAGATGATAAAACTTAGAAATTTTAATTATTTGATGTAAAATATTAGCTGATTGTAAATCTGATCCACGAAAAGTTGTTTCAGAGGGATGTTTAGCATTGTCAGCAGCTGTTAGCGTATAAAAAGTAGCTCCAGAGTAAAGTTTAGCATTGTTAGCAACTGTTAGCGTATAAAAAGTAGCTCCAGAGTAAAGTTTAGCATTGTTAGCAGCTGTTAGCGTATAAAAAGTAGCTCCAGAGTAAAGTTTAGCATTGTTAGCAGCTGTTAGCGTATAAAAAGTAGCTCCAGAGTAAAGTTTAGCATTGTTAGCAGCCGTTAGCGTATAAAGAGTTGTTTCAGAGGGATGTTTAGCATTGTCAGCAGCTGTTAGCGTATAAAAAGTAGCTCCAGACTAAAGTTTAGCATTGTTAGCAACTGTTAGCGTATAAAAAGTAGCTCCAGAGGAAAGTTTAGCATTGTTAGCAACTGTTAGCGTATAAAAAGTAGCTCCAGAGTAAAGTTTAGCATTGTTAGCAGCTGTTAGCATATAAAAAGTAGCTCCAGAGTAAAGTTCAGCATTGTTAGCAGCTGTTAGCATATAAAGAGTAGCTCCAGAGTAAAGTTTAGCATTGTTAGCAGCTTTTAGCGTATAAAAAGTTCCAGAGGAAAGTTTAGCATTATTAGCAGGTGGTGTTTGATGTTTAGCATGGTTAGCAGCTGTTAGCATGAACTTACACTAGAGTGCTCACAATTGTTTTTTGTTTTTTTTTGTTTTTTTTATAAAATCCATATTTACAGCAAAAAAATGTTGCATCCAGATATAGAAATATGAAATATGTTCACATACTGTGTCATTATAATGATTAATTATGAAATTAAATACAAATACTTTCAAAACCCAACTCGCTTGAAAAATGTGTATATAAAACTGATTTCTTTTGTAGTTTTATCACATGTAAGGTCACACTTTACTTTACACACTGGTGTGACAAAGCTGAAAGGACCCCCCATACATTTAGATTAGGTATTTCTCAAGCAAAGTGTTGATTAAAATAGTTGCTTTAAATTAGCTTAAACTCAGTTTATTACATTTTAAAGGTGATTTATGACTGAATTATAATGGTTTATGTTCTAAACATAATTTGTGAGCATTTGACTCTTTCTATTAATGCTGTGAGTAGACTTGTGATCAGTTGTCTACACACTGTAAAACGTAGTTCAGTGCTAATGTTTAGCATCATTAGCATCTCCTCTTCTGCTAACATCTGTCTGTAAACACATGAGAAGTGAGGAGACCAGTTGCTGGAGTTTTAGGAGAGGAATGTCCCATTTCCCATTCTGGTCTGATGCAGGAATGTAGCTGCCCAGCTGGGCAAGGATTTCTGCTTCCATGATGCTCCAGATGTTTTGTACTGGTAAAAGGTCTGGACGGGAGCAAACCAGTTCTCCTGTGAAGCCATGCTGTTGTCATGGATGTAGGATGTGGTTCAGCGGTCCTGCTGAAATGTACAAGGTCTTCCCTTACTACGCATCCAAATCTGCAGGATGTGAAGTCAGCTCAGCCTTCAGGAAGCAGAGATGACTTCTGGGTCATGTGACTTTTCTTAGATGACAGAAATTCTACCAAACTGAGACGCTTGTAAGCTTGTTTTTTTGTTTGCTTGTTTCAAAGAAAAAACAAACCTGCCTGAAAACACATGGAGCAGTCACTGAATGCATCTCATCATCCTGCATCTCTAAAATCCTCAGAAATTTGTCTCTGCAGCTCTCTGAATGTCCCATACGGTCCAAGCTTAGTTCTTTCATATTGTTCATCTCTGATCTGGGACAACTGGGGAAAGACTGAGGCATCCTGGACAGAGGTTTGGTCCAACTAGCTGTGAACAGGACATTTTCTAGAGATGCAGAAGAAGAGCTGCACCTTAGTCCCTCCTCCCCTCCATCTCTGTTTTTCCCCAGTCTCCTCCTCTTCCTCCACCATATGGCTTCCCTTAATGAGCGCTGCACATGAACCTCCTTCCTTTTTTGCATCTCCAAAAAGAAAAGAGAAAGCAGTTCCTTCTTATGTGGTGCAGCCAGCAGCAGCAGATCGGGAGCTTCCCGTCTCAGCTGAGTTGAATCAGTGTCAAAGAAAGTGAAATAATGAGTTTAACTTTGTCTCCATGCCATTTGAAAGCACCAGGGAGATGATGAGTTTGAGTCAAAATGGATGAAACATTTAGTCTTTGTGAATTCTCCTCACCTTCTGCATTGAAGTTGTTTTGTTGTTAAACCAGAACGCCGCCTCTCGCTGAGTTAAAGCAAGTCAGAGTTGTCAGATCTGACAGATACATCCTTCCAGTTTTCCAGATTTCTTCAGGTCTGGACCAGACTTCAGGTTTTTCTGGTTGTTTGTTCCAGATATCAGGAGTAGAATCGCTTCAGGCCAGATTCTATGTGTGCAGTCTTGAAGTGTACGTGTGGGGCTGAACCACGGTTTGCAGAGGATTTACCAGGAATGATCGTGTAAATGGCGACAGCTGCAAACGTGTTGCAGACTTCATATTTAAATGAGGGTTTTGTGTGTTTTGTGGTTTGGTTAAAAATTTTGGTAAAACGATGTGAACAGGGGTCGAAGTAATAAGATGAAGAACGACATTAGAAGGTGAAGAAATAAAAAAATCAGCACATAATAAACCAGGTGGGGGTGTAGGGTGGATGTACTGTCACCTTAAAGAAAGGAAACATGATGAATGCGACACAACCTCTTGTTTCTTATAAAGAATTTCATAAACTGACCCGTCTACAAGCCAGCCGTGTGAAAACTCACCAGCTCGGAGAACAGAAGCCTATTTCAAAATAAAAGCATCATGCACTGACCAGAGATATTCTGCACATGGGTGCAATCATTTGCTCCTTTTACTCCCAGAAATCCAGATACTGGAAAAAACTTTGGTGTCAGTTAATGACTGCAGAGTGGAAACCATCAAACCATTAAAACCTACATTATGTTGGACTACTGAAAACAGTGATGTAGTTTTTCTAAATCATGCTGAGTCATCATTCTCTTTATTCTCCAGGTCATAAAAGGCTGACCTGGTTCCTGCTTTAACATGGACTCAGCTCAGTGCCCAAAATGACACCAAGATTTCTGGGTCGGTCCAATGGTTTTACCATTACTGACTAATCTTTGGATGCGCGTCTTTGGCTCCAGACACAGCTATTTCAGATTTATCATGAACTGAAGCTTTGTCTAGGACCAGAGTCCACTGATGAGACGGTAATATAGAACTTAGTGTCATCAGCGTAGTTATGATCAGACATTTGGTTTGTTTCCATAGATGTGAGCTGGTGGAAGCACCTAGATGCTGAACTATAAGAGGGGCCCGGCATGGAGCCTTGGGGAACTCCATGCTGAATAATAGGAGACTTGAGGTCTTTGCATGTCATCTTTTTTTGAGTTGCTGACCGTGAAGCATCCCAAAATTCTTTATGCACATGTAAGGATTTTGGGATTGTGTGACCAGGTGGTCATCAAGCTGCTTCTGCGTGTTTCATGTTTTCATCTGTTCTTCAGCTTTTTATTTCACACCCGTTGAGGTTCATCCAATCGCACACATTGTTCAGTATCTATCATAAAACCAGTTGGTTTTTAGTGTTTTCCAGTTGAGAAAAACTTTTGATTTTCAGATGGATGACTATGAATGAGTGTGGACATTCCCGTGTGTTTTTGTTTTGATGTGGTGGTTTCATTCAGTGCCTTAGTTTCTAGTTTCCTGTTTTATTTTGTAGTTTTTCCTGTTTAGTTCTCTTGGTTCTTGTTTAGCTTCATTGATTTTCTGTTCATTGGTTTCACCTGGGTTCATTTGTTTCACCTGTGTCTCGTTTTGTTCCAGGGTATTTATACCCCTCTGTTTCAGTTGTGTTTGTTGGATCATTTTGTTGCCCTACCTTTGTACCTGGTAGTTAGTTCTCTGAGCTCCTTGTTTGGATTAAATAAACCTTCTGGAACCTACACCCCTGCTTCACTCATCTCTGCGTTTGGGTCCACATCTCCACTCCATCATAACAGTTTTTGGTTTTTAGATACTTGGATCTTGTTATTCTGGGACCAGCCACGTGGACTTCAGAAGGAAAGAATCATGCACAATAATAATGATTTCTGCAGAAAACTTATCACGGCACAGTCAGTCTGTTGCTCCAGCATGGAGGTCCAGCAGCAAATCTGGTTTCCCCAGAGTTCCTCCACAGGAGACTGACTCCATCCCAGCTGCTCCCAGCTCACACATTACATAGCTGAGGGGGGTCGCATGTTAACGGCTGGCATGTGTATGAAACACAGGGTGTGCATGAGCCCACTCTGCATGGAAGCACTCTGAGGAAGCACTGAAAGGAGGAAGTGTTAAAAGAAGTGAGGACGCTTTCTTGCTTGAAGAAACTGCAGGGAAATCTTATAATTATATGGCTTCAGCAGCTGGCCTGCTCCTGCAGGGAGAGGAGCATTCCCGCTCCTCATCTCAGGTTCTGGTTTACCCCAAGCTGCTCTGCAGGTCGCTTGGAAAGCTTTAACAATTCCTGATGAAAACATCCAAATCTACTCAACACAAAGACCTCCGTCCAGCCCGGTCCTCAGACCTCCGTCCAGCCCGGTCCTCAGACCTCCGTCCAGCCCGGTCCTCACACCTCCGTCCAGCCCGGTCCTCAGACCTCCGTCCAGCCCGGTCCTAACACCTCCGTCCAGCCCGGTCCTCACACCTCCGTCCAGCCCGGTCCTCAGACCTCCATCCAGCCCGGTCCTCCAGTAGACATGCTGTACATCACAGCTGGAGACATAAAGTGATTCCTGTGCTCTGCCGTAGCCTTGAGCTTCCTTGTCGGTATGATGTGAGCTGACCCACCCTCTGCTGTTCCCAGCGTGGCGCCTTGCTATCTGGCTCAGGATCAGCCTGGTGCAGCTTTATCGGGGATGTGCAGGGTTGTTCTGCCGGCCGTCTGCTCTCCCTTCATCCTTTCTTCTTAACTTGTATCAGGATGTTTCTGGATCAAATGACTCCCGCTGCGTGTTTTAATTAACAGTAAACATACATTAATACATGCAGACAGTTGGAGCATGAAGTCACAATTCCTCATTCTTTCACTGGCTTAAGGATCTTTTCTTCACACATTCAGGGTTAGGTTCTAAAAATGTTTCCCTTTTATAAAAACTGTCTCTCGTCTCTCTGAACAGTCATTCTGATAAAAAGTAGTTTAAAATAAGGTCAGAAGATCATTTCATCCATTTCCCCTGGTATTCAGTAGAGATAAAGGACAGGTTGGTTCTACTGTCTGAGCTCACGAGGCGAGCCGACCTCCGAAAGAACTCTCAGGTGCACATCTCTGTACGTTAACGTCACGTTTCCTGCTCCACCCTGCCCAGCACCACCCAACCCATCACCACCCAACCCAACCCCACCCAACCCATCACCACCCAACCCATCACCACCCAACCCAACACCACCCAACCCATCACCACCCAACCCAACACCACCCAACCCAACACCACCCAACCCATCACCACCCAACCCAACACCACCCAACCCATCACCACCCAACCCAACCCCACCCAACCCAACCCCACCCAACCCATCACCACCCAACCCAACACCACCCAACCCAACCCCACCCAACCCAACACCACCCAACCCATCACCACCCAACCCATCACCACCCAACCCAACCCCACCCAACCCATCACCACCCAACCCATCACCACCCAACCCAACACCACCCAACCCATCACCACCCAACCCATCACCACCCAACCCAACCCCACCCAACCCAACACCACCCAACCCATCACCACCCAACCCATCACCACCCAACCCAACACCACCCAACCCATCACCACCCAACCCATCACCACCCAACCCAACCCCACCCAACCCAACACCACCCAACCCATCACCACCCAACCCATCACCACCCAACCCAACACCACCCAACCCATCACCACCCAACCCAACCCCACCCAACCCAACACCACCCAACCCATCACCACCCAACCCAACACCACCCAACCCAACCCCACCCAACCCAACACCACCCAACCCATCACCACCCAACCCATCACCACCCAACCCAACCCCACCCAACCCAACACCACCCAACCCATCACCACCCAACCCATCACCACCCAACCCAACACCACCCAACCCATCACCACCCAACCCAACCCCACCCAACCCAACCCCACCCAACCCAACCCCACCCAACCCATCACCACCCAACCCATCACCACCCAACCCAACACCACCCAACCCATCACCACCCAACCCATCACCACCCAACCCAACACCACCCAACCCATCACCACCCAACCCATCACCACCCAACCCAACCCCACCCAACCCAACACCACCCAACCCATCACCACCCAACCCATCACCACCCAACCCAACACCACCCAACCCATCACCACCCAACCCAACCCCACCCAACCCATCACCACCCAACCCAACACCACCCAACCCATCACCACCCAACCCATCACCACCCAACCCAACACCACCCAACCCAACCCCACCCAACCCAACACCACCCAACCCATCACCACCCAACCCATCACAACCCAATCCAACACCACCCAACCAACACCACCCAACCCATCACCACCCAACCCATCACCACCTGTCACCCAACCCCAACCAACCCAACACCACCCAACCCATCACCACCCAACCCAACACCACCCAACCCATCACCACCCAACCCAACCCCACCCAACCCAACACCACCCAACCCAACACCACCCTGCCCAGCACCACCCAACCCAACCCCACCCAACCCATCACCACCCAACCCAACCCCACCCAACCCAACACCACCCAACCCATCACCACCCAACCCAACCCCACCCAACCCAACACCACCCAACCCATCAACACCCAACCCAACACCACCCAACCCATCACCACCAAACCCAACCCCAACCAACCCAACACCACCCAACCCATAACAACCCAACCCTACCCAACCAACACCACCCAACCCATCACCACCCAACCAACACCACCCAACCCATCACCACCCAACCCAACACCACCCAACCCATCACCACCCAACCCAACACCACCCAACCAACACCACCCAACCCATCACCACCCAACCCAACACCACCCAACCCATCACCACCCAACCCATCACCACCCAACCCAACACCACCCAACCCATCACCACCCAACCCAACCCCACCCAACCCAACCCCACCCAACCAACACCACCCAACCCATCACCACCCAACCAACACCACCCAACCCATCACCACCCAACCCATCACCACCTGTCACCCAACCCCAACCAACCCAACACCACCCAACCCATCACCACCAAACCCAACCCCAACCAACCCAACACCACCCAACCCATAACAACCCAACCCTACCCAACCAACACCACCCAACCCATCACCACCCAACCAACACCACCCAACCCATCACCACCCAACCCATCACCACCCAACCAACACCACCCAACCCATCACCACCCAACCCAACACCACCCAACCAACACCACCCAACCCATCACCACCCAACCCAACACCACCCAACCCATCACCACCCAACCCAACACCACCCAACCAACACCACCCAACCCATCACCACCCAACCCAACACCACCCAACCCATCACCACCCAACCCAACACCACCCAACCAACACCACCCAACCCATCACCACCCAACCCAACACCACCCAACCCATCACCACCCAACCCAACACCACCCAACCAACACCACCCAACCCAACACCACCCAACCCATCACCACCCAACCCAACACCACCCAACCCAACACCACCCAACCCACACCACCCAACCCATCACCACCCAACCCATCACCACCCAACCCAACACCACCCAACCAACACCACCCAACCCAACACCCACCACCCACACATTAAATCATTACAGTTTGTTTCTTCAGGACTAGTTAGGACTAGTTCAAGACTAGTTAAGGAATGAATTCAGGACTAGTTTAGGACTGATTTCAGGACTGGTTAAGGACTACTTCAATACTAGTTAGGACTAGTTAGGACTAGTTAAGGACTAGTTAGGACTAGTCCAGGACTAGTTAAGGAGTTCCTTTGCACGCGGTGTTGATGCAGGTGAAACCTCCACCAGCTCTACCCATCCTTCTCTGGACGTCTGCAGACATCCTGCGGTCTCCAGCGGTCTGCAGACCGAGGCCAGAGGTTTCAGCCAACGTGTTCCTGGTCCCGTCTGGTCTGAATACGAGCCGGCTCCTCCCCGCAGCCCTCTCCGTGTCTTCCCATGCCCCGGCCGCTCGGCTCCGTAATGGGTTCACTCTCCCATGCAATCCTTTCACTCCTCAATGCTCTAAATATCTCTTTTCTCCCGTTCCACCACCCTCCTCCACCTCCCCGTCACCCATCCTCCACCCTTCTCCCTATGCCTTCAGGAGTGTGTCCGTGAGCATAGAAGTGAGGGGGGTGATGTGTTTCTCAGCGGCCAGTCTGGTCTGATGCGATGAGGCCATCTTTCTCCCACGGGGAGCATGTCTCTGTGAGGTTCACGCCGAGCCCTTTGCCCTCGCCGCAGAAGCCGAGCTGAAGCTGGAGAGTTTTTCTGAGCAGCAGCAGCGCGACGTGGTTCCCACCCTGTCACTTCTGACATGATGTAAACAAGCCAACAAAACAGCAGCACATGAAATCCAAACCGCTGCACTTTCCTCCCCTGTTGGCAGTCCTATAAAACATTTAGTATATTTATTATGTTGCAGCAGTGAGCAGAGCCTTTCTTCTCTGCCGTTCTCGGGCTTAATGTAAGCGTTCGCCTGCTTGGGATGGCTGAACGCGGTGTGGCGAGCAACAGAAGAAGAGACAGAGGATTGCGCGGAAGCTGTTGCATTATTCATCATGTTGGATAAGGTTTAATTAAAAGTGCTGCTCGGCATTGTGAGGGGAATGAATGTGTGTTTTGCCTCGCCTGTCGCTGCCTCATTCACGTTCGCCATGCTTGACTTATCAAAGCAGCCCCTTTGCCCCTCCTCTTTTGCCAGCGTAGGTTAGCATAATGCCGCAGAACTTTGTGATTACTGGGAGAGAGCGACAGAAGCTTCGCTGCAGCTACTGCTGACACTCAGCAGCCTCTGAAAGCTTTCCAACGGCACAAAGCAGAGACGTAGCAGGAGGTGTGTGTGTGTCGCTGCCGTGTTTCCTTCTGCCATCATCCCCGTTGGTGTAGGGATTCATTCTGCTGTGTTTTCCTGCCTGTTTACCCCCAATAAGTCTGTCAGAGAACATGTGAATCAGAGTGATTTCCTGAGCTGATTAGTTCCTGCAAGCCTTCACTGCAGCTTGACGGGATGATTCCCGCAGCAGCACAGCGATCATTCTGGACTCGGAAAGAGAAGAAGCAACCTAACGCTGCTCATTCTCCAGGGTTAGCTCGGCAGAAGCCTGGCTGTTTATTCCCTAATGGTCACATCCGTGTGTGGAAAGATGCAGTTGCTGAAGCTTAGCCAGGAAAAGCCTGAGTAAGATGGAAAATCTCTTTTCCAGGAGCATCAGGCCATGCCAGCAGTTAGAACACGCAGACACGGCTCTGAAAAGCTGAATAAAACCTGCAGAACGTCGGAAAACAGATGAAACTGCCTCCAGTCAGCGCTGTCTCCAAGCTGCCCAGTGGCACCAGTTCCTGTACTTATCTGGAGTTGTAGAGGGACATCCATCATCCTCACCACTTAGTCCGAGTAAGGGTGGCGGGGAGCTGGAGCCTATCCCAGCTGGCTCTGGGTGAGAGGCGGGGGACACCCTGGACAGCTCGCCGGGACACACAGACACACACAGGGACACACAGAGACACACAGGGACACACACAGGGACACACACAGACACACACAGACACACACACAGACACACACAGACACACACAGAGACACACACAGACACACACAGAGACACACAGACACACACAGACACACACAGGGACACACAGGGACACACAGACACACACAGAGACACACAGGGACACACAGAGACACACACAGACACACACAGACACACACAGGGACACACAGAGACACACACAGAGACACACACAGGGACACACAGGGACACACACACAGACACACAGACACACACACACACACACAGACACACACAGAGACACACAGAGACACACAGACACACACACAGGGACACACAGGGACACACAGAGACACACAGAGACACACAGGGACACACAGAGACACACAGAGACACACAGAGACACACAGGGACACACAGGGACACACAGGGACACACAGAGACACACAGGGACACACAGAGACACACAGAGACACACAGGGACACACAGGGACACACAGGGACACACAGGGACACACAGAGACACACAGGGACACACAGAGACACACAGGGACACACAGAGACACACAGAGACACACAGGGACACACAGGGACACACAGGGACACACAGAGACACACAGGGACACACAGGGACACACAGGGACACACAGGGACACACAGAGACACACAGAGACACACAGAGACACACAGGGACACACAGGGACACACAGGGACACACAACCACTCACACCGAGGGGTGGTTTAGAGTAACCAGTTAACCCGACATCATGTCTGTGGACGGTGGGAGGAAGCCGGAGAACCCGGAGAGAACCCAGCAGACACGGGTAGAACATGCAGACTCCACTGTCCAAGCCTCGCCCCAGCCGAGGATGGAACCAGCGACCTTCTGGCTATGAGGCTGTAGAGGGACATGTTGTCCTCATCAGAGGTGGCAGTTCCTGGTCCAGAAAGTAAAAGTCCTGCCATGGTTCTGGATCGACCTGTACATTCAGCAGGTGACAGGTGGGAAGAGCCAGGGCTGCTCGATGACGGCAAAAATTATATTCACCATTATTTTGACTGAAATTCAGATCTTGATTATTAAACATGATTATCCTTTTATCTTTAACAACATGATTCCTTTTTACTTTAAACCGTGGCTTTAAAAAAATGTCTTTAGGATTCCACGTATTTTAGAAAACAAACAAATAAAACAAAGCTTTGTCTTGACAAAGTGCAAACACCAAGCTGAATAAATATCAGTAAGGATTAAACAACGCTGTGCGTCGGGCGTTTTAACCGTTTAACACCGATCGAATTTGTATTTCTTTTCTACAACATTTGCTGAAGTATAGGAACTATTATACGTTTTATACCAAACAACCGCTGTCAGGCTGCAGCGCGTTTCTCTCATTCACCTGTTAAAAGACGGCTGATCTGAACCAGCTGGTTAACGCGTTGCTATGGTAACGCCCCGTAACGGAGGGATATTACAGTGTTTAACTGGCCGAACTATGTATAGGAAAATAATGCAGCCAGTTGTCTCTGACAATGGTATAAACTATGTTTAGGTGAACTTCCACAACCTACTGCAGTTATTCTACATTGACCTGCAGCCGGAGCCGACTGAGACTGGCCGCCTGGGAGTGCTTTAGGACGGGAGAGGCTCCCGCTGCTCCTTCCTTACAGTAACTGCAGGACAATATGTGTCTTCAAGTCAGTCGCCAAAACACCAGAAAAGTCTCTAATAACTCCAGTAAAAGCTGCTAGATTTGTCGCTTTTAACAAAAAAAGTCTCCAGATTTAGTGAGAAAGTCGCCAAGTTGGCAACAGTGTCTGAATGAAAGCAAAGCGGCTGTGGGAGGAGTTTACAGCACAGCGCTGCAACGCCAGAGACGCTCGATTAGCAGCTGAAGACAGCAGGAGAGGAAACTGCAGAGAGGAAAATAATCACACCCTTTTAGTTTTATCATCGTTGGAAACCCAAATCGTACTGAGACTACAATCTGATTAATCGCCCAGATCTAGGAACAGCTGCCGGACTGGACTTTACCTTCTGGACCAGGAACTGCCACCTCTAGTCCTAATGCTGACATTTAACTGTCAAACTTCAGAATAAAAGCTGTTTATTCTCAAGTGTAAAAGTCACGGTTTACAAAATAAAATGGTTATTCTATAGAAAAATGTAAAAAGAGGTCGATTAGGGAACATTTCTCTTTGGTTCATGGTTTTACGATCCTATCAGAGATCAGAGCAGACGTCAGATCCGTCTGATAAACCCAAGCTAACGGCGAGTTCGTCTGAACTCCTTCTGGTGCTTCAGAACAGCTTCATTTCCTGCAGCGGTCAGGAATCCGGTTCAGCAGATTGTTCTCACATGATGTCTCTACCGCAGCACCTCCTCTCCATCCGCAGGACTGTCTGTCTGTTTGCTGACGATGCTAGCAGCAACGCTGTGGTTAGCGACCCAGGCTACCACCGAGCCCTCATGCTACGTTTTACTTCCTTCCTGTTGGAGGTTTGTCTCCATGGCGACAGCTGCTGCAGGTCATGGTGGGACTCTCCCATCCAGCAGGACGGATCCGGGTTTAATGATGTTCCAGCCTCACGTTCTGACAGGAGTTCCTCTCTGGTTGATCACCTTCATCCCTGTAGACGATAACTAACCACAAGGCAGAACATGTCCCGATAAAATCCTCTCTTCGTCTCAGCAGAGAGTCAGACACCATCATCTGGCAGCACAGAGCTGTGGTCAGAGGAGCACTTCTCCCAGTAGAGGAGCAGGTTCTCCCAGTAGAGGAGCAGGTTCTCCCAGTAGAGGAGCAGGTTCTCCCAGTAGAGGAGCAGTTCTCCCAGTAGAGGAGCAGATCTCCCAGTAGAGGAGCAGGTTCTCCCAGTAGAGGAGCAGATCTCCCAGTAGAGGAGCAGATCTCCCAGTAGAGGAGCAGGTTCTCCCAGTAGAGGAGCAGGTTCTCCCAGTAGAGGAGCAGGTTCTCCCAGTAGAGGAGCAGGTTCTCCCAGTAGAGGAGCAGATCTCCCAGTAGAGGAGCAGTTCTCCCAGTAGAGGAGCAGATCTCCCAGTAGAGGAGCAGGTTCTCCCAGTAGAGGAGCAGATCTCCCAGTAGAGGAGCAGATCTCCCAGTAGAGGAGCAGGTTCTCCCAGTAGAGGAGCAGATCTCCCAGTAGAGGAGCAGGTTCTCCCAGTAGAGGAGCAGGTTCTCCCAGTAGAGGAGCAGATCTCCCAGTAGAGGAGCAGATCTCCCAGTAGAGGAGCAGATCTCCCAGTAGAGGAGCACTTCTCCCAGTAGAGGAGCAGATCTCCCAGTAGAGGAGCAGGTTCTCCCAGTAGAGGAGCAGTTCTCCCAGTAGAGGAGCAGGTTCTCCCAGTAGAGGAGCAGATCTCCCAGTAGAGGAGCAGTTCTCCCAGTAGAGGAGCAGATCTCCCAGTAGAGGAGCAGATCTCCCAGTAGAGGAGCAGGTTCTCCCAGTAGAGGAGCAGATCTCCCAGTAGAGGAGCAGTTCTCCCAGTAGAGGAGCAGATCTCCCAGTAGAGGAGCAGGTTCTCCCAGTAGAGGAGCAGATCTCCCAGTAGAGGAGCAGGTTTTCCCAGTAGAGGAGCAGGTTCTCCCAGTAGAGGAGCAGATCTCCCAGTAGAGGAGCAGGTTCTCCCAGTAGAGGAGCAGATCTCCCAGTAGAGGAGCAGGTTCTCCCAGTAGAGGAGCAGATCTCCCAGTAGAGGAGCAGGTTCTCCCAGTAGAGGAGCAGGTTCTCCCAGTAGAGGAGCAGATCTCCCAGTAGAGGAGCAGATCTCCCAGTAGAGGAGCAGATCTCCCAGTAGAGGAGCACTTCTCCCAGTAGAGGAGCAGATCTCCCAGTAGAGGAGCAGGTTCTCCCAGTAGAGGAGCAGTTCTCCCAGTAGAGGAGCAGGTTCTCCCAGTAGAGGAGCAGATCTCCCAGTAGAGGATCAGATCTCCCAGTAGAGGAGCAGGTTCTCCCAGTAGAGGATCAGATCTCCCAGTAGAGGAGCACTTCTCCCAGTAGAGGAGCAGGTTCTCCCAGTAGAGGAGCACTTCTCACAGTAGAGGAGCATTTCTCACAGTAGAGGAGCAGATCTCCCAGTAGAGGAGCAGATCTCCCAGTAGAGGAGCAGATCTCCCAGTAGAGGAGCAGGTTCTCCCAGTAGAGGAGCAGATCTCCCAGTAGAGGAGCGGTTCTCCCAGTAGAGGAGCAGGTTCTCCCAGTAGAGGAGCAGGTTCTCCCAGTAGAGGAGCAGGTTCTCCCAGTAGAGGAGCGGATCTCCCAGTAGAGGAGCAGGTTCTCCCAGTAGAGGAGCAGGTTCTCCCAGTAGAGGAGCAGGTTCTCCCAGTAGAGGAGCAGGTTCTCCCAGTAGAGGAGCAGATCTCCCAGTAAAGGATCAGATCTCCCAGTAGAGGAGCAGGTTCTCCCAGTAGAGGAGCAGATCTCCCAGTAGAGGAGCGGTTCTCCCAGTAGAGGAGCAGGTTCTCCCAGTAGAGGAGCAGATCTCCCAGTAGAGGAGCAGGTTCTCCCAGTAGAGGAGCAGATCTCCCAGTAGAGGATCAGATCTCCCAGTAGAGGAGCAGATCTCCCAGTAGAGGAGCAGTTCTCCCAGTAGAGGAGCAGATCTCCCAGTAGAGGAGCAGTTCTCCCAGTAGAGGAGCAGGTTCTCCCAGTAGAGGAGCAGATCTCCCAGTAGAGGAGCAGATCTCCCAGTAGAGGAGCAGATCTCCCAGTAGAGGAGCAGTTCTCCCAGTAGAGGAGCAGATCTCCCAGTAGAGGAGCAGATCTCCCAGTAGAGGAGCAGGTTCTCCCAGTAGAGGAGCAGATCTCCCAGTAGAGGAGCAGTTCTCCCAGTAGAGGAGCAGATCTCCCAGTAGAGGAGCAGGTTCTCCCAGTAGAGGAGCAGATCTCCCAGTAGAGGAGCAGGTTCTCCCAGTAGAGGAGCAGATCTCCCAGTAGAGGAGCAGGTTCTCCCAGTAGAGGAGCAGATCTCCCAGTAGAGGAGCAGATCTCCCAGTAGAGGAGCAGGTTCTCCCAGTAGAGGAGCAGATCTCCCAGTAGAGGAGCAGGTTCTCCCAGTAGAGGAGCAGGTTCTCCCAGTAGAGGAGCAGGTTCTCCCAGTAGAGGAGCAGATCTCCCAGTAGAGGAGCAGATCTCCCAGTAGAGGAGCACTTCTCCCAGTAGAGGAGCAGATCTCCCAGTAGAGGAGCAGGTTCTCCCAGTAGAGGAGCAGTTCTCCCAGTAGAGGAGCAGGTTCTCCCAGTAGAGGAGCAGATCTCCCAGTAGAGGATCAGATCTCCCAGTAGAGGAGCAGGTTCTCCCAGTAGAGGATCAGATCTCCCAGTAGAGGAGCACTTCTCCCAGTAGAGGAGCAGGTTCTCCCAGTAGAGGAGCACTTCTCACAGTAGAGGAGCAGATCTCCCAGTAGAGGAGCAGATCTCCCAGTAGAGGAGCAGATCTCCCAGTAGAGGAGCGGTTCTCCCAGTAGAGGAGCAGGTTCTCCCAGTAGAGGAGCAGGTTCTCCCAGTAGAGGAGCAGGTTCTCCCAGTAGAGGAGCGGATCTCCCAGTAGAGGAGCAGGTTCTCCCAGTAGAGGAGCACCTCTCCCAGTAGAGGTGCAGGTTCTCCCAGTAGAGGAGCAGATCTCCCAGTAAAGGATCAGATCTCCCAGTAGAGGAGCAGGTTCTCCCAGTAGAGGAGCAGATCTCCCAGTAGAGGAGCGGTTCTCCCAGTAGAGGAGCAGGTTCTCCCAGTAGAGGAGCAGATCTCCCAGTAGAGGAGCAGGTTCTCCCAGTAGAGGAGCAGATCTCCCAGTAGAGGATCAGATCTCCCAGTAGAGGAGCAGATCTCCCAGTAGAGGAGCAGATCTCCCAGTAGAGGAGCAGGTTCTCCCAGTAGAGGAGCAGATCTCCCAGTAGAGGAGCAGGTTCTCCCAGTAGAGGAGCAGATCTCCCAGTAGAGGATCAGATCTCCCAGTAGAGGAGCAGATCTCCCAGTAGAGGAGCAGTTCTCCCAGTAGAGGAGCAGATCTCCCAGTAGAGGAGCAGTTCTCCCAGTAGAGGAGCAGATCTCCCAGTAGAGGAGCAGATCTCCCAGTAGAGGAGCAGATCTCCCAGTAGAGGAGCAGGTTCTCCCAGTAGAGGAGCAGGTTCTCCCAGTAGAGGAGCAGGTTCTCCCAGTAGAGGAGCAGGTTCTCCCAGTAGAGGAGCAGGTTCTCCCAGTAGAGGAGCAGATCTCCCAGTAGAGGAGCAGATCTCCCAGTAGAGGATCAGATCTCCCAGTAGAGGAGCAGGTTCTCCCAGTAGAGGAGCAGATCTCCCAGTAGAGGAGCAGATCTCCCAGTAGAGGAGCAGTTCTCCCAGTAGAGGAGCAGGTTCTCCCAGTAGAGGAGCAGATCTCCCAGTAGAGGAGCAGGTTCTCCCAGTAGAGGAGCAGATCTCCCAGTAGAGGAGCAGATCTCCCAGTAGAGGAGCAGTTCTCCCAGTAGAGGAGCAGTTCTCCCAGTAGAGGAGCAGATCTCCCAGTAGAGGAGCAGATCTCCCAGTAGAGGAGCAGATCTCCCAGTAGAGGAGCAGTTCTCCCAGTAGAGGAGCAGATCTCCCAGTAGAGGAGCAGATCTCCCAGTAGAGGAGCAGGTTCTCCCAGTAGAGGAGCAGATCTCCCAGTAGAGGAGCACCTCTCCCAGTAGAGGTGCAGATCTCCCAGTAGAGGAGCAGGTTCTCCCAGTAGAGGAGCAGGTTCTCCCAGTAGAGGAGCAGATCTCCCAGTAGAGGAGCAGGTTCTCCCAGTAGAGGAGCAGGTTCTCCCAGTAGAGGAGCAGATCTCCCAGTAGAGGAGCAGGTTCTCCCAGTAGAGGAGCAGATCTCCCAGTAGAGGAGCAGGTTCTCCCAGTAGAGGAGCAGGTTCTCCCAGTAGAGGAGCAGATCTCCCAGTAGAGTAGCAGGTTCTCCCAGTTGAGGAGCAGATCTCACAGTAGAGGAGCAGATCTCCCAGTAGAGGAGCAGATCTCACAGTAGAGGAGCAGATCTCCCAGTAGAGGAGCAGATCTCCCAGTAGAGGAGCAGATCTCACAGTAGAGGAGCAGATCTCCCAGTAGAAGAGCAGATCCCCCAGTAGAGGAGCAGATCTCCCAGTTGAGGAGCAGATTTCCCAGTAGAGGAGCAGATCTCCCAGTAGAGGATCAGATCTCACAGTAGAGGATCAGATCTCCCAGTAGAGGAGCAGATTTCCCAGTAGAGGAGCAGGTTCTCCCAGTAGAGGAGCAGATCTCCCAGTAGAGGAGCAGATCTCCCAGTAGAGGAGCAGGTTCTCACAGTAGAGGATCAGTTCTCCCAGTAGAGGATCAGATCTCCCAGTAGAGGAGCAGGTTCTCCCAGTAGAGGAGCAGATCTCCCAGTAGAGGAGCAGATCTCCCAGTAGAGGATCAGATCTCCCAGTAGAGGAGCAGATCTCCCAGTAGAGGAGCAGATCTCACAGTAGAGGAGCAGATCTCCCAGTAGAGGAGCAGATCTCCCAGTAGAGGAGCAGATCTCCCAGTAGAGGAGCAGATCTCCCAGTAGAGGAGCAGGTTTTCCCAGTAGAGGAGCAGGTTCTCCCAGTAGAGGAGCAGGTTCTCCCAGTAGAGGAGCAGATCTCCCAGTAGAGGAGCAGTTCTCCCAGTAGAGGAGCAGATCTCCCAGTAGAGGAGCAGGTTCTCCCAGTAGAGGAGCAGGTTCTCCCAGTAGAGGAGCAGATTCTCCCAGTAGAGGAGCAGATCTCCCAGTAGAGGAGCAGTTCTCCCAGTAGAGGAGCAGATCTCCCAGTAGAGGAGCAGATCTCCCAGTAGAGGAGCAGTTCTCCCAGTAGAGGAGCAGTTCTCCCAGTAGAGGAGCAGATCTCCCAGTAGAGGAGCAGATCTCCCAGTAGAGGAGCAGATCTCCCAGTAGAGGAGCAGTTCTCCCAGTAGAGGAGCAGATCTCCCAGTAGAGGAGCAGATCTCCCAGTAGAGGAGCAGGTTCTCCCAGTAGAGGAGCAGATCTCCCAGTAGAGGAGCACCTCTCCCAGTAGAGGTGCAGATCTCCCAGTAGAGGAGCAGGTTCTCCCAGTAGAGGAGCAGGTTCTCCCAGTAGAGGAGCAGATCTCCCAGTAGAGGAGCAGGTTCTCCCAGTAGAGGAGCAGGTTCTCCCAGTAGAGGAGCAGATCTCCCAGTAGAGGAGCAGGTTCTCCCAGTAGAGGAGCAGATCTCCCAGTAGAGGAGCAGGTTCTCCCAGTAGAGGAGCAGGTTCTCCCAGTAGAGGAGCAGATCTCCCAGTAGAGGAGCAGGTTCTCCCAGTTGAGGAGCAGATCTCACAGTAGAGGAGCAGATCTCCCAGTAGAGGAGCAGATCTCACAGTAGAGGAGCAGATCTCCCAGTAGAGGAGCAGATCTCCCAGTAGAGGAGCAGATCTCACAGTAGAGGAGCAGATCTCCCAGTAGAAGAGCAGATCCCCCAGTAGAGGAGCAGATCTCCCAGTTGAGGAGCAGATTTCCCAGTAGAGGAGCAGTTCTCCCAGTAGAGGAGCAGATCTCACAGTAGAGGATCAGATCTCACAGTAGAGGATCAGATCTCCCAGTAGAGGAGCAGATTTCCCAGTAGAGGAGCAGGTTCTCCCAGTAGAGGAGCAGATCTCCCAGTAGAGGAGCAGATCTCCCAGTAGAGGAGCAGGTTCTCACAGTAGAGGATCAGTTCTCCCAGTAGAGGATCAGATCTCCCAGTAGAGGAGCAGGTTCTCCCAGTAGAGGAGCAGATCTCCCAGTAGAGGAGCAGATCTCCCAGTAGAGGATCAGATCTCCCAGTAGAGGATCAGATCTCCCAGTAGAGGAGCAGATCTCACAGTAGAGGAGCAGATCTCACAGTAGAGGAGCAGATCTCCCAGTAGAGGAGCAGATCTCCCAGTAGAGGAGCAGATCTCCCAGTAGAGGAGCAGATCTCCCAGTAGAGGAGCAGATCTCCCAGTAGAGGAGCAGGTTCTCCCAGTAGAGGAGCAGATCTCCCAGTAGAGGAGCACCTCTCCCAGTAGAGGTGCAGATCTCCCAGTAGAGGAGCAGGTTCTCCCAGTAGAGGAGCAGGTTCTCCCAGTAGAGGAGCAGATCTCCCAGTAGAGGAGCAGGTTCTCCCAGTAGAGGAGCAGATCTCCCAGTAGAGGAGCAGGTTTTCCCAGTAGAGGAGCAGGTTCTCCCAGTAGAGGAGCAGGTTTTCCCAGTAGAGGAGCAGGTTCTCCCAGTAGAGGAGCAGGTTCTCCCAGTAGAGGAGCAGATCTCCCAGTAGAGGAGCAGTTCTCCCAGTAGAGGAGCAGATCTCCCAGTAGAGGAGCAGGTTCTCCCAGTAGAGGAGCAGGTTCTCCCAGTAGAGGAGCAGATTCTCCCAGTAGAGGAGCAGATCTCCCAGTAGAGGAGCAGGTTCTCCCAGTAGAGGATCAGATCTCCCAGTAGAGGAGCAGGTTCTCCCAGTAGAGGAGCAGGTTCTCCCAGTAGAGGAGCAGATCTCCCAGTAGAGGAGCAGTTCTCCCAGTAGAGGAGCAGATCTCCCAGTAGAGGAGCAGGTTCTCCCAGTAGAGGAGCAGGTTCTCCCAGTAGAGGAGCAGGTTCTCCCAGTAGAGGAGCAGGTTCTCCCAGTAGAGGATCAGATCTCCCAGTAGAGGAGCAGATCTCCCAGTAGAGGAGCAGGTTCTCCCAGTAGAGGAGCAGATCTCCCAGTAGAGGAGCAGGTTCTCCCAGTAGAGGAGCAGATCTCCCAGTAGAGGAGCAGATCTCCCAGTAGAGGAGCAGATCTCCCAGTAGAGGAGCAGGTTCTCCCAGTAGAGGAGCAGGTTCTCCCAGTAGAGGAGCAGGTTCTCCCAGTAGAGGAGCAGATCTCCCAGTAGAGGAGCAGATCTCCCAGTAGAGGAGCAGGTTTTCCCAGTAGAGGAGCAGATCTCCCAGTAGAGGAGCAGTTCTCCCAGTAGAGGAGCAGGTTCTCCCAGTAGAGGAGCAGATCTCCCAGTAGAGGAGCAGGTTCTCCCAGTAGAGGAGCAGGTTCTCCCAGTAGAGGAGCAGATTCTCCCAGTAGAGGAGCATATCTCCCAGTAGAGGAGCAGATCTCCCAGTAGAGGAGCAGGTTCTCCCAGTAGAGGAGCAGATCTCCCAGTAGAGGAGCAGATCTCCCAGTAGAGGAGCAGATCTCCCAGTAGAGGAGCAGATTCTCCCAGTAGAGGAGCAGATCTCCCAGTAGAGGAGCAGATTCTCCCAGTAGAGGAGCAGATCTCCCAGTAGAGGAGCAGGTTTTCCCAGTAGAGGAGCATATCTCCCAGTAGAGGAGCAGATCTCCCAGTAGAGGAGCAGATCCTCCCAGTAGAGGAGCAGGTTCTCCCAGTAGAGGAGCAGATCTCCCAGTAGAGGAGCAGATTCTCCCAGTAGAGGAGCATATCTCCCAGTAGAGGAGCAGATCTCCCAGTAGAGGAGCAGATTCTCCCAGTAGAGGAGCATATCTCCCAGTAGAGGAGCAGATCTCCCAGTAGAGGAGCAGATCTCCCAGTAGAGGAGCAGGTTCTCCCAGTAGAGGAGCAGGTTCTCCCAGTAGAGGAGCAGATCTCCCAGTAGAGGAGCAGGTTCTCCCAGTAGAGGATCAGATCTCCCAGTAGAGGAGCAGATCTCCCAGTAGAGGAGCAGGTTCTCCCAGTAGAGGAGCAGATCTCCCAGTAGAGGAGCAGATCTCCCAGTAGAGGATCAGATCTCCCAGTAGAGGAGCAGGTTCTCCCAGTAGAGAAGCAGGTTCTCCCAGTAGAGGAGCAGGTTCTCCCAGTAGAGGAGCAGGTTCTCCCAGTAGAGGAGCAGATCTCCCAGTAGAGGAGCAGATCTCCCAGTAGAGGAGCAGGTTCTCCCAGTAGAGGAGCAGTTCTCCCAGTAGAGGAGCAGTTCTCCCAGTAGAGGAGCAGATCTCCCAGTAGAGGAGCAGGTTCTCCCAGTAGAGGAGCAGATCTCCCAGTAGAGGAGCAGATCTCCCAGTAGAGGAGCAGGTTCTCCCAGTAGAGGAGCAGATCTCCCAGTAGAGGAGCAGATCTCCCAGTAGAGGAGCACTTCTCCCAGTAGAGGAGCAGGTTCTCCCAGTAGAGGAGCAGTTCTCCCAGTAGAGGAGCAGTTCTCCCAGTAGAGGAGCAGGTTCTCCCAGTAGAGGAGCAGGTTCTCCCAGTAGAGGAGCAGGTTCTCCCAGTAGAGGAGCAGGATCTCCCAGTAGAGGAGCAGATCTCCCAGTAGAGGAGCAGATCTCCCAGTAGAGGAGCAGATCTCCCAGTAGAGGAGTAGGTTCTCCCAGTAGAGGATCAGATCTCCCAGTAGAGGAGCAGATCTCCCAGTAGAGGAGCAGGTTCTCCCAGTAGAGGAGCAGTTCTCCCAGTAGAGGAGCAGATCTCCCAGTAGAGGAGCAGGTTCTCCCAGTAGAGGAGCAGATCTCCCAGTAGAGTAGCAGGTTCTCCCAGTAGAGGAGCAGATCTCCCAGTAGAGGATCAGATCTCCCAGTAGAGGAGCAGGTTCTCCCAGTAGAGGAGCAGATCTCACAGTAGAGGAGCAGATCTCCCAGTAGAGGAGCAGATCTCCCAGTAGAGGAGCAGATCTCCCAGTAGAGGAGCAGGTTCTCCCAGTAGAGGAGCAGATCTCCCAGTAGAGTAGCAGGTTCTCCCAGTAGAGGAGCAGATCTCCCAGTAGAGGATCAGATCTCCCAGTAGAGGAGCAGGTTCTCCCAGTAGAGGAGCAGATCTCACAGTAGAGGAGCAGATCTCCCAGTAGAGGAGCAGATCTCCCAGTAGAGGAGCAGATCTCCCAGTAGAGGAGCAGGTTCTCCCAGTAGAGGAGCAGATCTCCCAGTAGAGTAGCAGGTTCTCCCAGTAGAGGAGCAGATCTCCCAGTAGAGGATCAGATCTCCCAGTAGAGGAGCAGATCTCCCAGTAGAGGAGCAGATCTCCCAGTAGAGGAGCAGATCTCCCAGTAGAGGAGCAGATCTCCCAGTAGAGGAGCAGGTTCTCCCAGTAGAGGAGCAGGTAAAGATCTCCTCATCTGAGTGGGGAGGGTTAACTCCATCCTCAGCAGCGAGCTGTAGAGTCTAAACAAAAGGCAGCCAGTCGAGTCAGAGATAGAGCTGTGCGTGGCCTGGAGGCACACACACACGCACACACACACACACACACACACACGCACACACACACACACACACACACACACACTGGGAGGGGTGAACAAAGACAAGCAGGAGGTATGGACTGACTCATGGCGGTGGGAGGACGGTGCGGTGATTTCACGGCTGCGTGTTGACTAACAAGGCCCCGCTCCGCACCGCGGGGCAACCGTTACCTGGGAGACCGGCTGAAAGCTGCAGGCTCTGGAAGGGGTGTGAGCCCCACTTTGTCCCCCTCCTCCCCCCTCATGCAGCCGGCGCTGAGTGGGGTGTGTCGGAGCTTATTAACCCTTCATGCTGTTGACTCAGTTGGATCTGGACCTGAGTTCCCAGCAGGACGTTACGTCTTCCTCCTGTCCAAGATCAAACCCACGGCTGGTTGGTAACAAAGACACAGACTGGTTTTTCAGTCAGCATGGAGGGAAATCTGCAGCTCTGATTCAATTCAACTTTATTTGTATAGCGCCACTTCACAACAATGTTGTCTCAGGACACTTTACATCCACATCATTTCAATCCAATTCATACATATCCTATAATAGAAACCAACTGATTGCATCGAGTCATGACTTGGATCCAATCCTCCATCCTGAGCTGCACGCGGCGACAGTGGGAAGGAAAAAACTCCCCTTTAACAGGAAGAAAACCTCCGGCAGAACCCGGCTCAGGGAGGGCAGCCATCTGCCTCGACTGGTTGGGGTGGAGAGGACAGGAAAGACAGATCAACATGTACAACTGCACTTATTCAGGAAGACCTGCGGAAAAAAGGAGAAATAAGTTAGAGACGGCAATATTGTCATATATTTATACATTAATATATTAGAGAAATAGAGCGAGGTACTTCTCAGTGCATCAGGTAACATCCCCATTGCTACATAAGTAATGGATGGCCAGACTACCCATAACTATAAGAGCAATGAGCAGAACCTGGAAAGTTGGGTCCCGTACATGCAGATTCCAACTCAGGAGATGCTCATATCATAACTATAAGAATCATGGAAAAGGAAGGTTTTCAGCTCCATCTTAAAGGTGTGGAGGGAGTCTGCCTCCTGAACCCACGGTGGGAGCTGGTTCCATAAGAGAGGAGCCTGATGGCTAAAGGCCCTTCCTCCCATAGGACTCTTTGAGACTCTGGGAACCACCAGTAAACCTGCAGTCTGAGAGCAAAGTGCTCTATTTGGAATATATGGAACTATAAGATCTTTTATGTACAATGGAGCTTGGTCATGGAGAGCTTTATATGTGAGGAGAAGAATTTTAAACTTTATCCTGGATTTAACAGGGAGCCAGTGTAGAGAGGCTAAAACTGGTGAAATATGATCTCTCCTGCTAGTCCTCATCAGAACCCTCGCTGCAGCATTTTGGATCAGATGGAGGCTTTTCAGGGCATATTTGGGACAAACCATTAATAACGAATTGCAGTAATCCAGTCTGGAAGTAATAAAGGCATGGACTCATTTTTCTGCATCTTTCTGAGACAAGATGCAGAAAATTTTTGCAATATTATGCAGCTGGAAGAAGGCGGTTCTAGAAACCTGTTTTACATGTGAGCTAAAAGACAAGACCTGGTCAATAATGACTCCAAGGTTCCTCACAGTGGTACTGGATGCCAGATTAATGCCATCCAGATTAATTACATAACTGGATAATGTTCTAAGTTTTTCAGCCCGAAGATAACGACCTCTGTCTTGTCTGAGTTTAAAAGGAGAAAATTCAGAGTCATCCAGGTCTTGATGTCTGTAAGACATCTTTGTAATCTCAGAAACTGATTGGTTTCATCTGGCTTCATGGAGAGGTAGATCTGAGTATCATCCGCATAGCAATGAACATTTATACCATGCTGCCTGATGATATTTCCTAAGGGAAGCATGTATGATGTGAGAAGTATTGGTCCAAGTACAGAACCCTGAGGAACTCCATGACTTAGCCTGGTGTGTGAGGAAGACTCATCATTTACATTTACAAACTGAAATCTATCAGATAAGACTGGAACCAGTCTAATGCGGTCCCTTTAATCCCAATAACATGTTCCAGCCTCTGTAGCAGAATATTGTGATCAATAGTGTCGAATGCAGCACTGAGATCTAAAAGAATGAGTCCAGACAGAAGTCCTTTATCTGAGGCCATGAGAAGATCATTAGACTTTCACCAGTGCTGTTTCTGTGCTATGATGAGCTTTAAATCCTGACTGAAACTCTTCAAACAGATTGTTTCTGCTCAGACAGGAACATAGTTGGGTTGAAACTGTTTTCTAAAGAATTTTAGACCAGAAGGGGAGATTAGATATTGGTCTATAATTAGCTAAAACTCCTGAGTTGTTTTTTAAGCAACGGTTTAATTACAGCTGTCTTGATATATTGAGGTACATATCCTATTAATAGAGATGAATTGATCAGGTCCAGTACTGATGTATTGATTAGGAAACATATTTCCTTGAATAATCTGGTTGGGATGGGGTCTAAAACACAGGCTGAAGGTTTAGATGAAGCGATTATGTTGGTTAACTCGGAGAGCTGTACAGGCAAGAAATGGTCCAAATGACCATCAGCTTCTAAAGACGTCTCTAAGGCTGCTGCAGATGAAATAACATTAGTAGTGCTCAGGTTATTACTGGTTTCCTTCCTGATAGAAACTATTTTGTTTACAAAGAAACTCATAAAGTCGTCACAGCTGAGGTTGAAAGGAATAGATGGCTCAACGGCACTAAGGCTCTTAGTCAGTCTGGTTCCAGTGCTGAAGAGAAACCTGGGTTTTTCTTCTTCTCCTCTATCAATGATGAATAATAAGCTGTTCTAGCCACATGCAAGGCTTTTTATACACTATTAAACTTTCTTTCCAGACTATGTGACACTCTTCTAAGCCAGATGAACGACATTTTCTTTCCAAACGTCTTGATGTCTGTTTTAAAGCTTGAAGCTGGGAATTAAACCACCGGGCCGCTTCTTCTGACTGGTTCTCTTCTTCTTTAGAGGAGCAACATTATCTAGTGTTATACGCATTAAAGCTGTCATTCTAGCAACACATTCATGGACCTGTGTTGGAGTAAAGCTTGGATGGGTGTTTCCTGTCAGGTTAACACATGGTGTTGGAGGAAATACTGCTGAAATAGACTTCCTAAATTTGTGACCAACACTATCTGACAAACATCGACTGTAATGAATTTTCTTCTCAGTCCTTGTGTAGTCAAGTAAAGTAAACTCAAAAGTTATTAAATATGATCAGACAGAACAGGGTTATGAGGAAAAACTGTTAGGTGATCACTTTTGATGCCACATGTCAGAAGAAGATCCAGAGTGTGACGATGAGAATGAGTCGGTCTGTGGACATTCTGGGAAAATCCAAATGAACTTAATATAGAGTTAAAGGCAATGTTTAAACTGAATTCCACTCCACCAGTTCTCCTGTTCCACCATCAGGATGTGGTTCAGCATGGTCCTGTTGGACCAGTTCTCCTGTTCCACCATCAGGATGTGGTTCAGCATGGTCCTGTTGGACCAGTTCTCCTGTTCCACCATCAGGATGTGGTTCAGCATGGTCCTGTTGGACCAGTTCTCCTGTTCCACCATCAGGATGTGGTTCAGCATGGTCCTGCTGGACCAGTTCTCCTGTTCCACCATCAGGATGTGGTTCAGCATGGTCCTGTTGGACCAGTTCTCCTGTTCCACCATCAGGATGTGGTTCAGCATGGTCCTGCTGGACCAGTTCTCCTGTTCCACCATCAGGATGTGGTTCAGCATGGTCCTGTTGGACCAGTTCTCCTGTTCCACCATCAGGATGTGGTTCAGCGTGGTCCTGTTGGACCAGTTCTCCTGTTCCACCATCAGGATGTGGTTCAGCATGGTCCTGTTGGACCAGGTCTCCTGTTCCACCATCAGGATGTGGTCCGGCGTGGTGGGTCAGGGGCGAGGCGGAGCAGGGCGGGGCGTCGGGCGCCATCGGTGGGGTTCACGTCTTCACATTCCCAGGAAAAACGTAGAAACCCGCCTGTAGCAGCGCTCCTCCTCGCAGCAGATGAATTATACATACGGCTGATTAACCAGCTGAGTCTCTGAACAAACACATCCCTCTCTGCATACATTAAACCCAAATTCCAGCTTCAGCATCAGCAGGAGCTTCTAAATAATTATGTAAATATGGAACAAATTTCCCAGACAGATATCCTCCTCTGCAGTCCTCCTCCATCTCTCATGCATGCCCTGTGAATTAGCTAAACTATGCACGTCATTATACCAACACAAAACAGGCTAATTAATACACTTGACAATACCGTTCTCCAGAGGAGGCGATGCTGAACTGAATCATCATCACACAGAATCGTAAACCAGCGGCTGGACGTGTGGGATTCCTGCTGCAGCACCGTTAGACAGACACGCTAATGGGCTCGTGTCTCCTCGTCTTCTGCTGGATGGAGCCCGGACCAGAGGACGTGTCCGGTGTCCTGTCCGCTCGCTTGCCTGCTGTTTCTCATTCTTCCTGCAAATGCTTCTGAACCCGAACAGAAACGTGGCAGAGTGACAGCGGAGCGGTGAGATCCACTCTGCTCTTCACAACGCTGCAGCTGCTGGGGAGGAGCGGCAGGACGCCCCATCACATCCTGCTGAAAATCCCATCATTCTCATGGTGATGAGGTGGAACGGGAGATTCTCATCATGATGAGGTGGAACGGCAGATTATCATCATGATGAGGTGGAACGGGAGATTCTCATCATGATGGGGTGGAACGGGAGATTCTCATCATGATGGGGTGGAACGGGAGATTCTCGTGGTGATGAGATGGAACGGGAGATTCTCGTGGTGATGAGGTGGAACGGGAGATTCTCATCATGATGAGGTGGAACGGGAGATTCTCATCATGATGGGGTGGAACGGGAGATTCTCATCATGATGGGGTGGAACGGGAGATTCTCATCATGATGGGGTGGAACGGGAGATTCTCGTGGTGATGAGATGGAACGGGAGATTCCCATGGTGATGAAGTGGAACGGGAGATTCTCATCATGATGAGGTGGAACGGGAGATTCTCAAGGTGATGAGGTGGAACGGGAGATTCTCATCATGATGAGGTGGAACGGGAGATTCTCAAGGTGATGAGGTGGAACGGGAGATTCTCATGGTGATGAGGTGGAACGGGAGATTCTCATGGTGATGAGGTGGAACGGGAGATTCTCATGGTGATGAGGTGGAACGGGAGATTCTCATCATGATGAGGTGGAACGGGAGATTCTCATGGTGATGAGGTGGAACGGGAGATTCTCGTGGTGATGAGATGGAACGGGAGATTCCCATGGTGATGAAGTGGAACGGGAGATTCTCATCATGATGAGGTGGAACGGGAGATTCTCAAGGTGATGAGGTGGAACGGGAGATTCTCATCATGATGAGGTGGAACGGGAGATTCTCAAGGTGATGAGGTGGAACGGGAGATTCTCATGGTGATGAGGTGGAACGGGAGATTCTCATGGTGATGAGGTGGAACGGGAGATTCTCATGGTGATGAGGTGGAACGGGAGATTCTCATGGTGATTAGGTGGAACGGGAGATTCTCATCATGATGAGGTGGAACGGGAGATTCTCATGGTGATGAGGTGGAACGGGAGATTCTCATCATGATGAGGTGGAACGGGAGATTCTCATCATGATGAGGTGGAACGGGAGATTCTCAAGGTGATGAGGTGGAACGGGAGATTCTCAAGGTGATGAGGTGGAACGGGAGATTCTCATCATGATGAGGTGGAACGGGAGATTCTCATGGTGATGAGGTGGAACGGGAGATTCTCATGGTGATGAGGTGGAACGGGAGATTCTCATCATGATGAGGTGGAACGGGAGATTCTCATGGTGATGAGGTGGAACGGGAGATTCTCATGGTGATGAGGTGGAACGGGAGATTCTCATGGTGATGAGGTGGAACGGGAGATTCTCATCATGATGAGGTGGAACGGGGGATTCTCAAGGTGATGAGGTGGAACGGGAGATTCTCATCATGATGAGGTGGAACGGGAGATTCTCATGGTGATGAGGTGGAACGGGAGATTCTCATCATGATGAGGTGGAACGGGAGATTCTCATCATGATGAGGTGGAACGGGAGATTCTCATGGTGATGAGGTGGAACGGGAGAATCTCAAGGTGATGAGGTGGAACGGGAGATTCTCATCATGATGAGGTGGAACGGGAGATTCTCATGGTGATGAGGTGGAACGGGAGATTCTCATGGTGATGAGGTGGAACGGGAGATTCTCATGGTGATGAGGTGGAACGGGAGATTCTCATGGTGATGAGGTGGAACGGGAGATTCTCATCATGATGAGGTGGAACGGGAGATTCTCATCATGATGAGGTGGAACGGGAGATTCTCAAGGTGATGAGGTGGAACGGGAGGTTCTCATGGTGATGAGGTGGAACGGGAGATTCTCATGGTGATGAGGTGGAACGGGAGATTCTCATCATGATGAGGTGGAACGGGAGATTCTCAAGGTGATGAGGTGGAACGGGAGGTTCTCATGGTGATGAGGTGGAACGGGAGATTCTCATGGTGATGAGGTGGAACGGGAGATTCTCATGGTGATGAGGTGGAACGGGAGATTCTCATGGTGATGAGGTGGAACGGGAGATTCTCATGGTGATGAGGTGGAACGGGAGATTCTCATGGTGATGAGGTGGAACGGGAGATTCTCATCATGATGAGGTGGAACGGGAGATTCTCATCATGATGAGGTGGAACGGGAGATTCTCATGGTGATGAGGTGGAACGGGAGATTCTCATGGTGATGTGGTGGAACGGGAGATTCTCATGGTGATGAGGTGGAACGGGAGATTCTCATGGTGATGAAGTGGAACAGGAGATTCTCATGGTGATGAAGTGGAACGGGAGATTCTCATGGTGATGTGGTGGAACGGGAGATTCTCATGGTGATGAGGTGGAACGGGAGATTCTCATGGTGATGAGGTGGAACGGGAGATTCTCATCATGATGAGGTGGAACGGGAGATTCTCATCATGATGAGGTGGAACGGGAGATTCTCATGGTGATGAGGTGGAACGGGAGATTCTCATGGTGATGAGGTGGAACGGGAGATTCTCATCATGATGAGGTGGAACGGGAGATTCTCATGGTGATGAAGTGGAACGGGAGATTCTCATGGTGATGAGGTGGAACGGGAGATTCTCATGGTGATGAGGTGGAACGGGAGATTCTCATGGTGATGAGGTGGAACGGGAGATTCTCATGGTGATGAGGTGGAACGGGAGATTCTCATGGTGATGAAGTGGAACGGGAGATTCTCATGGTGATGAGGTGGAACGGGAGATTCTCATGGTGATGAGGTGGAACGGGAGATTCTCATGGTGATGAGGTGGAACGGGAGATTCTCATGGTGATGAGGTGGAACGGGAGATTCTCATGGTGATGAAGTGGAACGGGAGATTCTCATGGTGATGAGGTGGAACGGGAGATTCTCATGGTGATGAGGTGGAACGGGAGATTCTCATGGTGATGAGGTGGAACGGGAGATTCTCATGGTGAATGTGCAGCAGTTGTAAGAGGCTTCATGACAATGTGGCACTCCTAATAGAAAAGTACATGAATCCATGCTGTACCTTTGCTGTCTGAGCAGTGTCCTCTCATCTCTATTTGCCTTTAATCCCATTAGCAACAGAGAGGAAAATGCACAGAAATAGAATGGCATGTTTTTAGCTGATTTCCTCACTAAATGCAGCCGCTCAGGCCTCAATAAAACGGCTTTTACAGCCACAACCAGCAGCCCCCCTGCTCTGATGTGGAAGAAAACTAACATGCTTAGATGGTTCATTTCGTATCTTTTGCCAGCTTGTCGGTTCATGAATGGTGATGAAAGGACTGTGGCGGTTTATTGTGTCCTATTGTCTACCGTGTTCCAGTCTGATTGAATTGAAGTGACAGAGAACCAGGAAGGAAAACCTCCATCAGGACCAGAACCAGGAAGGAAAACCTCCATCAGGACCAGAACCAGGAAGGAAAACCTCCATCAGGACCAGAACCAGGAAGGAAAACCTCCATCAGATCCAGAACTAGGAAGGAAAACCTCCATCAGGACCAGAACCAGGAAGGAAAACCTCCATCAGGACCAGAACCAGGAAGGAAAACCTCCATCAGATCCAGAACTAGGAAGGAAAACCTCCATCAGGACCAGAACCAGGAAGGAAAACCTCCATCAGGACCAGAACCAGGAAGGAAAACCTCCATCAGGACCAGAACCAGGAAGGAAAACCTCCATCAGGACCAGAACCAGGAAGGAAAACCTCCATCAGGACCAGAACCGGGAAGGAAAACCTCCATCAGGACCAGAACCAGGAAGGAAAACCTCCATCAGGACCAGAACCAGGAAGGAAAACCTCCATCAGATCCAGAACTAGGAAGGAAAACCTCCATCAGGACCAGAACCCGGAAGGAAAACCTCCATCAGGACCAGAACCGGGAAGGAAAACCTCCATCAGGACCAGAACCAGGAAGGAAAACCTCCATCAGGACCAGAACCAGGAAGGAAAACCTCCATCAGGACCAGAACCAGGAAGGAAAACCTCCATCAGGACCAGAACCAGGAAGGAAAACCTCCATCAGGACCAGAACCAGGAAGGAAAACCTCCATCAGGACCAGAACCAGGAAGGAAAACCTCCATCAGGACCAGAACCAGGAAGGAAAACCTCCATCAGGACCAGAACCAGGACGGAAAACCTCCATCAGGACCAGAACCAGGAAGAAAACCTCCATCAGGACCAGAACCGGGAGGGAAAACTCCATCAGGACCAGAACCAGGAAGGAAAACCTCCATCAGGACCAGAACCAGGAAGGAAAACCTCCATCAGGACCAGAACCAGGAAGAAAACCTCCATCAGGACCAGAACCAGGAGGGAAAACTCCATCAGGACCAGAACCAGGAGGGAAAACTCCATCAGGACCAGAACCGGGAAGAAAACCTCCATCAGGACCAGAACCAGGAGGGAAAACTCCATCAGGACCAGAACCGGGAAGGAAAACCTCCATCAGGACCAGAACCACGAAGAAAACCTCCATCAGGACCAGAACCGGGAAGAAAACCTCCATCAGGACCAGAACCGGGAAGAAAACCTCCATCAGAACCAGGAAGGAAAACCTCCATCAGGACCAGAACCGGGAAGAAAACCTCCATCAGGACCAGAACCAGGAGGGAAAACCTCCATCAGGACCAGAACCAGGAAGAAAACCTCCATCAGGACCAGAACCACGAAGAAAACCTCCATCAGGACCAGGGCAATCCACCCTATTCCGGCTGAGGACCATGGTCTCAGATTTTGAGGTGCTGATTCTCATCCCAGCCGCTTCACACTCGGCCGCGAATCGCTCAAGTGAGAGCTGGAGATCACGACCAGATGAAGCCAACAGGACCACGTCATCTGCAAAAAGCAGGGACCCAATCCTGAGGCCACCAAGCCGGATCCCCTCAACACCTCGGCTGCACCTAGAAATTCTGTCCATATAAGTTATGAACAGAATCGGTGATAAAGGGCAGCCTTGGCGGAGTCCAACCCTCACCGGGAACAAATCCGACTTACTACCGGCAATGTGGACCAAGCTCTGACACCTGTCGTACAGGGACCGGACAGCCCTTACAAGGGGGTCCGGTACCCTATACTCCCGGAGTACCCCCCACAGGAGCCCCCGGGGGACACGGTTGAACGCCTTCTCCAGGTCCACAAAGCACATGTAGACTGGTTGGGCAAACTCCCATGCCCCCTCCAGGACCTTGAAGTATCCCTGGATAGTCACCTCCATACCCCTGTCCCAGACCTGGCTCCTGAAGGTGGCCTCGGTGGCCCATGTCCAGACAAAAGAACGATTTTCCAATGGTTTTACTCATCGTAGGGGTCTTGGAGCCACCATTAGCCTGGTCCTTCCCCTGGAGACCTGTTTGCATGTTTGACCCCAGCAGTGGCATGAAGCCCCTGAATACGAAGCTCGTAGGATCTGCAGGACATGCAGACCCCTCCAACATTCAGCTTGCAGCTCAGTGAATGTTCATACATTCATTCACTTATTTATGCAGAGAAGAAGAAGCAGTTGTGTGACTGATTAGATGTGTTCCTGAGATGACAGAAAATGTCAGATTTGTCATGGAAATTTCTTGTTTTATCAATAAGAAGCAGAAAAACTGTAAGTTATTGGTTTTATTTTCATTGGCAACAAGATGAAGATTGTTTGGTGGGAAACCAAAGGTTCATTTGATGGATTATTAAAACACCATGTGGAGTGTAAAGGAGGCTAAAAGCTCTGTAAGAGCTGATTTTATTCAAACACATGAGGGTTTATAAAAGATGAACTGGTTCAAACAAAAAATGGAAAAAGTCTTGAACTGTATAAATATTTGATCATGTTTATGTTCCTTCCTGTCAGAATGAATCGCTTCATGGAAACGGAGCCGCTTCCTCTTAATTTGAATAAAACACACTTTTACATGTTCATGTGTTCACACACACACACACACTGTGGACTAACAGCATCCATCGTTCCTGCTGGCGTCTCAGCTTTGTTCCAGTTTGTTCCTGAGCTTCTCCTTTCACGCCGCGTCCAGTAGAGTTTCATCTGGTCATACTGGGAACGTTTGTGACACCGGGGAGATAAAGCGGGATGGAAACCAGACCAGGTTTAACTGGACAGAGACTAGCTGTGCTGTGATGTCTCCGTACCTCGGAGTTCGCCATATTCAGGCTTTACTGGTTTTACTGGTCAGGTAGAGAATTTTATCTTGGAATATTTCACAGCAAACAGAGAACACAGGGTCACCACTGCTTCGCGGTGGGGGTTTAAAACTAGCATCTGGCAGCGTCTGCCATGATTTAGTATCATCTAATGAGTAAATAACATGTAGCTGTAAACATGAGGAGCTCCTCGTGGATCCGTACTGGGACCTCCGCAGCTTCCATATTCATCCCATTTGTGCAGTTTTCAGTACAACTCACTGTGCCGTGTGTCACACACCATGGTGTAGCTTCCAGCTTGGAGGAAAGCCCAGGTTTTAGGGCTGACTCACACCGAGGTGTGGAGGCAGCACAGGCACACGATGTGGCGAGAAGCTGGAACAACTTCTGAATAAATGCTAAATTAATCAAATTAAATAAAAACTTGGTTTGATCGTGATGAATGAACACTAGATTCAAATGATCTGCTACAACTTGCACACTATTAGTTTATTATATATCAGCTGTACTGGTGAAAGTGGGTGCATTTTGCTGGTTCGGATGCTTGCTCATAGCAAGGACTCTTTCTGGTCCAGAACATTAGGACCTGAAACCTTCCCAGATGGAGCGGGCAGTGGTGTCAGTCAGCTGGATCTGTGTTGTCAGCATGGTTAAGGAGGTTTTGAACCTGAATTTTCATTAAACCGGCTTTGCTTCAGAACAACCTTCCTGCAGAGACCAGCTTTCCCAGCATGCAGCACCTTCCTGCAGATCATATGACCTAACTGTCTTCTTCTGTGCTTTACACCCACCATTTTCCACTCTGTAAATACCCATATCCATTTCTGCAGCGCTCGGCTCCACCATCTTTGGCTCATAAATCAGTGTCAAGCTGCATTTGTGTGTCCTGCAAACGTCTCCCTCTGGGTGTCACCTTTGTCTGGATCTGTTTCAGGATCATCAAGTTGATTCCCTGAGGGATCAAACTTGGTCCTCGTTTTCCAAGTGGACTCAAAACGGGGGCAGAAGTACGAGATCTCCTTGTTTCCATGCCCCATTGCTGGTTTGCTACTGGTTGAGATGGTGGAGGATGATGGCGAATTTCCCAACACTCTTTCACTTTTGCTCAGTGACATCATAACGCTGTCCTCCTCTTCATCCTCAGTGTTTCCATCACCTTACATAACCCCAGTGAGGGGGAAGTCAGCCAGGCGTCAGACAAGAAAAACACCCCCCAACATGGATTTATGGAATGGGAACCTGGCAAAGCCCACGGAGAGGGTGTGTTTGTGAGTTAGTGGATCCACTCAGGCTTTCTCTGACCCTTCCTACTTACTCATTACTCCTCACCGCAGCTCTGAGCTTCGCAGAGCTGAGGAACGGTGGTGGTTTAGCTTCTGCTGCACTTTAAGTCAGGTTTCATTCTGCCATGCCAGAAAAATGGCTCCAAGTCAGTTTCCGCATAGACATCATATAAGTAGATGCTGCATAGTGTCACGCTGCCTCTACGAGCTGACATCTCATCGCGCCGCCATCTTGGATGGGTCTCTATTTATCTGTAAGGTGTAGGTCCAACCACAACAATAACTTCACCAAGTTTTACCTGATTTTTCTGTTTGGTTTGTTACAAAGTGGAGACATATTGTTATGATAAAGATAACTGTAAAACATGAAAAACTATGTGCTAAAATATTTTTATAATGCTTTGATCTTAACATGTTTGACTGTTTATTGAGGCATTAAGATTTATCTGTTTTTATCTGGTCAAATAATAAATTATTTTTCAACCTTGTGAAGTGTAATTCCACACGATCTGCTTTCAATATTTTGCTGGTTATTGCAACCGTATGCTGAACAAAATACAGGAATAGTTGATCAAAACTGTGCAATTCAGAAGTTAACCAGAAAAGCACTCTGAGAACGTAAACCTCCGCCAAGACCTTTAAAATGTTTCTGGATCCAAACAGTGATCCTGATCACCACCAAAATTAAATCAGTTCTTCCTTTTCACATTTCCAACAAGTCCTGAAAATGTCATGAAAATCCGTCCATAACTTTTTAAGTTATCTTGAACACAAACAGATAAAGGCGGTAAAAACAGAACCTCCTTGGTGAAGGTAATTATGCTACCATGTAAAACTCTTTGTGAAACATCAATATCATATTTATCCATAAACACCTCATAGGAGTAAAATTTATCATTTAGTAGATTAGTCACTGTGTTAACATTATTTATAAACCAGTTATGTAAGTGTTTTGTTTGTGTGTAATATATACGCGTTGTTCCACAGAAAACAGTTATGTGGGGAAACTACGTCGACTCTGCAGCAAGACTCGAAAGCAGAGACCCATCCAATATGGTGGCGACCCATCCAAAATGGTGGTGAACCAACCAATATGGCAGCGACGCTGGTTCACTCTCTAGTAAACAATGTATATATGATGTTTATGAGTGTCCGGGTTTGTTTCATTAACATCTCTGCGACACGGAGCATCACGGAGATCCTAAGTCCAAAAGATGTTAGAAGCAATGCTAACATGTTCCATAGCAGCAATGCTAACATGTAGCATAGCGACAATGCTAAAAGCAATGCTGGCATGTAGCATAGCAGCATGACAGAGAGAAACTAAACCTAAACCCCAAACAAAAAACATGGAAACTTCTTATCTTTTCTCCTCCCAAACAAGGCGTCACATGAAAGCAGACACTGCAGGTTACAAAGACGTCTGTCTCGTCAGTGTGGGACAGAAACTCTGGAAGTGTCTGTCTCATCCATAGACTGACCGTATATGAAAGATGGATGGAGCCTTCAGCGGTTAGAAGTGAAGCCGATGCGAAAGTGCATAAAACTGCAGTTCCCCCTTCATTCACTAGGGGCTGCAAAACAGCAAATCCCCATAGACTCCCATGTTAAAAAGACCAACTTCACAGCAGGAATAAACATGTTTACAGCAGAAATAAACATGTTTACAGCAGAAATAAACACGTTTGCAGCAAATATAAACATGTTTGCAGCAGAAATAAAAATGTTTGCAGCAGAAATAAACACGTTTACAGCAGAAATAAACGTGTTTACAGCAGAAATAAACACGTTTACAGCAGAAATAAACATGTTTACAGCAGAAATAAACTTGTTTGCGGTAGAAATAAACACATTTATAGCAGAAATAAACATGTTTACAGCAGAAATAAACATGTTTGCGGTAGAAATAAACACATTTATAGCAGAAATAAACACGTTTGCGGTAAAAATACATACATTTATAGTAGAAATAAACACGTTTATAGCAGGAATAAACATGTTTACAGCAGAAATAAACATGTTTACAGCCTGGTACAAAAATCCATTTTAGGTTTAATAGGTCAGGTTTACCTTCATGACAACTGTGGGGGGAGTGAATTTTTTTCTAACTCGTCCGTTTAAAAGTAATTTAATCTCGAAGTTTGTCATATTCAGGGGCGTGTCCTTTTGATTGACAGGTACCTGATCTCCCGCTTGAAGTCAGAAGAACGTAGAACCGCGGTTTTTAGCCGGTTAACAACGTGACTTAGCTTTAGCCCGCTTTCCTCTGTTAGCTGGTTAGCTCCGGGTTAGCTCGGTTAGCTCTTAGCTACAGAAAGCTCGGAGTTCGCTCGATGTCAATCATCCACCATGACGCTCACAGCCCCCCTCTCAGCTCCACCTCTTTGCCCATATTTGTATTTTCCGAGCGAGACGACACGCATGCCCCTGCCAAGATGGTGACGGTAGGAACCGCCCACCGAGATTCAGTCCAGACCGTCAGAAACCTACAGGTGACATCATGGAGGCTCCGCCCATGTTTTTATTTGCAGTCTGTGGTCTCATCACATCAAAGTCTTGTTTCAGCTCAAAACTCTGATGGTGTTTCTCATGTGACCCTGCATTTGTTTGACATGAATCATGAAGGTCGGATTACTTTACTAGTCCCTCTGATTACTTTACTAGTTACTTGGATTACTTTACTAGTCCCTCAGATTACTTTACTAGTTACTTGGATTACTTTACTAGTCCCTCAGATTACTTTACTAGTTACTTGGATTACTTTACTAGTCCCTCAGATTACTTGTCCTGTCAGATTTATAGAAGTAAAAGTTGAGCCTTTTAAGTCTGAAGGTGAGGACTCTTGGTGTTTATCTCCAGACTGAGAGGCTTTCTGGACTAAAGCTGGACTAAAGCTGGACTTGCTGGACCAAAGCTGGACCAAAGCTGGACTAAAGCTGAACTAAAGCTGGACTAAAGCTGGACTTGATGGACTTGCTGGACTAAAGCTGGACTATAGCTGGACTTGCTAGACCAAAGCTGGACCAAAGCTGGACTAAAGCTGAACTAAAGCTGGACTAAAGCTGGACTTGATGGACTTGCTGGACTAAAGCTGGACTAAAGCTGGACTTGCTGGACCAAAGATGTACTTGCTGGACCAAAGCTGGACTAAAGGTGGACTTGCTGGACCAAAGATGGACTAAAGTCTGGACTAAAGCTAAACTAAAGCTGGACTTGTTGGACCAAAGCTGGACTAAAGCTGAACTAAATCTGGACTAAAGATGGACTTGCTGGACTAAAGCTGGACTTGCTGGACTAAAGCTGGACTAAAGCTGGACTTGCTGGACCAAAGCTGGACTTGCTGGACTAAAACTGGACTAAATCTGGGCTAAAGCTGAACTTGCTGGACAAAAGCTGGACTAAAGCTGAACCAAAGCAGGACGAAAGCTGGAGTAAAACTGGACTAAAGCTGGGCCAAAGATGGACTTGCTGGACTAAAGCTGGACTAAAACTGGACTAAAGCTGGACAAAAGCTGGACCTGCTGGACTAAAGCTGTACTAAAGCTAGACTTGCTGGACTAAAGCTGGACCAAAGCTGGACTAAAACTGGACTAAAGCTGGACTAAAGCTGGACCAAAGTGGGACTTGCTGGACCAAAGCTGGAATTGCTGGACCAAAGCTGGACTAAAGCTGGACTTGCTGGACCAAAGCTGGACTAAAGCTGAACTAAAGCTGGACTAAAGCTGGACTTGATGGACTTGCTGGACTAAAGCTGGACTAAAGCTGGACTGAAGCTGGACCAAAGCTGGACTTGCTGGACTAAAGCTGGTCTATAGCTGGACTAAAGCTGGACTTGCTGGATTAAAGCTGGACTAAAGCTGGACTTGCTGGACTAAAGCTGGACCAAAGCTTGACTTGCTGGACCAAGGCTGAACTAAACCTGGACCAAAGCTGGACTAAAGCTGGACTTGCTGGACTAAAGCTGGACTAAAGCTGGTCTTGCTGGACAAAAGCTGGACTTGCTGAACTAAAGCTGGACAAAAGCTGGACTTGCTGGACTTGCTGGACTAAAGCTGGACAAAAGCTGGACTTGCTGGACCAAAGCTGGACTAAAGCTGGACTTGCTGGACTAAAGCTGGACTAAAGCTGGTCTTGCTGGACAAAAGCTGGACTTGCTGGACTTGCTGGACTAAAGCTGGACAAAAGCTGGACTTGCTGGACCAAAGCTGGACTTGCTGGACTTGCTGGACTAAAGCTGGGCTAAATCTGGGCTAAAGCTGAACTTGGTGGACAAAAGCTGGAGTAAAGCTGAACCAAAGCAGGACTAAAGCTGGAGTAAAACTGGACTAAAGCTGGGCCAAAGCTGGACTAAAGCTGGACTAAAGCTGGACTAAAACTGGACTAAATCTGGGCTAAAGCTGAACTTGCTGGACAAAAGCTGGACTAAAGCTGGACCAAAGCGGGACTTGCTGGACTAAAGCTGGAATAAAGCTGGACTTGTTGGCCTAAAGCTGGGCTAAAGCTGGACCAAAACTGGACTTGCTGGACTAAAGCTGTACTAAAGATAGACTTGCTGGACTAAAGCTGGACCAAAGCTGGACTAAGGCTGGACTAAAACTGGACTAAAGCTGGACCAAAGCGGGACTTGCTTGACTAAAGCTGGACTAAAGCTGGACTTGCTGGACTAAAGCTGGAATTGCTGGACTAAAGCTGGACTAAAGCTGGACTTGTTGGCCTAAAGCTGGGCTAAAGCTGGACCAAAACTGGACTTGCTGGACTAAAGCTGGAGTAAAGCTGGCGTTGCTGGACCAAAGCTGGACTTGCTGGACTAAAGCTGGACCAAAGCCTTACTAAAGCTGGACTGAAGCTGGACCAAAGATGGACTTGCTGGACTAAAGCTGGACTATAGCTGGACTAAAGCTGGACTTGCTGGACCAAAGCTGGACTAAAGCTGGACTAAAGCTGGTCTTGCTGGACAAAAGCTGGACTTGCTGGACTTGCTGGACTAAAGCTGGACAAAAGCTGGACTTGCTGGACCAAAGCTGGACTAAAGCTGGACTTGCTGGACTTGCTGGACTAAAGCTGGTCTTGCTGGACAAAAGCTGGACTTGCTGGACCAAAGCTGGACTAAAGCTGGACTAAAGCTGGACTTGCTGGACCAAAGATGGACTAACGTCTGGACTAAAGCTAAACTAAAGCTGGACTTGCTGGACCAAAGCTGGACTAAAGCTGGACTTGCTGGACTAAAGCTGGACTTGCTGGACCAAAGCTGGACTTGCTGGACTAAATCTGGGCTAAAGCTGAACTTGGTGGACAAAAGCTGGACTAAAGCTGAACCAAAGCAGGACTAAAGCTGGAGTAAAACTGGACTAAAGCTGGGCCAAAGCTGGACTTGCTGGACTAGAACTGGACTAAAGCTGGACTAAATCTGGGCTAAAGCTGAACTTGCTGGACAAAAGCTGGACTTGCTGGACTAAAGCAGGACTAAATCTGGGCTAAAGCTGAACTTGGTGGACAAAAGCTGGACTAAAGCTGAACCAAAGCAGGACTAAAGCTGGAGTAAAACTGGACTAAAGCTGGGCCAAAGCTGGACTTGCTGGACTAAAGCTGGACTAAAACTGGACTAAAGCTGGACTAAATCTGGGCTAAAGCTGAACTTGCTGGACAAAAGCTGGACTAAAGCTGGACCAAAGCGGGACTTGCTGGACTAAAGCTGAAATAAAGCTGGACTTGTTGGCCTAAAGCTGGGCTAAAGCTGGACCAAAACTGGACTTGCTGGACTAAAGCTGTACTAAAGATAGACTTGCTGGACTAAAGCTTGACCAAAGCTGGACTAAAGCTGGACTAAAGCTGGACCAAAGCGGGACTTGCTTGACTAAAGCTGGACTAAAGCTGGACTTGCTGGACTAAAGCTGGACTTGCTGGACTAAAGCTGGACTAAAGCTGGCGTTGCTGGACCAAAGCTGGACTTGCTGGACTAAAGCTGGACCAAAGCCTTACTAAAGCTGGACTGAAGCTGGACCAAAGCTGGACTATAGCTGGACTAAAGCTGGACTATAGCTGGACTAAAGCTGGACTTGCTGGATTAAAGCTGGACTAACGTCTGGACTAAAGCTAAACTAAAGCTGGACTTGCTGGACCAAAGCTGGACTAAAGCTGGACTTGCTGGACCAAAGCTGGACTAAAGCTGGACTTGCTGGACCAAAGCTGGACTTGCTGGACTAAAGCTGGACTAAATCTGGGATAAAGCTGAACTTGGTGGACAAAAGCTGGAGTAAAGCTGAACCAAAGCGGGACTTGCTTGACTAAAGCTGGACTAAAGCTGGATTTGCTGGACTAAAGCTGAAATTGCTGGACTAAAGCTGGACAAAAGCTGGACTTGCTGGACTTGCTGGACTAAAGCTGGACAAAAGCTGGACTTGCTGGACCAAACCTGGATTAAAGCTGGACTTGCTGGACTTGCTGGAGTAAAGCTGGACTAAAGCTAGTCTTGCTGGACAAAAGCTGGACTTGCTGGACTTGCTGGACAAAAGCTGGACTTGCTGGACCAAAGCTGGACTAAAGCTGGACTTGCTGGACTAAAGCTGGACTAAAGCTAGTCTTGCTGGACAAAAGCTGGACTTGCTGGACTTGCTGGACTAAAGCTGGACTTGCTGGACCAAAGATGGACTAACGTCTGGACTAAAGCTAAACTAAAGCTGGACTTGCTGGACCAAAGCTGGACTAAAGCTGGACTTGCTGGACTAAAGCTGGACTAAAGCTGGACTTGCTGGACCAAAGCTGGACTTGCTGGACTAAATCTGGGCTAAAGCTGAACTTGGTGGACCAAAGCTGAACTAAAGCTGGACCAAAGCTGGACTAAAGCTGGACTTGCTGGACTAAAGCTGGACTAAAGCTGGTCTTGCTGGACAAAAGCTGGACTTGCTGAACTAAAGCTGGACAAAAGCTGGACTTGCTGGACTTGCTGGACTAAAGCTGGACAAAAGCTGGACTTGCTGGACCAAAGCTGGACTAAAGCTGGACTTGCTGGACTTGCTGGACTAAAGCTGGACTAAAGCTGGTCTTGCTGGACCAAAGCTGGACTTGCTGGACTTGCTGGACTAAAGCTGCACAAAAGCTGGACTTGCTGGACCAAAGCTGGACTAAAGCTGGACTTGCTGGACTTGCTGGACTAAAGCTGGACTAAAGCTGGACTTGCTGGACCAAAGATGGACTAACGTCTGGACTAAAGCTAAACTAAAGCTGGACTTGCTGGACCAAAGCTGGACTAAAGCTGGACTTGCTGGACTAAAGCTGGACTAAAGCTGGACTTGCTGGACCAAAGCTGGACTTGCTGGACTAAAGCTGGACTAAATCTGGGCTAAAGCTGAACTTGGTGGACAAAAGCTGGAGTAAAGCTGAACCAAAGCAGGACTAAAGCTGGAGTAAAACTGGACTAAAGCTGGGCCAAAGCTGGACTTGCTGGACTAAAGCTGGACTAAAACTGGACTAAATCTGGGCAAAAGCTGAACTTGCTGGACAAAAGCTGGACTAAAGCTGGACTTGTTGGCCTAAAGCTGGACCAAAACTGGACTTGCTGGACTAAAGCTGTACTAAAGATAGACTTGCTGGACTAAAGCTGGACCAAAGCTGGACTAAAGCTGGACTAAAACTGGACTAAAGCTGGACTTGCTGGACCAAAGCTGGACTAAAGCTGGACTTGCTGGACTAAAGCTGGACTAAAGCTGGACTTGCTGGACCAAAGCTGGACTTGCTGGACTAAAGCTGGACTAAATCTGGGCTAAAGCTGAACTTGGTGGACAAAAGCTGGAGTAAAGCTGAACCAAAGCGGGACTTGCTTGACTAAAGCTGGACTAAAGCTGGATTTGCTGGACTAAAGCTGAAATTGCTGGACTAAAGCTGGACAAAAGCTGGACTTGCTGGACTTGCTGGACTAAAGCTGGACAAAAGCTGGACTTGCTGGACCAAACCTGGATTAAAGCTGGACTTGCTGGACTTGCTGGAGTAAAGCTGGACTAAAGCTAGTCTTGCTGGACAAAAGCTGGACTTGCTGGACTTGCTGGACAAAAGCTGGACTTGCTGGACCAAAGCTGGACTAAAGCTGGACTTGCTGGACTAAAGCTGGACTAAAGCTAGTCTTGCTGGACAAAAGCTGGACTTGCTGGACTTGCTGGACTAAAGCTGGACTTGCTGGACCAAAGATGGACTAACGTCTGGACTAAAGCTAAACTAAAGCTGGACTTGCTGGACCAAAGCTGGACTAAAGCTGGACTTGCTGGACTAAAGCTGGACTAAAGCTGGACTTGCTGGACCAAAGCTGGACTTGCTGGACTAAATCTGGGCTAAAGCTGAACTTGGTGGACCAAAGCTGAACTAAAGCTGGACCAAAGCTGGACTAAAGCTGGACTTGCTGGACTAAAGCTGGACTAAAGCTGGTCTTGCTGGACAAAAGCTGGACTTGCTGAACTAAAGCTGGACAAAAGCTGGACTTGCTGGACTTGCTGGACTAAAGCTGGACAAAAGCTGGACTTGCTGGACCAAAGCTGGACTAAAGCTGGACTTGCTGGACTTGCTGGACTAAAGCTGGACTAAAGCTGGTCTTGCTGGACCAAAGCTGGACTTGCTGGACTTGCTGGACTAAAGCTGCACAAAAGCTGGACTTGCTGGACCAAAGCTGGACTAAAGCTGGACTTGCTGGACTTGCTGGACTAAAGCTGGACTAAAGCTGGACTTGCTGGACCAAAGATGGACTAACGTCTGGACTAAAGCTAAACTAAAGCTGGACTTGCTGGACCAAAGCTGGACTAAAGCTGGACTTGCTGGACTAAAGCTGGACTAAAGCTGGACTTGCTGGACCAAAGCTGGACTTGCTGGACTAAAGCTGGACTAAATCTGGGCTAAAGCTGAACTTGGTGGACAAAAGCTGGAGTAAAGCTGAACCAAAGCAGGACTAAAGCTGGAGTAAAACTGGACTAAAGCTGGGCCAAAGCTGGACTTGCTGGACTAAAGCTGGACTAAAACTGGACTAAATCTGGGCAAAAGCTGAACTTGCTGGACAAAAGCTGGACTAAAGCTGGACTTGTTGGCCTAAAGCTGGACCAAAACTGGACTTGCTGGACTAAAGCTGTACTAAAGATAGACTTGCTGGACTAAAGCTGGACCAAAGCTGGACTAAAGCTGGACTAAAACTGGACTAAAGCTGGACCAAAGCGGGACTTGCTTGACTAAAGCTGGACTTGCTGGACTAAAGCTGGAATTGCTGGACTAAAGCTGGACTATAGCTGGACTAAATCTGGACTTGCTGGACCAAAGCTGGACTAAAGCTGGTCTTGCTGGACAAAAGCTGGACTTGCTGGACTTGCTGGACTAAAGCTGGACAAAAGCTGGACTTGCTGGACCAAAGCTGGACTACAGCTGGACTTGCTGGACTTGCTGGACTAAAGCTGGACTAAAGCTGGTCTTGCTGGACAAAAGCTGGACTTGCTGGACCAAAGCTGGACTAAAGCTGGACTTGCTGGACCAAAGATGGACTAACGTCTGGACTAAAGCTAAACTAAAGCTGGACTTGCTGGACCAAAGCTGGACTAAAGCTGGACTTGCTGGACTAAAGCTGGACTTGCTGGACCAAAGCTGGACTTGCTGGACTAAAGCTGGACTAAATCTGGGCTAAAGCTGAACTTGCTGGACAAAAGCTGGACTAAAGCTGAACCAAAGCAGGACTAAAGCTGGAGTAAAACTGGACTAAAGCTGGGCCAAAGCTGGACTTGCTGGACTAAAGCTGGACTAAAACTGGACTAAAGCTGGACTAAATCTGGGCTAAAGCTGAACTTGCTGGACAAAAGCTGGACTAAAGCTGGACCAAAGCGGGACTTGCTGGACTAAAGCTGGAATAAAGCTGGACTTGTTGGCCTAAAGCTGGGCTAAAGCTGGACCAATACTGGACTTGCTGGACTAAAGCTGTACTAAAGATATACTTGCTGGACTAAAGCTTGACCAAAGCTGGACTAAAGCTGGACTAAAGCTGGACCAAAGCGGGACTTGCTTGACTAAAGCTGGACTAAAGCTGGACTTGCTGGACTAAAGCTGGAATTGCTGGACTAAAGCTGGAATAAAGCTGGACTTTTTGGCCTAAAGCTGGACTAAAGCTGCACTAAAGCTGGCGTTGCTGGACCAAAGCTGGACTTGCTGGACTAAAGCTGGACCAAAGCCTTACTAAAGCTGGACTGAAGCTGGACCAAAGCTGGACTTGCTGGACTAAAGCTGGACTATAGCTGGACTAAAGCTGGACTTGCTGGATTAAAGCTGGACTAAAGCTGGACTTGCTGGACTAAAGCTGGACTAAAGCTGGACCAAAGCTTGACTTGCTGGACCAAAGCTGAACTAAAGCTGGACCAAAGCTGGACTAAAGCTGGACTTGCTGGACTAAAGCTGGACTAAAGCTGGTCTTGCTGGACAAAAGCTGGACTTGCTGGACAAGAGCTGGACTTGCTGGACTTGCTGGACTAAAGCTGGACAAAAGCTGGACTTGCTGGACCAAACCTGGATTAAAGCTGGACTTGCTGGAGTAAAACTGGACTAAAGCTGGTCTTGCTGGACAAAAGCTGGACTTGCTGGACTAAAGCTGGACAAAAGCTGGACTTGCTGGACAAAAGCTGGACTAAAGCTGGACTTGCTGGACTTGCTGGACTAAAGCTGGACTAAAGCTAGTCTTGCTGGACAAAAGCTGGACTTGCTGGACTAAAGCTGGACTTGCTGGACCAAAGATGGACTAACGTCTGGACTAAAGCTAAACTAAAGCTGGACTTGCTGGACCAAAGTTGGACTAAAGCTGGACTTGCTGGACTAAAGCTGGACTAAAGCTGGACTTGCTGGACCAAAGCTGGACTTGCTGGACTAAATCTGGGCTAAAGCTGAACTTGGTGGACAAAAGCTGGACTAAAGCTGAACCAAAGCAGGACTAAAGCTGGACTTGCTGGACCAAAGTTGGACTAAAGCTGGACTTGCTGGACTAAAGCTGGACTAAAGCTGGACTTGCTGGACCAAAGCTGGACTTGCTGGACTAAATCTGGGCTAAAGCTGAACTTGGTGGACAAAAGCTGGACTAAAGCTGAACCAAAGCAGGACTAAAGCTGGAGTAAAACTGGACTAAAGCTGGGCCAAAGCTGGACTTGCTGGACTAGAACTGGACTAAAGCTGGACTAAATCTGGGCTAAAGCAGAACTTGCTGGACAAAAGCTGGACTAAAGCTGGACCAAAGCGGGACTTGCTGGACTAAAGCTGGAATAAAGCTAGACTTGTTGGTCTAAAGCTGGGCTAAAGCTGGACCAAAACTGGACTTGCTGGACTAAAGCTGGACCAAAGCTGGACTAAAGCTGGACCAAAACTGGACTTGCTGGACTAAAGCTGGACTAAAGCTGGCGTTGCTGGACTAAAGCTGGACTAAATCTGGGCTAAAGCGGGACTTGCTGGACTAAAGCTGGAATAAAGCTGGACTTGTTGGCCTAAAGCTGGGCCAAAGCTGGACTAAAGCTGGACTAAAGCTGGACTTGCTGGACCAAAGATGGACTAACGTCTGGACTAAAGCTAAACTAAAGCTGGACTTGCTGGACCAAAGCTGGACTAAAGCTGGACTTGCTGGACTAAAGCTGGACTTGCTGGACCAAAGCTGGACTTGCTGGACTAAAGCTGGACTAAATCTGGGCTAAAGCGGGACTTGCTGGACTAAAGCTGGAATAAAGCTGGACTTGTTGGCCTAAAGCTGGGCTAAAGCTGGACCAAAACTGGACTTGCTGGACTAAAGCTGGACCAAAGCTGGACTAAAGCTGGACTAAAACTGGACTAAAGCTGGACCAAAGCGGGACTTGCTTGACTAAAGCTGGACTAAAGCTGGAATTGCTGGACTAAAGCTGGAATAAAGCTGGACTTGTTGGCCTAAAGCTGGGCTAAAGCTGGACCAAAACTGGACTTGCTGGACTAAAGCTGGCGTTGCTGGACCAAAGCTGGACTTGCTGGACTAAAGCTGGACCAAAGCCTTACTAAAGCTGGACTGAAGCTGGACCAAAGATGGACTTGCTGGACTAAAGCTGGACTATAGCTGGACTAAAGCTGGACTTGCTGGACCAAAGCTGGACTAAAGCTGGACTTGCTGGACTAAAGCTGGACTAAAGCTGGACTTGCTGGACCAAAGCTGGACTTGCTGGACTAAAGCTGGACTAAATCTGGGCTAAAGCGGGACTTGCTGGACTAAAGCTGGAATAAAGCTGGACTTGTTGGCCTAAAGCTGGGCTAAAGCTGGACCAAAACTGGACTTGCTGGACTAAAGCTGGACCAAAGCTGGACTAAAGCTGGACTAAAACTGGACTAAAGCTGGACCAAAGCGGGACTTGCTTGACTAAAGCTGGACTAAAGCTGGAATTGCTGGACTAAAGCTGGAATAAAGCTGGACTTGTTGGCCTAAAGCTGGGCTAAAGCTGGACCAAAACTGGACTTGCTGGACTAAAGCTGGCGTTGCTGGACCAAAGCTGGACTTGCTGGACTAAAGCTGGACCAAAGCCTTACTAAAGCTGGACTGAAGCTGGACCAAAGATGGACTTGCTGGACTAAAGCTGGACTATAGCTGGACTAAAGCTGGACTTGCTGGACCAAAGCTGGACTAAAGCTGGACTTCCTGGACCAAAGCTGGACTAAAGCTGGACTTGCTGGACTAAAGCTGGACTAAAGCTGGACTTGCTGGACAAAAGCTGGACTTGCTGGACTTGCTGGACTAAAGCTGGACAAAAGCTGGACTTGCTGGACTTGCTGGACCAAAGATGGACTAACGTCTGGACTAAAGCTAAACTAAAGCTGGACTTGCTGGACCAAGGCTGGACTAAAGCTGGACTTCCTGGACTAAAGCTGGACTAAAGCTGGACTAAATCTCGGCTAAAGCTGAACTTGGTGGACAAAAGCTGGACTAAAGCTGAACCAAAGCAGGACTAAAGCTGGAGTAAAACTGGACTAAAGCTGGGCCAAAGCTGGACTTGCTGGACCAAAGCTGGACTAGAGCTGGACTAAAGCTGGACTAAAGCTGGTCTTGCTGGACAAAAGCTGGACTTGCTGGACTAAAGCTGGACAAATGCTGGGCTTGCTGAACCAAAGCTGGACTAAAGCTGGACTTGCTGGACTTGCTGGACTAAAGCTGGACTAAAGCTGGACTTGCTGGACAAAAGCTGGACTTGCTGGACTAAAGCTGGACAAAAGCTGGACTTGCTGGACCAAAGCTGGACAAAAGCTGGACTTGCTGGACAAAAGCTGGACTTGCTGGACTAAAGCTGGACAAAAGCTGGACTTGCTGGACTAAAGCTGGACTAGAGCTGGACTAAAGCTGGACTTGCTGGACTAAAGCTGGACTAAAGCTGGTCTTGCTGGACAAAAGCTGGACTTGCTGGACCAAAGCTGGACAAAAGCTGGACTTGCTGAACCAAAGCTGGACTAAAGCTGGACTAAAGCTGGACTTGCTGGACTTGCTGGACTAAAGCTGGACTAAAGCTGGACTTGCTGGACAAAAGCTGGACTTGCTGGACTAAAGCTGGACAAAAGCTGGACTTGCTGGACTAAAGCTGGACTAGAGCTGGACTAAAGCTGGACTTGCTGGACTAAAGCTGGACTAAAGCTGGTCTTGCTGGACAAAAGCTGGACTTGCTGGACCAAAGCTGGACAAAAGCTGGACTTGCTGAACCAAAGCTGGACTAAAGCTGGACTAAAGCTGGACTTGCTGGACTTGCTGGACTAAAGCTGGACTAAAGCTGGACTTGCTGGACAAAAGCTGGACTTGCTGGACTAAAGCTGGACAAAAGCTGGACTTGCTGGACAAAAGCTGGACTAGAGCTGGACTAAAGCTGGACTTGCTGGACTAAAGCTGGACTAAAGCTGGTCTTGCTGGACAAAAGCTGGACTTGCTGGACTAAAGCTGGACTAAAGCTGGTCTTGCTGGACAAAAGCTGGACTTGCTGGACCAAAGCTGGACAAAAGCTGGACTTGCTGAACCAAAGCTGGACTAAAGCTGGACTAAAGCTGGACTTGCTGGACTAAAGCTGGACTAAAGCTGGACTAAAGCTGGTCTTGCTGGACAAAAGCTGGACTTGCTGGACTAAAGCTGGACTAAAGCTGGACTAAAGCTGGACTTGGTGGACGGTGTGCATCATAACGTGCAGCTGCACCCCAACAGCCTCAGTGGTGAATGCGATGGATGTTAGCTGTCCACATGCAGAAGCTTCCAAAAGTGGTTTTCTTTTTTTTTTAACCTGTCCTGTCCAGCATCTCAGCAGACAGAACAGCAATCTGCGTGCCATATTTTTGCCAGACAGATTTGCTCTGTCAAAGGAGACATCTCATGTAAATAGCTGCCCTTGATAATCTGAATATTTTTATTATTATGATAATTATTTTATTTTATTTTCCTTTTATCATTTTGCAATCATCGCCAGTCTTGATATGGCCGAGCTGGACCTGGCAGGGAAAGAGGAAAAAAAAGAGGAAATGAAAGGAGGAAAAAGAGAGAGAGAAAAGAAAGGCGTGTCTAAGCTGCTAAAGTTACAGTATTTGCAAAACAATATAAAGTAGTGAAAAAATACAACAAGACATAAGTAGGATAGTAACAATATTCAAAAACAGACAAAAGAAATGAAAAATAAAAGTAAAAAAGTAAATGAATTAATAAAATAATTACAATACCAACCGTTACTAAACATACCTACAGAGAGTCATCAGCAACATTTAGTAGGAAGCAGATGGGAAGATGAGCGCATGTGGGCGTGCACGTGTGAGTGTTCAACCTGTGATCATGCAATCAAAGATCAGCTGAGTGCTTGTAGGGGAGCACGACCACGACCCGAGGTGTAGGGGAGGAAGCCAAGGCCCCCAGGGCCCGGCAAGCCCACCGCGCACAGAGCCCGGGCAGGCGAAGCAGAGAGAGCCTCCGTCCCCCGAAGCCCAGAGCAGTGGAAGCCTCCAGGCAGGCGCCACCCGGCCTACAGTGGTTTCTATGTGGAATGATATGGAGAGGTGTGTGTGTGTGCAGACTGAGTTGGGTTTTGGGATTTTAACCATTAAATGCTGATTCTGGAGAAACTGAACAGAAAGTGTGTGCTACCAGGACACGGTAATGGGAAACACATGAATGTGCAACACAGTGTTGGCTGGGAAGCTAGTGTGTGTGTGTGTGTGTGTGTGTGTGTGTGTGTGTGTGTGCTTTGAAGGCTCATATTCAGTGACTCTGGCTTAGACAACTGAGAGAAGAAAAACAGCAGAAAAGTGGGGAGAGCTGGCGAGTCTGCCGCCGAGTGTTGATGTTCCCGTTTGGATCTGGAACATTCTCATCTCGTGGAGAGGAAACAGATTTCCACACTCGGAGGAAGCTCTTGTGGATGTGATCAGCGGCGTGTCGTGTAGATGCTGAGAGCAGTTAGCTGGTAGGCCGGTCAGATCGTGTCTCGTAGCTTCTGCGGCGCTGAAACCACGAGCACAAAGCTAAAACAACGTTCCCAGCAGCGGCGCTCCAGCTTCGTTCAGCATATACTCCATCCTGTGATGCTCCACTGCAGCCACACATCACACACACGTGTCTGTTGAGGCGAGACGTTCCACACGTGTTGTAACCGGCTTATCAGAGCGTGTGATGCCCACATGATCTCCAGACTTCTGCTGCCAGACGCTTCAGGCTTGTTTTCCAGACATTTGTCATGTTGGAAGTGAGTTTAGAGTTTGTTCAGATCTCATTGGCCACTCATGTAAAAACTGTTTGTGAGATAAGATGAGCTCTGAAGATCAAGCAGCAAAGTGAAACCAATGCGGAAGTGCTGAAACCTGCAGTTCCCCCTTCATCCACTAGGGGCTGCAAAACAGAGCAAATCCCCATAGACTCCCATGTTAAAAAGACCAACTTTACAGCAGGAATAAACATGTTTACAGCAGAAATAAACATGTTTACAGCAGAAATAAACATGTTTACAGCAGGAATAAACATGTTTACAGCCTTGTACAAACTGGTTAGCTCCGGGTTAGCTCGGTTAGCTCTTAGCTACAGAAAGCTCAGAGTTCGCTCGATGTCAATCATCCACCATGACGCTCACAGCCCCCCTCTCAGCTCCACCTCTTTGCCCATATTTGTATTTTCCGAGCGAGACGACACGCATGCCCCTGCCAAGATGGTGACGGTAGGAACCGCCCACCGAGATTCAATCCAAACCGTCAGAAACCTACAGGTGACATCATGGAGGCTCCGCCCATGTTTTTATTTGCAGTCTGTGGTCTCATCACATCAAAGTCTTGTTTCAGCTCAAAACTCTGATGGTGTTTCTCATGTGACCCTGCATTTGTTTGACATGAATCATGAAGGTCGGATTACTTTACTAGTCCCTCTGATTACTTTACTAGTTACTTGAATTACTCTATGTTTTCTTCATCTTTTCTCCATGTTTTCTCCGTGTTTTCTCCGTGTTTTCTCCGTGTTTCTCCATGTTTTCTCCGTGTTTTCTCCGTGTTTCTCCGTGTTTTCTCCGTGTTTCTTCATCTTTTCTCCATGTTTTCTCCGTGTTTTCTCCATGTTTCTCCGTGTTTCTCCATGTTTTCTCCGTGTTTTCTCCATGTTTTCTCCGTGTTTTCTCCGTGTTTCTCCATGTTTTCGCCGTGTTTTCTCCATGTTTTCTCCGTGTTTTCTCCATGTTTTCTCCGTGTTTCTCCATGTTTTCTCCGTGTTTTCTCCGTGTTTCTCCGTGTTTTCTCTGTGTTTCTCCGTGTTTTCTCCATGTTTTCTCCGTGTTTTCTCCATGTTTTCTTAGTTTTTCCTTCATGTTTTCTTCATGTTTTCTCCATGTTTTCTCCATGTTTTCTTTTGGTTTTTTCTGTTTTCTCCGTGTTTTCTCCATGTTTTCTTTGTGCTTTGTCCGTGTTTTCTTCGTGTTTTCTCTGTTTTCTCCATGTTTTCTCCGTGTTTTCTCCGTGTTTCTCCGTGTTTTCTCCGTGTTTTCTCCGTGTTTCTCCATGTTTTCTCCGTGTTTTCTCCGTGCTTCTCCGTGTTTTCTCCGTGTTTCTCCATGTTTTCTCCATGTTTTCTCCGTGTTTTCTCCGTGTTTCTTCATCTTTTCTCCATGTTTTCTCCGTGTTTTCTCCGTGTTTTCTCCATGTTTCTCCGTGTTTCTCCATGTTTTCTCCATGTTTTCTCCGTGTTTTCTCCGTGTTTCTCCATGTTTTCTCCGTGTTTTCTCCATGTTTTCTCCGTGTTTCTCCATGTTTTCTCCGTGTTTTCTCCATGTTTTCTCCGTGTTTTCTCTGTGTTTCTCCGTGTTTTCTCTGTGTTTGTCCGTGTTTTCTCCATGTTTTCTCCGTGTTTTCTCCATGTTTTCTTAGTTTTTCCTTCATGTTTTCTTCATGTTTTCTCCATGTTTTCTCCATGTTTTCTTTTGGTTTTCTCTGTGTTTGTCCGTGTTTTCTCCATGTTTTCTCCGTGTTTTCTCCATGTTTTCTTAGTTTTTCCTTCATGTTTTCTTCATGTTTTCTCCATGTTTTCTCCATGTTTTCTTTTGGTTTTTTCTGTTTTCTCCGTGTTTTCTCCATGTTTTCTTTGTGCTTTGTCCGTGTTTTCTTCATGTTTTCTCTGTTTCTCCATGTTTTCTCCGTGTTTTCTCCATGTTTTCTTTGTGCTTTGTCCGTGTTTTCTTCATGTTTTCTCTGTTTTCTCCATGTTTTCTCCGTGTTTTCTCCGTGTTTCTCCATGTTTTCTCCGTGTTTTCTCCGTGCTTCTCCGTGTTTTCTCCGTGTTTCTCCATGTTTTCTCCGTGTTTTCTCCATGTTTTCTCCGTGTTTTCTCCGTGTTTCTCCATGTTTTCTCCGTGTTTTCTCCATGTTTCTCCGTGTTTTCTCCGTGTTTTCTCCATATTTTCTCCGTGTTTTCTCCATGTTTTCTCCGTGTTTCTTCGTGTTTTCTCCGTGTTTCTCCATGTTTTCTCCGTGTTTTCTCCATGTTTTCTCCGTGTTTTCTCCGTGTTTCTCCATGTTTTCTCCGTGTTTTCTCCATGTTTTCTCCGTGTTTTCTCCATGTTTTCTTAGTTTTTCCTTCATGTTTTCTCCATGTTTTCTCCATGTTTTCTTTTGGTTTTTTCTGTTTTCTCCATGTTTTCGCCGTGTTTTCTCCGTTTTTCTCCGTGTTTTCTCCATGTTTTCTCCGTGTTTTCTCCGTGTTTCTCCATGTTTTCTCCGTGTTTTCTCCGTGTTTCTCCATGTTTTCTCCATGTTTCTCCATGTTTTCTCCGTGTTTTCTCCATGTTTTCTTCATGTTTTCTCCATGTTTTCTTCGTGTTTTCTCCGTGTTTTCTCCATCTTTTCTCCGTGTTTTCTCCGTGTTTCTCCATGTTTTCTCCGTGTTTCTCTATGTTTTCTCCGTGTTTTCTCCATGTTTTCTTAGTTTTTCCTTCATGTTTTCTTCATGTTTTCTCCATGTTCTCTTCGTGTTTTCTTTTGGTTTTTTATGTTTTCTCCGTGTTTTCTCCCTGTTTTCTTTGTGCTTTGTCCGTGTTTTCTTCGTGTTTTCTCTGTGTTTTCTCCATGTTTTCTCCATGTTTTCTTCGTGTTTTCTCCGTGTTTTCTCCATCTTTTCTCCATGTTTTCTCCGTGTGTTCTCCATGTTTTGTCCCGTGTGTTCTTCGTGTTTCTCCATGTTTTCTCCATGTTTTCTTCGTGTTTTCTCCGTGTTTTCTCCATCTTTTCTCCATGTTTTCTCCGTGTGTTCTCCATGTTTTGTCCGTGTTTTCTACGTGTGTTCTTCGTGTTTCTCCATGTTTTCTTTGTGTTTTCTCCGTGTTTCTACATGTTTTCTTCGTGTTTTCTCAATTTTTCTCCATGTTTTCGTCATGTTTTCTCCACGCCTTCCCTGCAGCAGTGGTGGATGCGTAAGCTGCAGACAGAGGAGAGCTTGTTGGAGATGATCTGGCCACAAGACTGCATTCCTCTCAAAATGACTTTCAAATTTAACATACCAGTTAAAATTTTCTTTCACACACACACACACAAACACACATACACACACACACACACACACACACACACACACACATACACACACACACACACACACACACACACACACACACACACACACACAAATGCACACCCTGATTTCCTCTTGCGGCTCATTATTAAACCATCAGCACACTTTCACAGTTCATGGTGTCAGGATGAATTCAGAATTCAGGGCCGGTCTGCTTCAGTTCATTAAACAACATCAGTAAAGTCCTCCAGGGGTGGGGTCAGAGGTCCTGGGGGGGGGGGGGGGGGGTCAGAGGTCAGAGGTGGTGGAGGACCTCAGTGCTCCTGGACTGGTCAGGTGCTGCGTGTACTGTGGTTTTTAAGGATTTCATATCTGGGTGGGAGGGCGGCTCTCCTGCAAAATAATCCTGTTCAAACCTCCACCTTCATCTGGTTCTCGAGTGAAACACACACACACACACACACACACACACACACACCTGGTTGCTGCTTTTCTTTCCCAGGAGAAACCTACATCTGCTGTTTGTTCATCCCCCCAGTAGAACAATGAACTCCTCGCTGTCTTCCAGACAGACGATGTTTCAGACGTCCACACCTACACCGGAACTGTAAACCATCCTCTTCATCAGCACCGCCTTCCACTCAGACCTCCTTTTTCATTCCTTGTGATGTGGTGGTGGAAACGTTCCCGTTAGACAGATTTGACCTTCATATGGCCGTTTTCACCTTGTCTGTGGGACTACGGTAGCTGCTGCCGCGTGACTGGCTGCTTGGGTATCTGTGTTGACAAGAAAAGGAGCAGGTGGAACGTGACTTTGCTTCCTGCTGAAGGTTACAGCTCTGATCGTTATTCATGGTTGTTCATAGTGTTCATGGTTGTTCATAGTGTTCATGGTGTTCATGGTGTTCATGGTGTTCATGGTGTTCATGGTGTTCATAGTGTTCATGGTGTTCATGGTGTTCATGGTGTTCATAGTGTTCATAGTGTTCATGGTGTTCATGGTGTTCATGGTGTTCATGGTGTTCATAGTGTTCATGGTGTTCATGGTGTTCATGGTGTTCATGGTGTTCATAGTGTTCATGGTGTTCATGGTGTTCATGGTGTTCATAGTGTTCATGGTGTTCATGGTGTTCATGGTGTTCATGGTGTTCATAGTGTTCATGGTGTTCATGGTGTTCATGGTGTTCATGGTGTTCATAGTGTTCATGGTGTTCATGGTGTTCATGGTGTTCATGGTGTTCATAGTGTTCATGGTGTTCATGGTGTTCATAGTGTTCATGGTGTTCATAGTGTTCAGTGTTCATAGTGTTCATGGTGTTCATGGTCTTCATGGTGTTCATGGTGTTCATGGTGTTCAGTGTTCATAGTGTTCATGGTCTTCATGGTGTTCGTAGTGTTCATGGTGTTCATGGTGTTCATGGTGTTCATGGTGTTCATGGTGTTCATGGTGTTCATGGTGTTCATAGTGTTCATGGTGTTCATGGTGTTCATGGTGTTCATGGTGTTCATGGTGTTCATAGTGTTCATGGTGTTCATGGTGTTCATGGTGTTCATGGTGTTCATAGTGTTCATGGTGTTCATAGTGTTCATGGTGTTCATGGTGTTCATGGTGTTCATGGTGTTCATGGTGTTCATAGTGTTCATGGTGTTCATGGTGTTCATAGTGTTCATGGTGTTCATGGTGTTCATGGTGTTCATGGTGTTCATGGTGTTCATGGTGTTCATGGTGTTCATGGTGTTCATGGTGTTCATAGTGTTCATGGTGTTCATGGTGTTCATGGTGTTCATGGTGTTCGTAGTGTTCGTAGTGTTCGTGGTGTTCGTGGTGTCCGTGGTGTTCATGGTCTTCATGGTGTTCATGGTGTTCATGGTGTTCATGGTGTTCATGGTGTTCATGGTGTTCATAGTGTTCATGGTGTTCATGGTGTTCATGGTGTTCGTGGTGTTCGTGGTGTCCGTGGTGTTCATGGTGTTCATGGTCTTCATGGTGTTCATGGTGTTCATGGTGTTCATGGTGTTCATAGTGTTCAGTGTTCATAGTGTTCATGGTCTTCATGGTGTTCATGGTGTTCATGGTGTTCAGTGTTCATAGTGTTCATGGTGTTCATGGTCTTCATGGTGTTCATGGTGTTCATGGTGTTCATGGTGTTCATAGTGTTCATGGTGTTCATGGTGTTCATGGTGTTCATAGTGTTCATGGTGTTCATGGTGTTCATGGTGTTCATGGTGTTCATAGTGTTCATGGTGTTCATGGTGTTCATGGTGTTCATGGTGTTCATGGTGTTCATAGTGTTCATGGTGTTCATGGTGTTCATGGTGTTCATAGTGTTCATGGTGTTCATGGTGTTCATAGTGTTCATGGTGTTCATAGTGTTCAGTGTTCATAGTGTTCATGGTGTTCATGGTGTTCATGGTCTTCATGGTGTTCATAGTGTTCATGGTGTTCATGGTGTTCATGGTGTTCATAGTGTTCAGTGTTCATAGTGTTCATGGTGTTCATGGTGTTCATAGTGTTCATAGTGTTCATGGTGTTCATAGTGTTCATGGTGTTCATAGTGTTCATGGTGTTCATAGTGTTCATAGTGTTCATGGTGTTCATAGTGTTCATAGTGTTCATGGTGTTCATGGTGTTCATAGTGTTCATGGTGTTCATGGTGTTCATGGTCTTCATGGTGTTCGTAGTGTTTGTGGTGTTCATGGTGTTCATGGTGTTCATGGTGTTCATGGTGTTCATGGTGTTCATGGTGTTCATGGTGTTCATAGTGTTCATGGTGTTCATGGTGTTCATGGTGTTCATGGTCTTCATGGTCTTCATGGTGTTCATAGTGTTCATGGTGTTCATGGTGTTCATGGTGTTCATGGTCTTCATGGTCTTCATGGTGTTCATGGTGTTCATGGTGTTCATGGTGTTCATGGTCTTCATGGTGTTCATGGTGTTCATGGTCTTCATGGTGTTCATGGTCTTCATGGTGTTCATGGTCTTCATGGTGTTCATGGTGTTCATGGTGTTCATGGTGTTCATGGTCTTCATGGTCTTCATGGTCTTCATGGTGTTCATGGTGTTCATAGTGTTCATGGTGTTCATGGTGTTCATGGTGTTCATGGTGTTCATGGTCTTCATGGTGTTCATGGTGTTCATGGTGTTCATGGTCTTCATGGTGTTCATAGTGTTCGTGGTGTTCGTGGTGTTCATGGTGTTCATGGTCTTCATGGTGTTCATGGTGTTCATGGTGTTCATGGTGTTCATAGTGTTCGTGGTGTTCGTGGTGTTCATGGTCTTCATGGTCTTCATGGTGTTCATGGTGTTCATGGTGTTCATGGTGTTCATGGTGTTCATAGTGTTCATGGTGTTCATGGTCTTCATGGTGTTCATGGTGTTCATGGTGTTCATGGTCTTCATGGTGTTCGTAGTGTTCGTGGTGTTCGTGGTGTTCGTGGTGTTCATGGTGTTCATGGTGTTCATGGTGTTCATGGTCTTCATGGTGTTCGTAGTGTTCGTGGTGTTCGTGGTGTTCATGGTGTTCATGGTGTTCATGGTGTTCATGGTGTTCATGGTCTTCATGGTGTTCATGGTGTTCATGGTGTTCATGGTGTTCATGGTCTTCATGGTGTTCATGGTGTTCATGGTGTTCATAGTGTTCGTGGTGTTCGTGGTTTTCATGTTGACCTGACCCAGCAGATGTTTTCAGAACAAGCAGTCATGTGCTGCTGGTTTTCTGTGGATTCTCCGGTCCAGGACCACGTGTTCCTGCGCTGACATGGAGACGGCTTCCAGCAGGAGGCTGCAGGAGCAGCAGATTACCCGAGCTCTCCTCCAACACTTCAGACTCCTGGCTCACGCCGTGTTAGGGTTAGCGCTTCCAGCAGGAGGCTGGGAGAAGACAGACAGACGGAATGAATGGAAGGCTTGGAGATGGACCAGAGAGGAGGAGTGAATTATTAATCTGCTTCATCGTGGACTCCTCCTCCTGCTGCTCCTCCTGCTGCTGCTCCTTCTCCTCCTTCTTCCCCCTTCCTCCTCCTCCAAGCTTCACCCTTAAATAAACTCCAGAGTTGGAACGACGTGATGTTTCCTCCAGAAGCCGGAGGAACTTCTGGAATTTCACTCCGTCCTCGTGGAGGTTTCACTTTTACTGCTTAAGTTTTGGTTTGTTTGTTCAGGACTCTGGACCACCCTGAGACCTGGTCCTCCTCCAGTCGGTCTGGTTCCTGCTGTCAGGACCAGGTCTGGACTCTGGACCACACTGAGACCTGGTCCTCCTCCAGTCGGTCTGGTTCCTGCTGTCAGGACCAGGTCTGGAATCTGGACCACGCTGAGACCTGGTCCTCCTCCAGTCGGTCTGGTTCCTTCTGTCCGGACCAGGTCTGGACTCTGGACCACCCTGAGACCTGGTCCTCCTCCAGTCGGTCTGGTTCCTGCTGTCAGGACCAGGTCTGGACTCTGGACCACCCTGAGACCTGGTCCTCCTCCAGTCGGTCTGGTTCCTGCTGTCAGGACCAGGTCTGGACTCTGGACCACCCTGAGACCTGGTCCTCCTCCAGTCGGTCTGGTTCCTGCTGTCAGGACCAGGTCAGGACTCTGGACCACCCTGAGACCCGGTCCTCCTCCAGTCTGTCTGGTTCCTGCAGTCCGGACCAGGTCTGGACTCTGGACCACCCTGAGACCTGGTCCTCCTCCAGTCGGTCTGGTTCCTGCAGTCCGGACCAGGTCTGGACTCTGGGCTTGTTTGCAGTTTCTCTGAGCGTTACACGGTCAGACTCCGGTCCAGTGACGGCGTGACGGTGCTGCTGAATGAGCGGCAGGATAACCAACGTCCTCGCCGACAGATAACCGGGTTACCTCGGTCACGCTAACCCTGACCCGTCACACAGAGGACAGGAACCAGGTGATGTCTGACCATCTCGTCTCTTTCTGTCTTTCAGGTGGCTGATGTGAAAAAACCAACGAAGAAGAAGATGCTGACACGGAGAAGAGCCCCAGTTCTCCTTATTTATTACCTTCACAGTGTGTGTGAGTGTGTGTGAGAGCATGTGGATGTGTGGAGCATGTGTGCTAAAGGTTTCAGCCTATCATTTACAAATGTTGTTTACTTTTTATAATGTTCCAATAAGTCATATCTCCTGGTGGCAGTCCGAAGAAAAGGACTTTCCTCTCCTCTATCGTGTCTCGTGTTGGTAACTAGCCTCCTATTTAAGAATGTATATTTGTATGTACCATATACTCATGTAGAAATATATATTGGACAACATGCTTCTCACCACGATTCAGCTCTCAAGACGCCAACACACACACACACACACACACACACACACACACACACACACACACACGATGAAAACACGCCTCAGATCACAGAGAAGAAAGATGATTTCTATTCTTCTCTTTTCAGTCAAGTTCAGCTTTGATTTGTGGAACGATGATGATGGTGGAGGTCTTTCAGGTCTGGCAACACGTCTGGCAGCCGCTGTGGCATAACGGCGTGCAGCAGGTAGACCACGCGCTGGTTCGATCCCGAAGTCCGGATCAGACAAAACCTCCACGTCTCCACCTGTCTACGTCTCCATGTCTGAACATCTCTACGTCTCCACGTCTCTACGTCTCCATGTTTCTACGTCTCTACGTCTCCACGTCTCTACGTCTCCATGTTTCTACGTCTCCACGTCTCTACGTCTCCACGTCTCTACGTCTCTACGTCTCCACGTCTCTACATCTCCATGTCTCCACGTCTCCACGTCTCTACGTCTCCATGTCTCTACGTCTCCATGTTTCTACGTCTCCGCGTGTCTACGTCTCTACGTCTCCAAGTCTCTACGTCTCCACGTCTCCATGTTTCTACGTCTCCGCGTGTCTACGTCTCCACGTCTCTACGTCTCCATGTCTCTACGTCTCCACGTCTCCACGTCTCTACGTCTCTACGTCTCCACGTCTCCACGTCTCCATGTCTCAAAGTCTCCACGTCTCCACGTCTCCGCGTGTCTACGTCTCTACGTCTCTACGTCTCCACGTCTGAACGTCTCCATGTCTCTACGTCTCCACGTCTGAACGTCTCCATGTCTCTACGTCTCCACGTCTCCACGTCTCCACGTCTCTACGTCTCCACGTCTCTACGTCTCCATGTTTCTACGTCTCCACGTCTCCGCGTGTCTACGTCTCCATGTCTCCACGTCTCCATGTCTGAACATCTCCACGTCTCCACGTCTCCACGTCTCCATGTCTCTACGTCTCCACGTCTCCACGTCTCCACGTCTCCACGTCTCCACATCTCCATGTCTCCACGTCTCCACGTCTCCACATCTCCATGTCTCTACGTCTCCACGTCTCCACGTCTCCACGTCTCCACGTCTCCACGTCTCCACATCTCTACGTCTCCACGTCTCCACGTCTCCACGTCTCCACGTCTCCACGTCTCCACATCTCCATGTCTCCACGTCTCCACGTCTCCATGTCTCCACGTCTCCACGTCTCTACGTCTCCATGTCTCTACGTCTCCACGTCTCCACGTCTCCACGTCTCTACGTCTCCACGTCTCCACGTCTCCATGTTTCTACGTCTCCGCGTGTCTACGTCTCCATGTCTCCACGTCTCCATGTCTGAACATCTCCACGTCTCTACGTCTCCACGTCTCCATGTCTCTACGTCTCCACGTCTCCACGTCTCCACATCTCCATGTCTCCACGTCTCCACGTCTCCATGTCTCCACGTCTCCACGTCTCCACGTCTCTACGTCTCCACGTCTCCACGTCTCCACATCTCCATGTCTCCACGTCTCCACGTCTCCATGTCTCTACGTCTCCACGTCTCCACGTCTCTACGTCTCCACGTCTCCACATCTCCATGTCTCTACGTCTCCACGTCTCCACGTCTCTACGTCTCCACGTCTCCACATCTCCATGTCTCTACGTCTCCACGTCTCCACGTCTCTACGTCTCCACGTCTCCACATCTCCACGTCTCTACGTCTCCACATCTCCATGTCTCTACGTCTCCACGTCTCCACGTCTCTACGTCTCCACGTCTCCACATCTCCATGTCTCCACGTCTCCACGTCTCCATGTCTCTACGTCTCCACGTCTCCACGTCTCCATGTCTCTACGTCTCCACGTCTCCACGTCTCTACGTCTCCACGTCTCCACATCTCCATGTCTCCACGTCTGCACGTCTCCATGTCTCTACGTCTCCACATCTCTACGTCTCTACGTCTCCATGTCTCTACGTCTCCACGTCTCCACGTCTCTACGTCTCCATGTCTCCACGTCTCCATGTCTCTACGTCTCCACATCTCTACGTCTCTACGTCTCCATGTCTCTACGTCTCCATGTTTCTACGTCTCCGCGTGTCTACGTCTCCATGTTTCTACGTCTCCGCGTGTCTACGTCTCCACGTCTCCACGTCTCTACGTCTCCATGTTTCTACGTCTCCGCGTGTCTACGACTCTACGTCTCCACGTCTGAACATCTCTACGTCTCCACGTCTCTATGTCTCCATGTTTCTACGTCTCCACGTCTCCACGTCTCCATGTCTCTACGTCTCTACGTCTCCACGTCTCCACGTCTCCATGTCTCCACGTCTCTACGTCTCCACGTCTCCACGTCTCTACGTCTCCATGTCTCTACGTCTCCACGTCTCCGCGTGTCTACGTCTCCACGTCTCTACGTCTCTACGTCTCCATGTCTCTACGTCTCCACGTCTCCACGTCTCCACGTCTCTACGTCTCCACGTCTCCACGTCTCTACGTCTCCACGTCTCCATGTTTCAACGTCTCCACGTCTCCATGTTTCTACGTCTCCACGTTTCTACGTCTCCACGTCTCTACGTCTCCACATCTCTACGTCTCCATGTTTCTACGTCTCCATGACTCCACGTCTCTACGTCTCCACATCTCTACGTCTCCATGTTTCTACGTCTCCACGTCTCCATGTTTCAACGTCTCCACGTCTCCATGTTTCTACGTCTCCACGTTTCTACGTCTCCACGTCTCTACGTCTCCACATCTCTACGTCTCCATGTTTCTACGTCTCCACGTTTCTACGTCTCCACGTCTCTACGTCTCCACATCTCTACGTCTCCATGTTTCTACGTCTCCATGACTCCACGTCTCTACGTCTCCACATCTCTACGTCTCCATGTTTCTACGTCTCCACGTCTCCATGTTTCAACGTCTCCACGTCTCCATGTTTCTACGTCTCCACGTTTCTACGTCTCCACGTCTCTACGTCTCCACATCTCTACGTCTCCATGTTTCTACGTCTCCATGACTCCACGTCTCTACGTCTCCACATCTCTACGTCTCCATGTTTCTACGTCTCCACGTCTCTACGAGTTTACGTCTCTACGTCTCTGCGTGTCTACAAATCTACGTCTCTAATGTCTCCACGTCTCTACGTTTCCGCATGTCTACGAGTCTACGTCTCCGCGTCTCTATGTCTCTACATCTCTACGTCTCCGCGACTCCACGTCTCTACGAGTCTCACCGTGTCGTTAGCGTATCAGAGTGACGGGATTGTTTCCTACCGCCGTGCAGGAATTTCCTCCTGTCCACTCCACCAGTCGTAGCTGCGTTTCCGCATCATGTTTTCCCAAAATAAAAGCAATATTCATAAGTTTTACGATTTGCAGGTGTTTCCATTGAACCGCACTTCTCGTAAAATCTCGTCTGCTTGATGAGATTTTACGAGAACTGCGACCTGTGCAAGGTTGCCACGTAGCGTTATTTTGAGCTTTTCTACTTTTGTTACGAATTTTCAAAGTTTTTTTCCCTCTTTTCTAAAACTGAAATTCGTTAGTTTGTTCCACACGGCGCCATCTCCTGAAAGATGTCGGAGGTGTTTCCACTACACCTTCCTCCGCCGTCAATACCGTCGTCAATACCACCTCCCTCGTCAGGCCGCCTCCCTCGTCAGGCCGCCTCCCCCGTCAGGCCGCCTCCCCCGTCAGGCCGCCTCCCCCGTCAGGCCGCCTCCCTCGTCAGGCCGCCTCCCCCGTCAGGCCGCCTCCCCCGTCAGGCCGCCTCCCCCGTCAGGTCACCATCACCATCTGTTTTTGTCCGGATCATGTTCTTCTTCTGTGAAACGTGGCGACCGCGGCGGCCAATGAGTGAACAGGTGAGCTGCAGGACGCCATGATGGAACCAGATGTGTTGTATCTGAAAAGCTCCTCGACCAATAAGAACCCCTGCTCGAGTAGACAGTGTAAACATGACAAAAACAGCACCGACCGACCAGCATGTGGAGACATGATGGCAATGAGTGTGTGCGTGCGTGAGTGTGCTTGCGTGAGTGTGCGTGCGTGTATGTGTGTGTGTGTGTGTGTAACATGGGCAATAGTTCAGCGGTTATGCTTCCATCTATGAGCTAACGCAGAAACAGGTCTGAAACGAGGCAATAGCTCCTTTTCTGCTCCAGCCGTCGACAATCCGATTCCTGATCAGACGACTTCCTGTTTTTTTCTCCTGACGGAGGAGTGTGAGGACGAGTGTGTGATGTGCAGGTCCGTCCCAGTACCACCAGCATGAGCTCCCATGCTGAGATGTCCTGGAACTTTCTCTGTGGAACAGTTTGGTATCATCTGCAAACAGGTTGATCCTGAGACCTTCCGGCGGGTGTGACGTACTCTTCCTCATCGATCAGTTACTGATCGTCTGAATTAGTAATATTAGTCCTGCACTGCTGACAACGACGTTGCAAACGGATCTTTAACATGTGACTTGACACATGAACATCTGCTGCAGACGCGTGTCCGGCCTTTCTGCTACGGTCCGGTTTAACCCGGCGGCCTCGGCACTGCTTTCAGCTCCCAGCCACAGCTTTACAGCACATCTCCATGTTTCCTGTAGTCATCCCTCCTCTCTTTACCAGCATTATTAGCAGCTGAATGACGCTTCGCTCCGTCATTCACTCCTACCAGACTCCACCTGGCTGAAGCGAGTACGTACAGTTAGAGACATATTCCTCTGACTGTACGTAGGTGATTACAGTAGAGCCGTTTTCTGACTGAGACGTAACTGAAGTTCAGACTTTCAGCTTTAATTGAAGAGTTTTATCAAAAGAAAGCGACACAAGGACACGTTGAGACTGTTTTCATGGGAAGTCTCCTCGTTTCAGGGCTTCTGCAGAGACGTAACAGATGAGCCGTAGGTGACATGGACGCCGGCTTCCCTCCGCTTGGCCTTTCAGTTGTCGCTTCAGTTGTTCTACGTTGCTGCGGACAGTGAGCGTATCATTCATCCGAATGAAAACTTCTGCTGCAGCAGCTGCATTCTGTGATTATGTTGTCCTCTGGTGACGTCCAGGACATTTTGAGGCCGGTCCATTTCTCCTCCATTCAGACCTTTTCCCAGCGGCCAGCAGACGGCCGCTTATCTTCTGCTCTGTTAGCCAAAACCCTTCCTCCAGTTTAGCTGAGAATCTGGACTTTAAACCCTGCTTTATGTAACTGTGGCTTGTTTTGCTGCTTGTTTGTGTCCAAACGCATCAAGCGGCTGTATGTTCAGTGGGATCACAGCAGGAGCCGAGACACTGACAGGCTCCTGGTTTGTTGCTAACTCTGTAAGACGGCAGATTTAATGCTAACGCTGAGACGCTGAAGGAGCCTGGTCATGTCCGTGCCATGTGGACAGTCTGCAGACGGCGTGAGGCCGAGAAAACAAGGAAAACATGAGCAGTTCTGCCTGAAAGTGACCGTCGCTAGCTGCTTATGGATGTCAGCTCAGGAGGCTGGTACAGTGGCTGCCTCTGAGCTGTATTGATTGGAGGGATGATTACAGCAAGTTATGACTATTTATTCATGCAAATGAAGTTATTTAGACAGATATTAAAACATCTGAGTGTGTTAAAAGGAAGCCCACAGCAGGTCCGCTGGCTCTGGCGCTGGCTGCGTTCTGGTCCGGCTTCTTACAGCGTGGACAGGAGCCGCTCCCAGGTAAAGTAAGTGATTATGGGCTCCAGCAGCATTTTATGAAATGCACTTTAAAGAAAAGTCAATTTTCCTACGTTTCAGGCCGAATGCGCTGCCGTTTCCCTGACTGATAAATACATAAATATTAATGTAGACTCGCTGAGCTTGATGCAGAGCCGGGATCCTCACAAATGGAAATCCGATGCCCGTATTTCAGCCACAGAGCGAGAAGCGCTGCTAGAAACGCGGTACTGGAAGTTTCGGTGTGGCCCTCAGGCTGTGATTGTGCAGAGAGAAAAGGGGAGGAGAGGCGGTGGGTAATGCCAGGAAAGCAGCATGACAGAAGAGGGTTAATACCAGCGAGCTGCGCTCAGATTGCCCTGCCTCGTGTGGCTTTAAGGGATTGCAGGCAGTATTAGCAGCTGAATAATTATTTTTGGTGTGCTGCTTCCTGTGAGAGCTCCCCACCACCAGCGCTCTTCTCCGGAGCTTCAGCAGCCTGCAGTTGTGGACGAAGCGTAGATTTTTCAGTCCCATGTGGGCAGAGTTCAAACTCTGTTCAAACTTGAATGTGCTTCTGATATTTTCTTAAGTGCAGTGAAGGAAGACAAGGCGGACTTGCACACAGCACTGTGATGACACACCTTCCATGGAGGGAATAATTATGCTTCCATTATGGTTGTAAACAGGGTTGCACGTTTCCTCCTAATTATGAAAACAGGTAGAAATGCATTGAAGGCATGTATTTTCCTGGCGTGGACACGCGTGGTTTGAGGAACATGTGAGCATATTGTTGCATCCTCGCTGTGCTCTGCCGTTTCTGTTTGCAACTTTTTTAATCCAGTTTCTCACATTTTGAGCTTAATTTGTTTGCTGCACTGAAAAACAACCAATACGAGACATCCTTTTCACGAGAACTTTGGACAACAGGAGCCACTTCATCAAGTATAACAATCTGGTATTCAGTAGCGTAGCTGTTGCATTATTTGTTACAACCTGTATGGAATATTATTATAGAAGCTGTAATGTCCTGATGTTGTTTCATGTTGTTTTACCTGAAATAAAGTTTATTATTGCCTCACATCTCTGCTCAGTGGTGCATGTTGACATGAGCCCAACATCCACATCAGCGCTTCGGGATTCCAGGGGAACGTCCTGCACTGCTGCACGTCGCCGTGGAGCCGCACGGCACTCGGTCTGGTCAGTTCATCCGCAGACATTTCAATGAGAAGGAAGATGTTTATCCTGTTGGAAATAAACAGAACAGTTTTGCTTCAGTGAATTTAATAAAAGTAAACACAGAAAAACTCTGAAATGGATCATAAAGCCAGAAATTTCTCACCAGATTTACGTTTAAACCTTCATGAGAAGGTTAAACGTAACTCAAGTTCAGTAACTCAAGTATGACAAACTGATTGTCCGACTTGAGTTGGTGAACGGCCGCTCCTCTTCAGCGGGTCAAACACAAACATTCCCTTCAGGTTATACGCTTCTCGGATCGCCTTCAGGACAGCAAAAATGTTTGCAGTTTCCCCAGAAAGCAAAAGCTGAACTTCTAGAACTTCAAAGTTGTTTGTTTGCACTCCAAAGCCCACAATCGACCTTCAGTTTAATTCGGCTTCATTTGTCCAGCAGCACTTCACAACTACGTCGCCTCAGGAACCTTTTCAGACACATCTAAACAAGCCGGTTCAGAAGAAACAGCCTGGTTAGAGAAAACCAACAGATTGCACTGAATCTGGATCCAATCCTCCATCCTGAGCTGCATGAGGCGACAGTGGGACGGAAAACCCTCTTTTACCAGGAAGACAAAACCTCCGGCAGAACCCGGGTCAGGGAGGGCAGCCATCTGTCTGGACTGGTTGGGATGGAGACGACAGGAAAGACAGATCAACATGTACAGCAGCTGTTCTTCAGGAAGACCTGCAGGAAGAGGAGAAACATGTTCATGATGGAAATGCTGTCGTGTGTTTCTGCATGGAGGATGAGGAGCAGAGAGATGAAGAGGCAGAACTCGGTGCATCATGGGACACCCCTCAGCAGTCTGAGTCTGGCTGCATCACTAGTGGAGGGCTGGACCCCCTAACTGTAAGATTAATCACAGAGGAAGTTCTTCAGCTGGATTTTAGAGGTAGAGAGGGAGTCAGACTGGGATCTGGTTCTATAAAAGATGAGCCTGATAGCCAACGGTTCTTCCTCCAATCGCAGTCTTAGAGACTCTGGAACCAGAAGTAAACCTGCAGTCTGAGAGCCAGGAATATATGGAACTATGAGATCTCTGATGTACGATGGAGAGCTTTATATGTGAGGAGAATTTACCTTCCAAAACTGGATCAGACTTCCTTTTCAGTTGTTGGTTTGACAGATTAGTCGAGGTGGAAACATTCGTGAGGTTTGACTCCATATTGACATGGAGCATCATACAGCTGCTGCACATCATGATGAGAATCTGCTCAGCAGCTTTACAAGGGAGTACTCCCTTCAGATTAGTCACTTTGTGATTTCTGGATCTCCACGCTGACTTTGTGCACTCAGTGTGAACAAAAGTAGCCCAATCATACAAAGAGACTGTCCCACCATCCTATGATCATACTATCCTATCGTCCCACCAGCCCATCCTACTGTCCTACCATCCTACCTTCCAACAATACTATTGTCCAATTGTCCTACTGGCCCATCCTACCATCCTATCGTCCTACTGTCCCACTGTCCTACCATCGTAACATCCTACTGTCCTATTGTCCTACTGTCCTACCATCGTACCATCCTACCGTTTTACCACCCAACTGCCATACCATCCTACTGTTCTACCATCCGACCTTTCTACTATCCTAACATCCTACTGCCCTATAGTCCTACCGACCCATCCTCCCACCCTACCATCCTATTTTCCTTCTGTCATACCATCCTAGTGTCATATTGTCCTGCTGGCTTACCATCCTACTGTTCTACCATCATGTCATCCTACTGTCCTAGCCTCCTACTGTCCTACCATCCTATCGTTTTACCATCCAACCGTCATACTATTGTATTGTCCTACTGTCCTACCATCTTGCTGTCCTACCATCCTACCATCCCATCATCCTTCTCTCCTATCATCCTGCCATTCTACTGTCCTACTGTCCTGTCATCCTACCATCCCATCATCCTTCTCTCCTATCATCCTGCCATTCTACTGTCCTACTGTCCTGTCATCCTACCATCCCATCATCCTTCTCTCCTATCATCCTGCCATTCTACTGTCCTACTGTCCTGTCATCCTACCATCCCATCATCCTTCTCTCCTATCATCCTGCCATTCTACCGTCCTACTGTCCTGTCATCCTACCATCCCATCATCCTTCTCTCCTATCATCCTGCCATTCTACCGTCCTACTGTCCTGTCATCCTACCATCCCATCATCCTTCTCTCCTATCATCCTGCCATTCTACCGTCCTACTGTCCTGTCATCCTACCATCCCATCATCCTTCTCTCCTATCATCCTGCCATTCTACTGTCCTACTGTCCTGTCATCCTACCATCCCATCATCCTTCTCTCCTATCATCCTGCCATTCTACTGTCCTACTGTCCTGTCATCCTACCATCCCATCATCCTTCTCTCCTATCATCCTGCCATTCTACTGTCCTACTGTCCTGTCATCCTACCATCCCATTATCCTTCTCTCCTATCATCCTGCCATTCTACTGTCCTACTGTCCTGTCATCCTACCATCCCATCATCCTTCTCTCCTATCATCCTGCCATTCTACTGTCCTACTGTCCTGTCATCCTACCATCCCATCATCCTTCTCTCCTATCATCCTGCCATTCTACCGTCCTACTGTCCTGTCATCCTACCATCCCATCATCCTTCTCTCCTATCATCCTGCCATTCTACCGTCCTACTGTCCTGTCATCCTACCATCCCATCATCCTTCTCTCCTATCATCCTGCCATTCTACCGTCCTACTGTCCTGTCATCCTACCATCCCATCATCCTTCTCTCCTATCATCCTGCCATTCTACCGTACTACTGTCCTGTCATCCTACCATCCCATCATCCTTCTCTCCTATCATCCTGCCATTCTACCGTACTACTGTCCTGTCATCCTACCATCCCATCATCCATCTCTCCTATCATCCTGCCATTCTACCGTCCTACTGTCCTGTCATCCTACCATCCCATCATCCTTCTCTCCTATCATCCTGCCATTCTACCGTACTACTGTCCTGTCATCCTACCATCCCATCATCCTTCTCTCCTATCATCCTGCCATTCTACTGTCCTACTGTCCTGTCATCCTACCATCCCATCATCCTTCTCTCCTATCATCCTGCCATTCTACCGTCCTACTGTCCTGTCATCCTACCATCCCATTATCCTTCTCTCCTATCATCCTGCCATTCTACCGTCCTACTGTCCTGTCATCCTACCATCCCATCATCCTTCTCTCCTATCATCCTGCCATTCTACCGTCCTACTGTCCTGTCATCCTACCATCCCATCATCCTTCTCTCCTATCATCCTGCCATTCTACCGTACTACTGTCCTGTCATCCTACCATCCCATTATCCTTCTCTCCTATCATCCTGCCATTCTACTGTCCTACTGTCCTGTCATCCTACCATCCCATCATCCTTCTCTCCTATCATCCTGCCATTCTACCGTCCTACTGTCCTGTCATCCTACCATCCCATCATCCTTCTCTCCTATCATCCTGCCATTCTACCGTCCTACTGTCCTGTCATCCTACCATCCCATCATCCTTCTCTCCTATCATCCTGCCATTCTACTGTCCTACTGTCCTGTCATCCTACCATCCCATCATCCTTCTCTCCTATCATCCTGCCATTCTACTGTCCTACTGTCCTGTCATCCTACCATCCCATCATCCTTCTCTCCTATCATCCTGCCATTCTACTGTCCTACTGTCCTGTCATCCTACCATCCCATCATCCTTCTCTCCTATCATCCTGCCATTCTACTGTCCTACTGTCCTGTCATCCTACCATCCCATTATCCTTCTCTCCTATCATCCTGCCATTCTACTGTCCTACTGTCCTGTCATCCTACCATCCCATCATCCTTCTCTCCTATCATCCTGCCATTCTACTGTCCTACTGTCCTGTCATCCTACCATCCCATCATCCTTCTCTCCTATCATCCTGCCATTCTACTGTCCTACTGTCCTGTCATCCTACCATCCCATCATCCTTCTCTCCTATCATCCTGCCATTCTACTGTCCTACTGTCCTGTCATCCTACCATCCCATCATCCTTCTCTCCTATCATCCTGCCATTCTACCGTCCTACTGTCCTGTCATCCTACCATCCCATCATCCTTCTCTCCTATCATCCTGCCATTCTACCGTACTACTGTCCAGTCATCCTACCATCCCATCATCCTTCTCTCCTATCATCCTGCCATTCTACTGTCCTACTGTCCTGTCATCCTACCATCCCATCATCCTTCTCTCCTATCATCCTGCCATTCTACCGTACTACTGTCCTGTCATCCTACCATCCCATCATCCTTCTCTCCTATCATCCTGCCATTCTACCGTCCTACTGTCCTGTCATCCTACCATCCCATCATCCTTCTCTCCTATCATCCTGCCATTCTACCGTCCTACTGTCCTGTCATCCTACCATCCCATCATCCTTCTCTCCTATCATCCTGCCATTCTACCGTCCTACTGTCCTGTCATCCTACCATCCCATCATCCTTCTCTCCTATCATCCTGCCATTCTACCGTCCTACTGTCCTGTCATCCTACCATCCCATCATCCTTCTCTCCTATCATCCTGCCATTCTACTGTCCTACTGTCCTGTCATCCTACCATCCCATCATCCTTCTCTCCTATCATCCTGCCATTCTACCGTCCTACTGTCCTGTCATCCTACCATCCCATCATCCTTCTCTCCTATCATCCTGCCATTCTACTGTCCTACTGTCCTGTCATCCTACCATCCCATCATCCTTCTCTCCTATCATCCTGCCATTCTACCGTCCTACTGTCCTGTCATCCTACCATCCCATCATCCTTCTCTCCTATCATCCTGCCATTCTACCGTCCTACTGTCCTGTCATCCTACCATCCCATTATCCTTCTCTCCTATCATCCTGCCATTCTACTGTCCTACTGTCCTGTCATCCTACCATCCCATCATCCTTCTCTCCTATCATCCTGCCATTCTACCGTCCTACTGTCCTGTCATCCTACCATCCCATCATCCTTCTCTCCTATCATCCTGCCATTCTACTGTCCTACTGTCCTGTCATCCTACCATCCCATCATCCTTCTCTCCTATCATCCTGCCATTCTACCGTCCTACTGTCCTGTCATCCTACCATCCCATCATCCTTCTCTCCTATCATCCTGCCATTCTACTGTCCTACTGTCCTGTCATCCTACCATCCCATCATCCTTCTCTCCTATCATCCTGCCATTCTACTGTCCTACTGTCCTGTCATCCTACCATCCCATCATCCTTCTCTCCTATCATCCTGCCATTCTACTGTCCTACTGTCCTGTCATCCTACCATCCCATCATCCTTCTCTCCTATCATCCTGCCATTCTACTGTCCTACTGTCCTGTCATCCTACCATCCCATCATCCTTCTCTCCTATCATCCTGCCATTCTACCGTCCTACTGTCCTGTCATCCTACCATCCCATCATCCTTCTCTCCTATCATCCTGCCATTCTACTGTCCTACTGTCCTGTCATCCTACCATCCCATCATCCTTCTCTCCTATCATCCTGCCATTCTACCGTCCTACTGTCCTGTCATCCTACCATCCCATCATCCTTCTCTCCTATCATCCTGCCATTCTACTGTCCTACTGTCCTGTCATCCTACCATCCCATCATCCTTCTCTCCTATCATCCTGCCATTCTACCGTCCTACTGTCCTGTCATCCTACCATCCCATCATCCTTCTCTCCTATCATCCTGCCATTCTACTGTCCTACTGTCCTACCAAACACATTTGTACTGTACACCGAAACTGACCTATCACAGGCAGACAGAAGTGTAACTAGATGTTTACATCCACTATGAAAAATGAACATTCTTTTTAACAACCTTCTGAAAGACATTTGGACGGATGGAGTTGAGGAGACATCTCAGATACAGATAATCTCTGAGCTCAAACAGGGACATGATTAGCATCCAGGTCCTACGTTCATGTTGAGCTAAAATGTTCTGAACCCTCCACGGTACTTCCTTCTGGATCCAGTCTTGAGTCAACAGCATTCATACGTGTCGAGCAGATCTCGGGAACAGAGAACTGAAACTGGACTTTGGAATCATGACTCTGTAGTTTAGGAGATGGATGTGAGTTGCTGTATGTGGAGCACTCAGGCTGTAGCGACTCTGTTAAAGGTTTCCTACAGAAGCTTCTCCAGGCCGGCGGGGTATGACGCCAGACCCGGTAACAACCAGTCACATATAACAGCATCCGATTCATAATTACAGCTGGGAAACAGGGACTTTGTGTTTAATTATGCTGCAGGATTTATGGATATTAGAAAAGGTAGAAATGGTTTTCTGACTCTGATGCTAAACGTGCAGCAGCTGAACACAGCAGATAATAACCCATCCAGAAGATCGGAGGGACGTCAGCTCTCTACAGAGCAGCAACATTCTGGCCATGCAGACACACAGGACCTCGCATCAGCCCTTGCTGTTTCACCCTCTATCTAACAGGAAGTTGCATTCTTCTGCTGCTTGGAGATGGTGTGAAACCTACTCAGAGTCCCGTCTGTCTGCAGCAAGCAGCTACTTCAGCAGAAAAACCCGTTCAAGTTGAACAGAGACGATTTCGTACGTGTGACTGCACACTGACCGATTCCAGTCCAGCCTCCCAGTTTGCTTCACCACAGCTCCAGACATGCTTCAGATCTTATCCATCTCACAACAAATCCAAGCTCTCTTTCCCACCTCATGTTCCACGGTGCCTGGCTTACAGGGTTACCAGTCTCTCCTGTTGCACTTTTGACAAACAACTAAATACTCAGACATGTATGAAGTACTAGAAACCAAGACAAGTACGAGTACTCTATGAATCAAGTCACTTGAGTGGACGCTGAAGTGTTCCTGATGTGCCCCATGTAAGTAGAATTACTTAAGTATTCAATATTTTTTGTACTTTAGCATAGCATATCGTTCATTCATTCATTCATTCATTTTCTGAACCGCTTAATCCCATTCAGGGTCGCGGGGAAGCTGGAGCCTATCCCAGCTGGCTTTGGGCGACAGGCAGGGTACACCCTGGACAGCTCGCCAGTCCATCGCAGTGCTTTTAACATATGCCAGCTTTATATAAACGACAAGCAAAAAAAAACAGTAAGACAAACATTTAAGACAATATATACTAACACTGCTTCGTGTCGACTCAGATAGGGCTTGTTTCATTTTGGTTCTTTGGCCAACGGTTTTCCAAAACAAACAAGATTTCTTCCACAGGCTGTTTCAGTGTTCACAAACACTTAGGCTGATGGGCAGGATTCACAGTTCAGTTCAATATAGATGTCTTTAAAGGAGGATTTCCTTTCTATCATACACCAACCCAAGACATAGCTAAACTAAATTAAATGAGTCTGAAAAATAAACTAATTCAAGTCAGTCCAGGTGGGGACTGAGTAGAGTAGAAAGGGGGGTACACAAAAAAACCTGACCTGCCAATGAGAGAGGTTCAGAGAATGCCTAATGAAATGCTGTTATTTCAGTGTATTCAGGTTAACTAGAATCACATCCTGTAATAAAATCAGTAACATGCTTTAAGATTAAACATATATAACAAACCTTTTCAGTACAAGTTGCAAATATATATATATATATAAACATATTTAACTGCTTCATTTATATGAATTGAAACATTTTAAACTTCAACAGCACTGACCATTGTAAAACAATTATGCATTAAAGCATTTGCACATTAAGACAGAGAAAGTGCAACAAAAAAACTGCAAGAAAAATAGAACAAATGATGATCCTCACCAATCTCCAAATCACTTGAGCTCAGACACTCAGCACAGCTGCACACAGGCTAATCGCCAGACACTACAATCATAACGTGCACATTTCCACATTAAATCAGTTTATAATTGATTATCCGGTGCTTTGAGGGTTTTGAACATTCTTTACCTTGCGGACGAAGTAGGAGTTGAATTGAAACCCGCGGTCCCCAGCGAGCAGCTGCTAGGTTAACATTAGCATGTGTGCTAACGTTACAGCTATGAAGCTGATTAAACTCACTTTTTTGCTACTTTTAGATCAGCAATCACTCTGCAGCAAGACGCTTTGGTTCCAAGCTCAAGCAGAAAGTTCTGGGCATTCTTTTCCATCCCTTGCGCTAGGTGAACCAGAAGAGGAAATAGATGGGCGGAACTACTCACCTAAAACTACGAGTCCTATCTATTTTTAATGTATTTACATTCAAACTAACAGTCCCTTTCACATTTAAGTGAACTATTTAATATAGATTAAACTAATTTATTATGTAGGTTACACCCTCCCCTCTTGACAGTATGCCCGTCCCTGGGCATCTGCCTTCAGTAGCTGGGGACTGTATGTCATTGAACTAAAGAACTCGCTAATGCCTCACTAAGGCCTTGGAAGAGGGAGTTTACTATCATCAATAATGGACTACCCAACTTTGAGTACTGAAGCTTTTCAGGCTTTTCACACTTCCTCAGGGAACGATGAAGAGAGGGTTCCACATCATGGCATCTTGTGCTTTCATGGACTGAGGCTGCTCAATAATCACCATGTTCCTATCCTGTTCCTCCACACTGTCAGCTACAGCTGGATCTACCTCACTTTTATCAGAAAGAGGTTCCATGGATGAATCTAGACCTGTAGAAGTGGGAGTGATTTCGGGAAAAACCAGGTTAAGCAAAGATCCTGGTTCAGGTAAGTAGCCAATTTCCTCTGTAGGTAAAAAATCTTTTTGTGGATTGTCTTCATCGGATAAGTCCTGCAATACTACTTCAGGTTCTCTCTCTACAGGAATCTGAACTGAAGGAGTGTCAGGGACAGTGGGAACAAGTGATATTTCAGGGTTAGGCTCCAGCACTTCTACACAAGGAGGATTACTCAGCTTGTGAGTTTCAACCACTGTCACAACCGTTTCGGGCTCTGTCACAAGATGAGAAGACAATGGCCAACGAGACAGGGACTCAGACTCTGAATCATCACAGTCTTCTTCAACTTCAGTGACCATATGCTGCCTTGTTTTGGGTCTCCTAGCTGGAGGACCTCTGTCAGGTTCAGGTTCTGGAGTTGCAGGCAAAAACCCACAAGGAAAGAGTAAATCACGGTGTAAGGTTCGAACAGGTCCTTCTTTGCTCTCGGGCTTAACTGTATAAACTGGCATGTCACCAGCTCGCTTAAGGACAGTATAAATACCCTCCTCCCACTTATCTGCCAGCTTATGTTTGCCACGAAGCTTCACATTTCGAACAAGGACTCTATCACCTTCTGCTAAGGTTGAGTCCACCACTTGCTTGTCAAACCGGATCTTATTTCGGTCAGCAGTCTTCCCTGCATTGCAAGCAGCAATCTTATAGCTCTCCTCCAAGCGAGATTTTAAATCACAAACATACTGAGAGTGAGTATGCTTGACAGCATTCACCGGCAGTCCCAATGCCAGGTCGATGGGAAGTCGTGCTTGTCTCCTAAACATGAGCTCATAGGGAGAAAGCCCTGTGGTGTCATGTTTCGTGCAATTATAAACATGCACAAGTGGTTTAACAAAATCCTTCCAATGCAGCTTATCCGACTGATCCAGTGTTCCCAACATCTGAAGGAGAGTACGGTTGAACCTCTCAACCGGGTTACCCCTTGGGTGCTAGGGCGTTGTACGCACCTTCCTCATGCCAGCAAGTTCACAGAGCTCCTTTATGGTTTTGGACTCAAAATCAGGACCCTGATCACTGTGTAGTTTCTCTGGGAAACCATAGTGTGCAATGAAATTTTCCCAAAGGCACTTTGCAACTGTACGTGCCCGTTGGTTGGGTGTAGGGATCGCCACTGCATATTTGGTAAAGTGATCAGTTATCACTAATATATCCTTGGTGTTTGACCTATCTGGCTCCAAGGACAAAAAGTCCATGCAAACCAGCTCCAAAGGTCGACAGGTCTTAATATTTACCAGTGGACTGGCTCTCTCTGGTGGTGTCTTCCTGCGTACACATCGCTCACAGGTTTTAATCATCTTTTCAATAGTAGACTGCATCTTTGGCCAGTAAAATCTGGCTCTGGCCAAATCCACCGTCCGCTCCACTCCTAAGTGGCCCATATCGTTATGGAGGCTTTTCAGAACACATGAGCTCAACTCCTCAGGGAGCACCAATTGGTAAGTGAAGCTGGATTCAGTTTGTCATCTGCGATAAAGCACTCCATTACGCATCTCTAGACGATTTAATTCACGAAGGAGCAAATGGAGTACAGGGAGCTGAGCTCGAAGATTTGGAGGGGGACTTTGACCAGTTTCTAGCTGAACAATGACTGCATTTATAGCAGGATCAGCCACCTGCTTTTGTCTCAGCTCGTCTGCAGACAGTGATGGAATTAGAGGAGACCCATCCAGTTGCTCTTAAAGGATATTGCTCTGAAAGGATATTGGGATGGCAGTAGACTGGTGAGCTAGGGACTCAACCAAGCTCAACGCAGGAGTAACCCCCAGCAACCATGACTGTGTGTCTGTCACAGATAGCATGAATCACATCAGGAGAAACTGTATCTGGAGACCCTGTATCACTAAGATGATAAAGAGCAAACTGGTGGAGTCTCTCACTCTCCTTTCTGGAAAAATGGTCGTTCTGTGGTGGATCATGAGGCAAGCGAGATAGTGCATCTGCATCCGAGTTCTGTTTACCAGCCCTGTACTTCAGCTGAAAGGAGAAGGTGGAAAGACTGGAGAGCCACCTGTACCCTGTTGCATCAAGCTTTGCTGACGTTAAAACATAAGTCAGCGGGTTGCTGTCAGTGACTACTGTGAAGTCAGTACCATACAGATAGTCTGAAAACTTTTCGGTTACTGCCCACTTAAGAGCCAAAAATTCTAATTTGTGAGCGGGATACTTGCTCTCGCTCTTAGACAACCCGCGACTTGCAAAAGCTATTACTCTCGGCTGCCCCTCCTGTACCTGGTATAGTGCAGCCCCTAAGCCAATGGTACTGTATGAAGGACATAAGGAAACTGGGGGTCTGCAAAGCCCAGTACAGGTGCTGATGTAAGTCTGGTAATTATTTGGTCAAATGCTTCTTGGCATTGGGGGGTCCATCACTGTCGAAACGGCTCTCTCGGATGGTGATAGTTTGAACTGGTGTCTGCCTTAGGTTTCTTGTTCCCTTTCCGGAATGGTGCATAACCCGAAGTTAGCGCATTTAGTGGCTTGGTGATATGGGAATACCCCTGGATAAACCTACAGTAATACCCGGCAAATACTAAAAAGGATTGGAGCTCCTTCAAGTTAGTGGGGACAGGCCAGGTTTTTAAAACCTCAACTTTCTGTGGATCAGTCTCCACCCCCTTTTCAGAGACCACATGGCCAAGGTATTTTACGGAGGTCTGAAAGAACTTGCACTTTTCTGGCGCCAACTTCAGACTATACTCAGTCAGTCGTTGCAAGACTTTCTTCAAATGCTGCTCATGTTCTTCCAGGGAGGAAGAGAAGATTATAAGGTTGTCAATGAACACTAAAACCTCTTTTAGGTTCATGTCCCCGACACATCTCTCCATGAGCCGTTGAAAAGTTGATGGCGCATTTGTAATTCCCTGGGGCATCCTATTAAATTCCAAAAACCCTAATGGGCACACAAAAGCAGTTTTCTGCTTGTCTGCTTCATCCATCTCAACCTGATAGTACCCCTACTTCAGGTCTAACACAGAAAACCATTTTGATCCAACAAGGGCGGAGAAGGTTTCTTTCAGCTTCGGGAGTGCATACACATCCTTAATGGTTTGAAGATTAAGTTTCCAGTAGTCTACACAGAGATGTACCGAGCCATTCTTTTAGCGGACTATGACAATGGGAGAAGCAAATGGGGATTCTGATTCCCTAATGATCCCAGATTCAGAAAGTTCCTGTAAGTGCTTCCTCACTGCATCTACATCATTGTTTGAAAGGCGTTTCGTCACTGAGTTTGATGCAGTGTTTTACTTTATCCGTATGTCCAAAATCAAGATCGTGTTGAGAAAACACACCCAACATAGAGTTTAACATGGTTGTCACTCTCTCTTTCCACTCAGGGGGTAGGGGAGAGTTGCCAAAGTCAAAACTCAGGTCTGTGGAAGACTGCTTGCAAGTCAGGAAGTTTTGGTTGTTTAACGACTTGCTCTTTTTGAAGTACCCGTGTTATAGCATTAACATCTGCCAACACTGTCTTAGGGGGTATGACAATGTCATGCTCTGTTTCATTTCTTAACACTACAGGTAGCCGACAAGGCTGCTGCCTTGGCAAGCTTACTAACCTAGCTGAAACCAACAGGCCACTTGGTAAGGAAGATTCTCTAGGTTGCTCAATGAGTACATCTGTCAGCAGGTGATCATTACAAATATTAACTGAGCCTTCAAGAACTACTGTCTGTCCCACAGGGACAACCTCAGATAACTTTCCAGTCATCCTCACAAACCCAATGCTACTATCATTTGAACTACTCTGGCGCTTCTCAAGAGTTTTTAGAACCGTCCGATAACCATGTAGCAATGGCAGGAATGGGGAGAGTTTTTGGTAGTCTGCATACAAGACATCAAGAGTATTAGTGCCAATAAGCACCTGTCCATGACCTGCTGAAGGGAGGTAGGGAAGAACTAGGGCCAAGATATTGACCTCAATCTCAGTTCCCACAAAGTCTTTAGGAAAAATGACAGTTCCATGTATCCCAAGTAAGGCCCCGACTGGCCATTTGCACCCTCAACCTCAAGGGGGTTGTCGAGGGGATGGATGACTATATGGGAAAGTTGTTGCTCGTAATAGGACTAGGGTACAGTAGTCACCTGTGACCCTGTGTCCAAAAGACAGTTAGTTTGGTTTCCAGCAATAACCACTTGAGGTGTGGTCTTTGCGCCAACGAGCCCCTTAGGGATCTGGGTTCCTTTTACCTTGGTGCTCTTAAGGACAGATTTTGCCAAGTTGGGATGAGGTTCATTAGTCTTCACTCCCATATGTCCCTCCACAGGAGTGGATATCAGTTTAAATGTGGCTCACTTTCAATGTCAGTAAATTTAGTAAATCCCATGCAGCCTGTTTCTCTGGAAGTTGCTTCTTCTTAGCTGCCACATGGGATGGATTTGGGGCATTATCACAACCTGAAGCAACATGACCATCCTCCCCACACTGGAAACAATACCACGGCTGTGGTTTGGTGTCTGATCCAACATCCTGGCATGGAACCTGTCTGTTTAAATGCTTTTTCATTTCAAAATGCAAGAAATATTTAATAGCAGGATTGTGAACATTTAACTATTGGAGGAAAAGAGGGGGAAGTTTCTCTTCTAGACCCAAAAAATTCATAAATAAGAGTCACATCTATTTTTAATGTATTTACATTAAAACTAACAGTCCCTTCCACATTTAAGTGAACTATTTAATATAGATTAAACTAATTTATTATGTAGGTTACACCATCATAACGAGTAATGAAACAGGACAGTAAAAATGTATCAGAGCAAAAGTATCATAGTGATCCAACATATGTAGTGGAGTAAAAGAGGAAGTAGGAGAAAAATAATACTTCCAATAAAGTAGAGATACTTAGAGATACTTTGTTACTATACATCTCTGGAACTACTCGAGTACTTCATGACAACAGGGCAAAAAATCCATCAGGGGAATGAATAGACGAGCTGCTGGAAGAAACAAAGTGTTGAATACTGAGAAAATGCAGACCCTCCATAACCCTCATATGTGTGTGTGTGTGTGTGTGTGTGTGTGTGTGTGTGTGTGTGTGTGAGGGGGGAGAGATATAAAGCTGGGTGAATGGGTGAAAGGAAAACAGAAAGTGAGTCAGTCATTGTGTTTGATTAGAATCTATTGATTTTTCAGAATTATTTATTTGTTTTCTAAGGTTGAAATTTCATTTTTTTTTCTTCTATATAAGCTGATTACTCATTGATCAGCTTTAAATAATAGCAAAAGCTACAGAATGAGCTGAATGAAAGTTATATTTATTGTAAATGAGACGCTTCCCTGTTCTCCGGACTGATCCATCAGTCATGTAAAAATCTGAATTAACATCACTGAACACCTTCCAAGATGTTTCTGCTTGTCGTCTTTCAGACATATGTGCAGGAAGAAATAAGACTTTCTGCTGTTTTCAGGGGTTATTTTTATGCATTTTAAGCTTTTTATGTAATTTAAACTCATTGATGGAGTTAAAAGCTCAGTCAGGTAAAGTTAAGGTCTTTCTCATCACATCCTGAATTCTGTCAGTCAGATACGAAAGATATTTGACTTTAATCATACAAATCTTTATACTCGTGCACTTTGCTCGTGTTTGACCTGCTTGTTTGCAGATCTTGTCGGGGGCTGTGTCGGTCCAGATGTAAGGTCACGGGGTCAATGGAGGTAAAGAAAATAAGGGAAAAGGAGTTTAACAAAAGATGTGACTGGTTTCCATACGATCTACCATAACGCTGCCACGAATGTCTGGAAATAAACCATTAACCTCCCCCTTTGTTGCGATATTTATCATTTTATTTACGTCATAAAAGATCAACGTTTTCTATGTGGTGTGTGAGCTCTAGTACGCTCCCTGCTGGGCTCCTCCAGTAGGAAGGCTACACGGGTCGTGGCGCCCAGTACGGAGCTGGTTTCTGTGTGAAGGTGAGCAGTGGTGCACCGAACTAAGGCAGAAAGGAAGACTTAATCAGTTCATTAAAACGATTAATTTTTCAGTCCATTTAATGATGACTTTTTAGATTGTTTTTGCTTTTTTAAAATACATTTTGAAAAAGATTTTCCAAGTAATAATTTCCTGTAGCTGTCGTGCCAATCGATGTGAAAGTGATGCATTTAGAGCAGTGTGTGTTGCGCAAACTTTGTTCCTCCATAGACAATCATTTGCATAAAAATCATACGATACCGCACGATGTCTACGTATGCTCACAGAGAATAAGTGAGTTGATGCTTCGCTCTCAGTTAGTTGACAGGCTCACTGGCAGGTTGACCCCACTGGAGAGGCTTAAAGGAGTCATAATCTGGTCTTCTCATGTCTCCACTGTCCTCAAAGTGTTTTTAAATAGTTGTTTAAAAACTCTTAAAGACTTAAAGACTCTTTATTCATAATAAAACTTTTCTCCTGAGATTTCATGTGAGATTTTGATCAACACAGATGTTAGTTTAAATAATGTTAATGAGGTGCGATCTGATTGGTTGCTGGAAGTCCAGCACCAGAAGGGGGGCAGGGCCAGTATGTCCGATGCTAACAACAACAGCCAGTGATAGCAGCTAATCGATAGCAGCAGGTTTCTGAATTCAACCATTTATGTTTGAATCCGACTCTGAGCCTGAGAGAAGATACCGAGATGGTAGAAGGAGCTCTTTTTCATTTCTTAGGTGCTCAGACAGGAAGATGACGCTCCAAACTCCCCCGTGTCTGATCCAACATCCTGGCATGGAACCTGTCTGTTTAAATCCTTTTTCATTACAAAATGCAAGAAATATTTAATAGCAGGATTGTGAACATTTACCTATTGGAGGAAATGAGGGGGAAGTTTCTCTTCTAGACCCAAAATATTCATAAATAAAGCTAATCAAAAGGCAAATAACTGTAAAAGGTGATAACTGTTGATGTGCTTCTCTCGCTGACAAAACACCCGAAGCTGTTCTGGATGGTATTAACAGTCCTTTTATTTCCAGCAAGTGAGTAGCATCTGGACCTGCATTTATGACAAGAGAGACAACAGTGATGATCTTCATCTAATGTGGACAAAGTAGTTTCTGTCTCGTGGTGAATCCCCGTAGCAGTGATGATTACCCATAATCCTTTGCCATATTTACTAATTTGATAAATATGTCATATTTGGTTGTGATCGTATAGTGGATTACAATTAGGCTATTACAAAAAAACAAAAATAAAAATATAATTTCCAGCTTAAATCACAGGGTTAAGATCTAAATATATAAAATATTTATGTGAAATCTTGTCTGAAATAGACTGAAGTTTTTTTTTTCTTTAGAAAGAATACTGTATGCTTCATTAAATATAGGTACAAGAACATTTTAACAAATATGACCACCACATCAACATACTGCATTTCAGAACAAACCTGCATTTATGACAAGAGAGGCAAAAATGATGATCTTCATCTAATGTGGACACAGTAGTTTCTGAGAGATGGTTTCATGTTTCTGTTAGCTGGCTAAGCTACACAGTTCTACAACAGCAACAGAACATATCAAATGGAAAATAACTTATAAAAACATTGCAAAGTTTACTATACATGTAAATAATCTCCTAACCAGACCAACTTTTCTTTTACCGTGTTTAAAGATAAATTCACAGGTTTATCCACACAGTTATGTTACCTCGTGGTGAATCCCCCATAGCAGTGAGGATTACCCATAATCCTTTGCCATATTTAATAGCAATATAGGTACGTCTACAGACCAAGAGGTGGCACCATTGTCCCATTTAGCAGGATTTTTTCCCGAATCATTTTAACTCTGTTACATATGCTCTTGCCATTTCATATTACATACAACAACTAGTAACTGCTGCAGTCACTTAGGACTAAATTAATTGAATTAAAGTTTACCATAGACACATCTCTGCATCTGACTTTTGAGTGTAAAATGTAGAGCTGAAATAATAATTTTAAAAAAAAGCTCATTAAAACACAATGTCTTTATTAGTGTATAGACATAAAATCAATGCTCATTATTAATGTAATAAAATTAAAATGATATTTTTCATTCTTCGTGATTGATTCTGTGAACACAGTAGCTGAGTTTTCTGGGTTAAATGTGGTTAAATGTGGTGTCTCGTGGTTCTGGAGCCCCTGAGCAAGCCTCCAAAGAAATCTTCATCTTCCTCCAGACTGAGCTGAGTCTTCTTCAGGGAGACCTGTTAGGACCAGGGAAGGCTGGAACCACGGTATCTAGAGATGTGAAGATTCCTACATCATCTTCACTGATGTCGTCTGGGTTCCTTTTCTGCACAGAACCAGATACTGACATCAAAACAAGCTATAAAAGCGCCTCTTAGCTTCCATTAAGAATGTATATGTGTGTGATTAATTATGATTTTCTGTATGTAAAATGAATGAAAAAGACGACAAACCTGTACTTCTGAAGTGAGGGTGGAAAGTCCTTGATGGCCGCTGTGTTCCAGTTGTTGCCTGCATTGCCGGGTCAGTCTATCAGCCAACCTGTAGACCGCTGGTGCTGCACATGGCATGAGATGTGCTGGACTGAAATCTGAAAATAGAAGTTAGAAATATATCTGATCATCTCATGAAGAGATTGTAGGTGTAAATAGCTGCAGTTTATGAGTCATCATAATATTGTAATATCAAAAGATGAAGTCAAACTTTATAAAGAACTTTCCTGCCAAAGTTTTTAAAAAAGAATATCAAATAAAACAGGTTTTCACACTCCAAAGTAAATAACATAGAATATTAAAAACACTCTAATTTTACTGCTATACACAGATGTATAGCAGTGTGTGCTATGCACCTCCGCGGCGTCCATTAATTTGTGATAATGGACACCTCGGAGGGCATTATTCCTTACATAGTCTGGGGAATGGTATGGAATCATTTAGCTAGTTAGCTTTGCAACTAGATTTGCTGTTATTAATGGTGTCTTACGATGTTTATTGTGGTGCTTACCTGCCTACACATGTAAATGATCATTGGCGTGTCAATCACAGTTTGCAACTACCTGGCTACCTAGCCATCATGACTCACACCTGAAAGTGAGAGTTCAGCCTTCTGTCCACGTTGTTCGTCAAACTGTTTTCAGAGAGCCAGTTGACTTCGAGCCAAACCTGCTGGCAGTGTTGCACAGCTCATATGTGACCAGAGAAAGAAACAAAGAAGAAGACTCTTGATCCATTCCATCGTGTCAGCTGTTGTCTGAGCTCCACACTGCCGTCTAGTGGCGGTGTTGCCACATAACACATTCACTGTGAATGAACATATACAACTTTGTTTCATTTGTTTTACTCATCAGAGTAATAAGAGTATGAAAAAGTATGAAACAAAACAGAAAAACTTTGTGAAATGGGCAAATATTGACAAGAACAATAAAACTGTAATACAAACCGTGCAGGTGGAGGACAGTGACATCTGACAGCGTCTGATACGCACATACCTATTTATACTCCTAAACGCAGCCAAATTAGCCCAGATGCTTAATCATTCTTACTTCTGATTCTGTAGGAACCAAATATACCTCCTCCTACTGGATGCCTTTGTTTCATTCATTCATTCATTCATTCATTTTCTTAACTGCTTTCAGTTCAAGGTGGCGGGAAGCTGGAGTCTTTCCCAGCAATCACTGGGCCAGAAACAGGAACACCTGGACAGGTAACCAGTCCATCACAGCTCTTTGTTTCATTCATCCAGAAAAACAGAAGATATTATTGTGAAAGGACAAAGCGGAAGTGGCGCTGAGGAGCGTTGCGCTTGGCTGCGGTGGGAGAGGAGGAGGAGGAGGAGGAGGAAGAGGAGAGAGGCGGTCCGGCTCGTCCTGCTCGCATTCAGCTCTGGAGCGGCTCGCGCTCAGCAGCATCTGCGGACTTCTGGATGTGCAGCGCGGATTTGCGCTTTAAATCTTCCTTTTTTCCGCAAAGAGACGCGAACAAAGAGCAGCGGGAGGAGAAGTTGTTCCAGCCGCGGATACAAGTCGCTCTGCGGACACCATGGTGGCGCACACGCTCCTGCGCGCGGCGCTCACCTTCCTGTCTGTCGGCGCGTTTCTGAGCGCGAGCGGCCAGTACGGAGACCGGGGCATGTCGGTGCCGGAGCACGGCTTCTGCCAGCCCATCTCCATCCCGCTGTGCACGGACATCGCGTACAACGAGACCATCATGCCGAACCTGCTGGGCCACACGAACCAGGAGGACGCGGGTCTGGAGGTCCACCAGTTCTACCCGCTGGTTAAGGTCCAGTGCTCCCCGGACCTAAAGTTCTTTCTCTGCTCCATGTACGCGCCCGTGTGCACGGTGCTGGAGCAGGCGCTGCCCCCGTGTCGCTCTCTGTGCGAGCGCGCGCGCCAGGGCTGCGAGGCGCTCATGAACAAGTTCGGCTTCCAGTGGCCCGACAGCCTGGCGTGCGAGACCTTCCCCGTGCACGGCGCGGGGGAGCTGTGCGTGGGCCAGAACATGTCGGACCGCGCGGATCCGGAGGGGCCCGGGCCCAGCTCCACGGAGCGCGCGCCTCCCGACCCCACGAACGGCCAGTTCCGGTGCCCGGCGTCGCTGCGCGTGCCTCCCTACCTGAACTACCGCTTCCTGGGCCAGGAGAACTGCGGCGCCCCGTGCGAGCCCCACCAGCTGCACGGCATGATGTACTTCAGCCAGGAGGAGCTGAAGTTCGCCAGGATCTGGATCGGGATCTGGTCCGTGCTGTGCTGCGCGTCCACCCTGTTCACGGTGCTGACCTACCTGGTGGACATGAAGCGCTTCAGCTACCCGGAGAGGCCCATCGTCTTCCTCTCCGGCTGCTACTCCATGCTCTCCATCGCCTACATCGCTGGATTCCTACTGGAAGACAAAGTGGTGTGCAACGACAGGTTCGAGGACGAGATGAGGACGGTGGTGCAGGGCACCAAGAAGGAGGGCTGCACCATCCTCTTCATGATGCTCTACTTCTTCAGCATGGCCAGCTCCATCTGGTGGGTCATCCTGGCGCTGACCTGGTTCCTGGCTGCAGGGATGAAATGGGGCCACGAGGCCATCGAGGCCAACTCCCAGTACTTCCACCTGGCGGCCTGGGCCGTCCCCGCCATCAAGACCATCACCATCCTGGCCGTGGGTCAGGTGGACGGGGACGTGCTGAGCGGCGTCTGCTTTGTGGGCATCAACAGCGTGGATGCTCTGCGCGGCTTTGTCTTGGCGCCGCTCTTCGTCTACCTGTTCATCGGCACCTCCTTCCTGCTGGCGGGATTTGTGTCCCTGTTCCGGATCAGGACCATCATGAAGCACGACGGCACCAAGACAGAGAAGCTAGAGAAGCTGATGGTCCGGATCGGGATCTTCAGCGTGCTCTACACGGTGCCGGCCACCATCGTCATCGCCTGCTACTTCTACGAGCAGGCCTTCAGGGAGCAGTGGGAGAGGACGTGGATCAGCCAGACCTGCAAGTCGTACGCAGTGCCGTGTCCTGTCCAGAACCACCCCAACATGAACCCAGACTTCACTGTGTTCATGATCAAATATCTCATGACTCTCATTGTGGGCATCACTTCCGGGTTCTGGATCTGGTCTGGAAAGACTCTGAACTCCTGGAGGAGGTTTTACACGAGACTGGCCAACAGTAAACAGGGCGAGACCACCGTGTGAGGCGGTCCTCACCCCCAACCAGAACCACAAGCTTCTTCATTCATCATGCAGGAGTTATTGTCTGTTTTTAATGTACATATTCACTTATCAGATTTTTGTACGTATATATTTGTATTTAAAGGTTCAAAAACAAACAAAAAAAAGCAACATTTTTCATACTTGGATTGTTTTGGATCACACAGAACCAGCCGACCGACACGGATCTCATGACCCGACGTCCCGTGGACACCTCTGGGACAGTTGTGTTTGGATCTTGCTCTAATCCTGCGTTCCGCGAACCCAAAGTGCTTCCTCGTGTCTCCTGGATAAGCAGCTGCAGTTTGCAGCCAGACAGTCGCACCTTTCAGTCAGCGCTGTGGGACAAGAAAACACATTAGTGGTCCTGAATGTCAGTCTCTGAGACAGGTTCTAGCATTCCTTCCTGAGCACAGCACATGTAACCATGGAGACGTAGAGGTTCTGTAAGAGTTCTGCACACAGTCCGGGTCTGGACCGAAGTCTGACAACCGGACCAGGTTTAAGGTTGCAGGAAAACCTGAAGGCTGCTGGATCGGGGGTCTGAAAGAAGATCCATCAGGTTTAATGGAAACATGCAGGTCTGGTTGTTTCAAACGGACGAGTCTTTACAGCTTTTTCTCCCCAAACAACTTAAAATAGTTTTACTTTTAAAACACGTTAAAAACACAGGAAAGATTAATCAGTTTGATTAGAATGGATTAGTAAAAATAACCTCCAGATTTCAGCATTTTATCTCTTTTTTTATTATATGATACGTTCACGCTGCAGGTGTTAACCCTTAAAGCACCAAATCATTTCCAGCGATGCCTGCTGTTTTCATTCATTTCACATAAACCAACCTGAGAAGCCTTTATTCCCAGTCAGCATGCAGACGTGACGTTTCTATGGCGACAAGACGTTTCCATGCAGACGTGATGTTTCTATGGAGACAAGACGTTTCCATGCAGACGTGACGTTTCCATGCAGATGTGATGTTTCCATGGAGATGTGACGTTTCCATGCAGACATGATGTTTCCATGGAGACGTGATGTTTCTATGGAGACAAGACGTTTCAATGGATACGTGACGTTTCCATGCAGACATGATGTTTCCATGCAGATGTGACGTTTCCATGCAGAGGTGATGTTTCCATGGAGACGTGATGTTTCCATGCAGACGTGACGTTTCCATGGAGACGTGATGTTTCCAGATTCTGGTCTACAACCAGAAGTTTGTAGAAATAACACATAGATCAGCAGTGACCAAGCCTTTTCTCATCTGCACATCATTCTCTCACGTCTGAAACACACACACACAGTTTCCATGTTTCCACACGTCTTCCTGCTACTATCTACCTGCTGTCCTCACTGCAGCACCTCCACCTCAGCTGCATCCCAAACGTCTTCTTGGCTTTATTCCAGCCATAGAGGATCATTATTTTCCTGCTTTTCTCATCACTTGTTGATCTTTGGCTGCTCCTGATTGGACGTTACCGTCAGTTTAAGCTCTCTGATTGGTGGAAAGTCTGACAGGAAGTGTCTTCATCATCATGTCCAGGTGAAAATAGAGGTCTCTTAGCAACATGGTGGTGATGGTGATGAAGATGTGATAAATAATGGTGGATTTACCATCTAGAGCAGTGGTGTCCAAAGGTCTCTTAGCATCATGGTGGTGATGGTGATGAAGATGTGATAAATAATGGTGGATTTACCATCTAGAGCAGTGGTGTCCAAAGTCGGTCCTCGAGGGCCGCTGTCCTGCAGGTTTCCCATGTATTCCTGTTCCAACACATCTAGCTTCCACTAAATGGATCAAACAGCCAATGACGTGCACAACTGATTAAGCTCTACTACTAATTAATTTGAATCAGGTGTTTCTGAGCAGGGATACAAAGAAAACCTGCAGGATTCTGGCCCTCGAGGACCGGAGCTGGACACCTCTGCTCTAGAGTCTCTGAATAAACACTACATGTTGTGTCTGGACTGTAAACCTCCTGGACGGATAGAAACGCTGGAGAACCTCCGTAGACCAGCTGGAGGGTCACATGACCATCACAGATGGTAGAGGAGGTAACATCCAGGAAGATCTGATAGATGTTTTAGCTTTAAGCTCATTCACAATTATTTATTTAATAATTCGATGACATTTTTCCCTTTATTGAAATATTTAATAATCAAATCAGAAAAAAATATTCAAGAGGAAACAGAAATATTTGTGATATTTCTGAAACATTTTAATTGGCTAAAAATCTGTAGAAACTGGATAAAATGCAGTAAAATGTTCTCATAAGAAGCTCACTGCACAATAAAAAAACAAACACGTGTTAGCTTTTTATTAAATACAGCAAGTAAATGTTTTACAAATACAGTCTCATCTCAGGAGGTTTTACAGCACAGCAGATGTTCAGTGAACACCAGCGCGTGGCGTAATGTACGTTATTATTTAGCATTGCATGTTGTGGTAAGATTCTCGTATAATCTGCTTTCAGGTGTTTATCAGGGGCCAGAAGACAAGTATGTGATTCTGTCCAGCTGTTTTTACAATGAACAGATGCTAAATGTCTTGAAAACTGCAGGTATCATATATGACACATTGTGCATTAAAGAAAATGAATAATTTTTTATGTCAGATGATGAAAAAAATAATCAGAGAAAATGCTCCAGTTTGTGGCTGTTTTCCCTGCAGTGTGAGCAAAGTCTGCAGCAGATGTCCACATGGGAGCTTTACTCCCAGTTCTTTCTGTTTTAAAGCCAAAAAAGGAGAAAATAATCAGTTTCCTGGTAAAAGAAGGAATAAAATGTCTTTCTGGGACAAAAAAAAAAACAAAACGCAAAAATCGGATGTAGATGGTTTCTGTGTGAAAAGTTGACTTGTTTGGATTTTTTGGGATTTTAAAGACAAAGTTGAGACTCACAAAACTTCATTTTCAGCAGCTTTGAGGTCAAATTTCAGGTTTCCATAGAAACAATCAGCTGACATCATCTTCTGTGGTTTGTCTCCAAGCTCATTGCATGAAATGACTGTCTGGGTTTCCACGGCGATGCACAGTACTGCAAACAGATGTGCGATGGTTGGACTGGTCTGGACCTGGCCTGATGAGTAATGGGGTTACTGCGTCTTCCCGTCCTCGTCTACGTCGGAACAATCCTTTAAAGTTTGTTTTGTTTTGCTATGAAGAGAACTTTTATATTTATAGAAAAATCTTTTATCTTCACGTCACTGATTGTTTTATGAGAATAAAAACACACTCACTGATGCAACTCTTCAGCCTTGGTAAAAATCTTTTGTTCCATCTGTGTGAATCTGGATGTTTCCGTGTTGGATGCTTGACGTGTGATCATGTGACCGTTTCCTCGCCGAGCAGATGAAGAGGAGGAAATTCTTCTCTGAGGAATGCAGCTTCACATAACAGATTTTTCTGCTGGACGACACGTCCACGTTACAGACACAGCATGCTTCCAGACTTCGTGGAAAACCCGGAGCAGCGTCAGATGACAGCACAAAATGTTGATAAGAAAATGATTAAAATCAGCAGAATGAAGCTGATTGGCTACTGCTATATGGCAAGCTTTAACTTGAGGGAGGTTAATCTTTGATCGTTTTTAGCACTTTTTTAGCAAGTTTTTACATGATGTACCTGGATATGTTTAAAATCACAAACTAATTTGACCCTTAAACCCTGATCGGTCCTCATATGGGGCAGGAAACCTGACACAACCTGCCGGCTGCAGGTTTGAAATGTTTCCTGCTTCAGTATCAACGAGATGCTGGATCCGTTTAATCTGGATCAGGTGTGATGGAGCAGAAAACCTCTAAAACCTGCAGTACGGCAGCCCCCTGAGGACTTGAGATGTATAGATCATCTTTGACATCAGTGTTAACATGATGCTAAAATGGTGTTAGCAAGATGCTAGCATGATGCTAACATGGTGTTAGCAAGATGCCAGCCTGGTGCTAGCATGACACTAACATGATGCCAGCATGGGCTCAGCAAGATGTGTGATGTTAGCATGATGCCAGCGGGGTGTTATGGTTCAAACATGATGTTAACATGGTGCCAGCATGGTTTTATGCTAGCGGGATGTTAGCATGATGCCAGCGGGGTGTTTTGGTTCAAACATGATGTTAACATGGTGCCAGCATGGTTTTATGCTAGCGGGATGTTAGCATGATGCCAGCGGGGTGTTATGGTTCAAACATGATGCTAACATGGTGCCAGCATGGTTTTATGCTAGCGGGATGTTAGCATGATGCCAGCGGGGTGTTATGGTTCAAACATGATGTTAACATGGTGCCAACATGGTTTTATGCTAGCGGGATGTTAGCATGATGCCAGCGGGGTGTTATAAAATGAAATTAAATGAAATGAAAAGAAATGAAAAATACTTTATTAATCCCCAAAGAGAAATATTGTAGTATATAATAATAATAACTAGAGGAGGTCTTGTTCTGGAGGCTGATGGCTGCTGGCAGGAATGATCTTCTGTATCTTTCAGTCTTACATCGGACCTGAAGAAGCCTCTCACTGAACACACTTTGTTGTTTCATCACTGTGTTGTGGAGAGGGTGTGAAGAATCCTCCATCATCTTCATCAGCTTGTGCAGCATTCTTCTTTGGACAATCAGCTCCAGCGGCTCCAGAGTTACTCCAAGCACAGAAGCAGCTTTCTGGATCAGTTTGTTGATTCTCTTCAAGTCTCTGGTTCTGATGCTACTATCCCAGCAGATGCTGCAAAGCTGACTGCACTCTCCACAACAGACTTCTAGAAGATATGCAACATCTTGGTGCAGACGTTAAACCATCTCAGCTTCCTTAAGAATTACAGTCTGCTCTGACCTTTCTTGTAGATGTAGTCAGTGTTGCATTTCCAGTCCAGTTTGTTGTCCAGCTGAACTCCAAGATACTTGTATTCCTCCACCACCTCCACCTCCTCTCCCAGGATGGAAACAGTGCTTTGTTTATTCTTCTTCCTCCTGAAGTCAACAATCATCTCTTTTGTTTTGCTGCTATTTAATATGAGATGATTGTCACCGCACCATTTAACAAACTGACTGACCAGTTCTCTGTACTCTGCTTCTTGTCCATCCCTGATACACCCCACAACTGCAGAGTCATCAGAGTATTTCTGCAGATGACAGGACTCAGAGTTGTACTGGAAGTCTGAGGTGTACAGAGTGAAGAGGAATGGCCAGAGTACAGTTCCTTGTGGTGCACCAGTGCTGCTGACCTCCATCTCAGACACACAACCTTTCAGTCTCACAAACTGGGGTCTGTTTGTGAGGTAGTCATAGATCCAGGTGGTTGTGGAGGTATCCACCTGGAATTTATGGAGCTTCTCACATAACAAAGCAGGCTGAATGGTATTAAAAGCACTGAGAAATGAAAGAACATGACCCTCAGAGTGCTGCCTGAATGGTCCAGATGAGAGTGTGCTCTCTGGAGCAGGTATATGATGGCATCTTCAACCCCAAGTCCATTACGATATGCAAACTGTAATGGGTCCTGAAAGGTGTTTACTTGCTTGTTGAGGTGAGCCAGTAAGAGTCTCTCCAGGACTTTCATGATGTGAGATGTCAGGACAACTGGTCTGTAGTCACTTGGTTCAGCTGGTTGTGTTTTTTTAGGCACTGGAACAAGGCAGGAGGTTTTCCACAGCACTGGGACTCTATTTTGTCTCAGACTGGTGTTGAAAAGGTGCTGGAGAATCGGACATAGTTGTTCTGAGCAGGTCTTGAGAACTCTGGGACTGACACCATCTGGACCTGCAGCCTTGTTCTGGTTCAGTTTCTCAAGTTGCTTCTTAACCTGATTGCAGGAGACAAACAAGGTGGAGGTCTCAGGATGTCCTGATGTGGAGGGAGATGAAGCTGTGTTCTGGTCCATGACTGAGCTGCAGGGTGACAGATTGGAGGCGTGACAGGAAAGCAGTGGGCTTATGGAGGGTGTGTGGTCTGTTGGGCTGGAGGTAGGGGGTGAACTGAACCTGTTGAAGAATATGTTCAGCTCATTAGCTCTGTTCAGACCTCCATCAGGCTGGTCCCCCTTTAACTTGAAGCCGGTGATCTTCTTCATTCCAGACCACACATTCCTCACGTTATTCTGCTGGAGCTGACTTTCTAACTTCTTCCTGTAGTCCTCCTTGCACTTCTTAGTTTGTGTTTTAAGTTGTTTTTGTGTTGCCCTCAATAACTCCCTGTCTCCATCCCTGAAGGCTTTCTTTTTGGTGTTCAGCAGCTTTTTCAGGTCACTGGTGATCCAGGGTTTGTTATTGGGGAAGCACCTCACTGTTCTTGTTGGGACGATGCTGTCCACACAGAAGTTTATGTAATCTGTCCCACACTCAGTCATGGCGTTGATGTCGTCTCCATGAGGTTCACAGAGGACGTTCCAGTCTGTAGCCTCAAAGCCTCCTCTAAGAGCATCTTCAGCTTCAGCAGACCAGATTTTGATAGTCTTTGTGATGACTGGTTGCTGCTGAACGATGGGCTTGTAGGTGGAGGTGAGAAGAACCAGATTATGGTCAGATCTTCCTAAAGGAGGCAGGGCAGAACAACTGGATCCATTATTCATATTTGCATAAAATAAGTCCAAGATCTTATTTTCTCTGGTGGAGCAGCTGACAAACTGCTGGAATGTTGGTAGAGTTGCAGAGAGGGAGATGTTGTTGAAGTCTCCGGAGATCACCATGAATGAGTTTGGATGCTGTGTTTGTAGCCGAGCAACGACGGAGCTGATGACATCACAGGCTGTGTCTGGTGCGGTACCAGGTATTATATAAACCGCTACCAGAATAACACAGGTAAACTCTCTGGGTAAATAATATGGACGGAAGCTCACAGCTAACAGTTCCATGTCCCTTGTGCATATCTTCTCCTTGACAGTAACATGTCCAGGATGACACCAACGCTGGTTAACCAGCACTGCAATTCCACCACCCTTTAGCTTTCCGCTGTGTTGTCTACTGCGGTCTGCACGGACCGTTTTAAAGCCCGGTACAGACACATTACAGTCAGGGATGTGTTCATGCAGCCATGTCTCGGTGAAGCACATAATACTGCACTCTCTGTATTCTTTCTGAGACCTTGTTAGCATCTCCAGCTCGTCCGTTTTGTTAGCTAGCAACCTCACATTACCCATTAGGATGGTCAGGAGAAATGGTTTAAATCTCCATCGTTTTCTCCGCTGTCTGACTCCCGCTCTGCATCCTCTTCTCTTTCTTTTCAACTCCATCGGGATTTGATTTGTTGTTTCACTGATAATCCTGATTTGGGAGAGTTTAATTAGTTGATCCCGATTGTAAATAAGTCTTTTGTTGCCATGGAGACTCATCATAACAAGCCTTGAAAGAGCAAAATATATGCAGAAAAATCTTCCTTGCAGCACACCCTCCGAACCGGCATGAAAAAAGACCTAATTTGAGGTAATATCTATGTGAGAAGAGTTTGTAGTTTTAAAAAAAAATCAAGATGGCAAGTCAGAGCTACTACAATCTGCTGCCAACAGACGGCGCAAGCTAGAATGGAAAATATAGAAAAATATAGAGTAGATAAAAATTATAGTTTTATTTATTTAGTTAGTTTGATGTATATCTAAACACACACACACACACACATAGTTTTTTTATATAACTAGTTTGAATATACTATAATAAACTCATCTTTGTTTTATGCATTAACATATTCATAATAATTATTATATCCAACAGTTGTCACTGTTTAGACTTAAATTCTATCGGTACATATTACATGCTACATATTCAGTGCAAGTGTTAACATTTGTGTTCAGAAGTTTCCAGTTGAGGGCTGCACGGTGGAATAGTGGGTAGCACTGTGGCCTCACAGCAAGGAGGTTGCTGGTTTGATCCTCGGCTGATGGCCACTGTTCAAGCCTCCCTGTGTGGAGTTTGCATGTTCTCCCTGTGTATGCGTGGGTTCTCGCCGGGTACTTCGGCTTCCTCCCACCATTCAAAGACATGCATGTTAGGTTTATTGGTTACTCTAAATTGACCCTAAGAAGGAGTGTGCTTACCTCTGTGTGTGTCACAATCAGCCTTGCTTCCTCCAGCATTGCTGCTTGCCACACCCCTAATCAGTTCACTGCTCTCACCTGCCTCTGCCACCTGTTCACAATCCCCATCAGTTCAGCCTGCGCATATATGCAGCCTCCACCATTCACTCACTGCCAGATTGTCATTGCTCTCATGCCTGACATTCCAGCACTCCGACCACAATTGCCTGCCCGTTACCGACCTGATCTGTCCCCGACTTCCGCTTCCTGCCTTTTCCTTGGAGCCTGCTCCCCAGTGGTTACTGGGTTTCTGTCCTGGAGGACCCCCAACCGTGAGTTGTGGATCTTCACTCACCTTGTTGTGCTCGGTGTCCACTCTGTCGGCCCAGAGGAAAGTTGCTCTGCTCATTGGGAACCAGGGTTCAACTCCAGCACCGAACCTCACCAAGTGGCTAAAATAAAGACTGTTAACCTGCCCAGATCTCTTGTGCTGCTTTTGGGTCCTTTCTCCGATCATTTCAGTGTGTCCCTGTGATGGACTGGCGAGCTGTTCAGGGTGTACCCTGCCTTTCGCCCAAAGACTGCTGGGATAGGCTCCAGCTTCCCCGCCACCCTTCATTGGATTAAGTGTTTAGGATAATAAATGAATGAGTTCCCAGTTGAAGTCAAATTTAGTCAAATGTTGCAGATGAGCAGAAACAGGACGTCTGTGCAGATGTCAGGTTGAAGAAGGTGAAGGATTAAATAAGAATAATAAAGAGTTAAGTAACTTTGCCAAATTCATCTCAGGGCCATATTGGACCCTTGGTGGGCCAGGTTTGGACCCCAGGTTGTACGCTTAACAACTGGGCGCCTTGTTTTAAATAAAGAGCAGTATTTTACCGGATACTTGGTGCATTGCGTTTTCCTGCAGACATCCTGGAGTCACGTGCATGGGCGGACGCTGGGTGCACGGGGGGACATGTCCCCCGCACTTTTTACATTCGTTATAACCACTTAATTACTTTTTTTTTTACATGCTGAAACGTGTTTTTCCGAGCCTCACCTAAATGCATTATGAGCAGGCGAAGCTACGGCAGCTAACAACAAACACCATGTGCTAACAGAGAACACTGTCTTTGGTGTGATTCCCATCTTCTAACATGTTCACCAAACCAGCTAAGAGAGAAAAAACCCCAACAAACCGCGTCAGAGGATTCCTGCTGCTGAATGTAGACGCTGTTTAGCAGAAACAGTTCTGTAATGTTTATGTCACCATGTGGATTATAAAAGATGAAAGATAGATGTAAATTAACTTAGCTCAGCTAACTCGTTAAGGGAGATGTAGTGGTATCTACATTTACTTTTCGGATAAATTGTACTATTGGCAGTTGTTTTGTTGCAAAACTGTTTTTAGCTGAGTATTATTATTCTAATGTAATAATAAGCTGCTCTTACTCTAGTAAAGTCAGGCTACTATTTAGGCCTCTCTATGATTATTCACTTCTACGTAGAAAAAATTAATAGAAATGTATTTTTGTTCCTTTGACTGGTATATTTGTAAAGTTTTAATTAATTTATGTGGTAGTTAAAGTTTAAAGTAAATGAGTTTTATGATTTCTGTTTATTTTGATTAAATAATTGGAATAATGTTATTTGGTTAATAAAATCAGATGTCGGGCGACACAGCATTTTAGTAGGTTTTTTTTTCTAGATACATTTTTATTCTTAAGTAATTCTTTGGATTGATGCTTTTTACTTCTATAGAAATAACATTGTTCTAAAGAAACAATATTCTTGCTTTAATGAATCCATTCCTTCTTCATTTCTGCACAGAAGTTGTTTTGCACATTTTTTTAATCTTTATACAAAAAAGCAGCAGGATGGAGACAGTGGTCCAGAGACCAGCAGGGTGGAGACAGTGGTCCAGAGACCAGCAGCAGGATGGAGACAGTGGTCCAGAGACCAGCAGGGTGGAGACAGTGGTCCAGAGACCAGCAGGGTGGAGACAGTGGTCCAGAGACCAGCAGCAGGATGGAGACAGTGGTCCAGAGACCAGCAGGGTGGAGACAGTGGTCCAGAGACCAGCATGGTGGAGACAGTGGTCCAGAGACCAGCAGCAGGATGGAGACAGTGGTCCAGAGACCAGCAGGGTGGAGACAGTGGTCCAGAGACCAGCATGGTGGAGACAGTGGTCCAGAGACCAGCAGGGTGGAGACAGTGGTCCAGAGACCAGCAGCAGGATGGAGACAGTGGTCCAGAGACCAGCAGGGTGGAGACAGTGGTCCAGAGACCAGCATGGTGGAGACAGTGGTCCAGAGACCAGCAGGATGGAGACAGTGGTCCAGAGACCAGCAGCAGGGTGGAGACCGTGGTCCAGAGACCAGCATGGTGGAGACAGTGGTCCAGAGACCAGCAGGGTGGAGACAGTGGTCCAAAGACCAGCAGGATGGAGACAGTGGTCCAGAGACCAGCAGGGTGGAGACAGTGGTCCAGAGACCAGCAGCAGGGTGGAGACCGTGGTCCAGAGACCAGCATGGTGGAGACAGTGGTCCAGAGACCAGCAGGGTGGAGACAGTGGTCCAGAGACCAGCAGGATGGAGACAGTGGTCCAGAGACCAGCAGCAGGATGGAGACAGTGGTCCAGAGACCAGCAGCAGGATGGAGACAGTGGTCCAGAGACCAGCAGCAGGATGGAGACAGTGGTCCAGAGACCAGCAGCAGGATGGAGACAGTGGTCCAGAGACCAGCAGCAGGATGGAGACAGTGGTCCAGAGACCAGCAGGATGGAGACAGTGGTCCAGAGACCAGCAGGATGGAGACAGTGGTCCAGAGACCAGCAGGGTGGAGACAGTGGTCCAGAGACCAGCAGCAGGATGGAGACAGTGGTCCAGAGACCAGCAGGGTGGAGACAGTGGTCCAGAGACCAGCAGGGTGGAGACAGTGGTCCAGAGACCAGCAGGATGGAGACAGTGGTCCAGAGACCAGCAGGATGGAGACAGTGGTCCAGAGACCATCAGGATGGAGACAGTGGTCCAGAGACCATCAGGGGGGAGACAGTGGACCAGAGACCAGCAGGATGGAGACAGTGGTCCAGAGACCAGCAGGGTGGAGACAGTGGTCCAGAGACCAGCAGGATGGAGACAGTGGTCCAGAGACCAGCAGCAGGATGGAGACAGTGGTCCAGAGACCAGCAGGGTGGAGACAGTGGTCCAGAGACCAGCAGGATGGAGACAGTGGTCCAGAGACCAGCAGCAGGATGGAGACAGTGGTCCAGAGACCAGCAGCAGGATGGAGACAGTGGTCCAGAGACCAGCAGGATGGAGACAGTGGTCCAGAGACCATCAGGATGGAGACAGTGGTCCAGAGACCAGCAGGGTGGAGACAGTGGTCCAGAGACCAGCAGGATGGAGACAGTGGTCCAGAGACCATCAGGGGGGAGACAGTGGACCAGAGACCAGCAGGATGGAGACAGTGGTACAGAGACCAGCAGGGTGGAGACAGGGGTCCAGAGACCAGCAGCAGGATGGAGACAGTAGTCCAGAGACCAGCAGGATGGAGACAGTGGTCCAGAGACAAGCAGCAGGATGGAGACAGTGGTCCAGAGACCAGAAGGATGGAGACAGTGGTCCAGAGACCAGAAGGATGGAGACAGTGGTCCAGAGACCAGCAGGATGGAGACAGTGGTCCAGAGACCAGCGGGATGGAGACAGTAGTCCAGAGACCAGCAGGATGGAGACAGTGGTCCAGAGACCAGCAGGATGGAGACAGTGGTCCAGAGACCAGCAAGGTGGAGACAGTGGTCCAGAGACCAGCAGCAGGGTGGAGACAGTGGTCCAGAGACCAGCAGGATGGAGACAGTGGTCCAGAGACCAGCAGGGTGGAGACAGTGGTCCAGAGACCAGCAGGATGGAGACAGTGGTCCAGAGACCAGCAGGGTGGAGACAGTGGTCCAGAGACCAGCAGCAGGGTGGAGACAGTGGTCCAGAGACCAGCAGGGTGGAGACAGTGGTCCAGAGACCAGCAGGATGGAGACAGTGGTCCAGAGACCAGCAAGGGGGAGACAGTGGTCCAGAGACCAGAAGGATGGAGACAGTGGTCCAGAGACCAGAAGGATGGAGACAGTGGTCCAGAGACCATCAGGATGGAGACAGTGGTCCAGAGACCAGCAGGATGGAGACAGTGGTCCAGAGACCAGCAGGATGGAGACATTGGTCCAGAGACCATCAGGATGGAGAAAGTGGTCCAGATACCAGCAGGATGGAGACAGTGGTCCAGAGACCTGCAGGATGGAGACAGTGGTCCAGAGACCAGCAGCAGGGTGGAGACAGTGGTCCAGAGACCAGCAGCAGGGTGGAGACAGTGGTCCAAAGACCAGCAGGATGGAGACATTGGTCCAGAGACCAGCAGGGTGGAGACAGTGGTCCAGAGACCAGCAGGGTGGAGACAGTGGTCCAGAGACCAGCAGCAGGGTGGAGACAGTGGTCCAGAGACCAGCAGCAGGGTGGAGACAGTGGTCCAGTGACCAGCAGCAGGATGGAGACAGTGGTCCAGAGACCAGCAGGATGGAGACAGTGGTCCAGAGACCAGCAGGGTGGAGACAGTGGTCCAGAGACCATCAGGGGGGAGACAGTGGACCAGAGACCAGCAGGATGGAGACAGTGGTCCAGAGACCAGCAGCAGGATGGAGACAGTGGTCCAGAGTCCAGCAGGATGGAGACAGTGGTCCAGAGACCAGCAGGGTGGAGACAGTGGTCCAGAGACCAGCAGGATGGAGACAGTGGTCCAGAGACCAGCAGGGTGGAGACAGTGGTCCAGAGACCAGCAGCAGGATGGAGACAGTGGTCCAGAGACCAGCAGGATGGAGACAGTGGTCCAGAGACCAGCAGGATGGAGACAGTGGTCCAGAGACCAGCAGGGTGGAGACAGTGGTCCAGAGACCAGCAGGGTGGAGACAGTGGTCCAGAGACCAGCAGGATGGAGACAGTGGTCCAGAGACCATCAGGGGGGAGACAGTGGACCAGAGACCAGCAGGATGGAGACAGTGGTCCAGAGACCATCAGGGTGGAGACAGTGGTCCAGAGACCAGCAGGATGGAGACAGTGGTCCAGAGACCAGCAGCAGGATGGAGACAGTGGTCCAGAGACCAGCAGCAGGATGGAGACAGTGGTCCAGAGACCAGTAGGGTTGAGACAGTGGTCCAGAGACCAGCAGGATGGAGACAGTGGTCCAGAGACCAGCAGGGTGGAGACAGGGGTCCAGAGACCAGCAGCAGGATGGAGACCGTAGTCCAGAGACCAGCAGGATGGAGACAGTGGTCCAGAGACCAGCAGCAGGATGGAGACAGTAGTCCAGAGACCAGCAGGATGGAGACAGTGGTCCAGAGACCAGCAGCAGGATGGAGACAGTAGTCCAGAGACCAGCAGGATGGAGACAGTGGTCCAGAGACCAGCAGGATGGAGACAGTGGTCCAGAGACCAGCAGGATGGAGACAGTGGTCCAGAGACAAGCAGGATGGAGACAGTGGTCAAGAGACCAGCAGCAGGATGGAGACAGTAATCCAGAGACCAGCAGGATGGAGACAGTGGTCCAGAGACCAGCAGGGTGGAGACAGTGGTCCAGAGACCAGCAGGGGGGAGACAGTGGTCCAGAGACCAGCAGGATGGAGACAGTGGTCCAGAGACCAGCAGGGTGGAGACAGTGGTCCAGAGACCAGTAGGGGGGAGACAGTGGTCCAGAGACCATCAGGATGGAGACAGTGGTCCAGAGACCAGCAGGGTGGAGACAGTGGTCCAGAGACCAGCAGGGTGGAGACAGTGGTCCAGAGACCAGCAGCAGGGTGGAGACAGTGGTCCAGAGACCAGCAGGGTGGAGACAGTGGTCCAGAGACCAGCAGGGTGGAGACAGTGGTCCAGAGACCAGCAGCACGGTGGAGACAGTGGTCCAGAGACCAGCAGGGTGGAGACAGTGGTCCAGAGACCAGCAGGATGGAGACAGTGGTCCAGAGACCAGCAGGGTGGAGACAGTGGTCCAGAGACCAGCAGCAGGATGGAGACAGTGGTCCAGAGACCAGCAGGATGGAGACAGTGGTCCAGAGACCAGCAGGATGGAGACAGTGGTCCAGAGACCAGCAGCAGGATGGAGACAGTGGTCCAGAGACCAGCAGCAGGATGGAGACAGTGGTCGAGAGACCAGCAGGATGGAGACAGTGGTCCAGAGACCAGCAGCAGGATGGAGACAGTGGTCCAGAGACCATCAGGGTTGAGACAGTGGTCCAGAGACCAGCAGCTGGATGGAGACAGTGGTCCAGAGACCAGCAGCAGGATGGAGACAGTGGTCCAGAGACCAGCAGCAGGATGGAGACAGTGGTCCAGAGACCAGCAGCAGGGTGGAGACAGTGGTCCAGAGACCAGCAGCAGGATGGAGACAGTGGTCCAGAGACCAGCAGGATGGAGACAGTGGTCCAGAGACCAGCAGGGGGGAGACAGTGGTCCAGAGACCAGCAGCAGGGTGGAAACAGTGGTCCAGAGACCAGCAGCAGGATGGAGACAGTGGTCCAGAGACCAGAAGGATGGAGACAGTGGTCCAGAGACCAGCAGGATGGAGACAGTGGTCCAGAGACCAGCAGGATGGAGACAGTGGTCCAGAGACCATCAGGATGGAGACAGTGGTCCAGAGACCAGCAGGGGGGAGACAGTGGTCCAGAGACCAGCAGCAGGATGGAGACAGTGGTCCAGAGACCAGAAGGATGGAGACAGTGGTCCAGAGACCAGCAGGATGGAGACAGTGGTCCAGAGACCAGCAGGATGGAGACAGTGGTCCAGAGACCATCAGGATGGAGACAGTGGTCCAGAGACCAGCAGGATGGAGACAGTGGTCCAGAGACCAGCCGCAGGGTGGAGACAGTGGTCCAGAGACCAGCAGGATGGAGACAGTGGTCCAGAGACCATCAGGATGGAGACAGTGGTCCAGAGACCAGCAGGATGGAGACAGTGGTCCAGAGACCAGCAGGATGGAGACAGTGGTCCAGAGACCAGCAGGATGGAGACAGTGGTCCAGAGACCAGCAGGATGGAGACATTGGTCCAGAGACCCGCAGCAGGGTGGAGACAGTGGTCCAGAGACCAGCAGCAGGATGGAGACAGTGGTCCAAAGACCAGCAGGATGGAGACAGTGGTCCAGAGACCAGCAGGGTGGAGACAGTGGTCCAGAGACCATCAGGATGGAGAAAGTGGTCCAGATACCAGCAGGATGGAGACAGTGGTCCAGAGACCAGCAGGATGGAGACAGTGGTCCAGAGACCAGCAGCAGGGTGGAGACAGTGGTCCAGAGACCAGCAGCAGGATGGAGACAGTGGTCCAAAGACCAGCAGGATGGAGACAGTGGTCCAGAGACCAGCAGGGTGGAGACAGTGGTCCAGAGACCAGCAGGGTGGAGACAGTGGTCCAGAGACCAGCAGCAGGATGGAGACAGTGGTCCAGAGACCAGCAGGATGGAGACAGTGGTCCAGAGACCAGCAGGGTGGAGACAGTGGTCCAGAGACCAGCAGGATGGAGACACTGGTCCAGAGACCAGCAGGGTGGAGACAGTGGTCCAGAGACCAGCAGCAGGATGGAGACAGTGGTCCAGAGACCAGCAGGATGGAGACAGTGGTCCAGAGACCATCAGGGTGGAGACAGTGGTCCAGAGACCAGCAGGATGGAGACAGTGGTCCAGAGACCATCAGGGGGGAGACAGTGGTCCAGAGACCAGCAGGATGGAGACAGTGGTCCAGAGACCATCAGGGGGGAGACAGTGGACCAGAGACCAGCAGGGGGGAGACAGTGGACCAGAGACCAGCAGGATGGAGACAGTGGTCCAGAGACCATCAGGGGGGAGACAGTGGACCAGAGACCAGCAGGATGGAGACAGTGGTCCAGAGACCAGCAGCAGGATGGAGACAGTGGTCCAGAGACCAGCAGGGTGGAGACAGTGGTCCAGAGACCATCAGGGTGGAGACAGTGGTCCAGAGACCAGCAGGATGGAGACAGTGGTCCAGAGACCAGCAGCAGGATGGAGACAGTGGTCCAGAGACCAGCAGCAGGATGGAGACAGTGGTCCAGAGACCAGTAGGGTTGAGACAGTGGTCCAGAGACCAGCAGGATGGAGACAGTGGTCCAGAGACCAGCAGGATGGAGACAGTGGTCCAGAGACCAGCAGGGTGGAGACAGTGGTCCAGAGACCAGCAGGATGGAGACAGTGGTCCAGAGACCATCAGGGGGGAGACAGTGGACCAGAGACCAGCAGGATGGAGACAGTGGTCCAGAGACCAGCAGGGTGGAGACAGGGGTCCAGAGACCAGCAGCAGGATGGAGACAGTAGTCCAGAGACCAGCAGGATGGAGACAGTGGTCCAGAGACCAGCAGCAGGATGGAGACAGTAGTCCAGAGACCAGCAGGATGGAGACAGTGGTCCAGAGACCAGCAGCAGGATGGAGACAGTAGTCCAGAGACCAGCAGGATGGAGACAGTGGTCCAGAGACCAGCAGGGTGGAGACAGTGGTCCAGAGACCAGCAGCAGGGTGGAGACAGTGGTCCAGAGACCAGCAGGGTGGAGACAGTGGTCCAGAGACCAGCAGGATGGAGACAGTGGTCCAGAGACCAGCAAGGGGGAGACAGTGGTCCAGAGACCAGAAGGATGGAGACAGTGGTCCAGAGACCAGAAGGATGGAGACAGTGGTCCAGAGACCATCAGGATGGAGACAGTGGTCCAGAGACCAGCAGGATGGAGACAGTGGTCCAGAGACCAGCAGGATGGAGACATTGGTCCAGAGACCATCAGGATGGAGAAAGTGGTCCAGATACCAGCAGGATGGAGACAGTGGTCCAGAGACCTGCAGGATGGAGACAGTGGTCCAGAGACCAGCAGCAGGGTGGAGACAGTGGTCCAGAGACCAGCAGCAGGGTGGAGACAGTGGTCCAAAGACCAGCAGGATGGAGACATTGGTCCAGAGACCAGCAGGGTGGAGACAGTGGTCCAGAGACCAGCAGGGTGGAGACAGTGGTCCAGAGACCAGCAGCAGGGTGGAGACAGTGGTCCAGAGACCAGCAGCAGGGTGGAGACAGTGGTCCAGTGACCAGCAGCAGGATGGAGACAGTGGTCCAGAGACCAGCAGGATGGAGACAGTGGTCCAGAGACCAGCAGGGTGGAGACAGTGGTCCAGAGACCATCAGGGGGGAGACAGTGGACCAGAGACCAGCAGGATGGAGACAGTGGTCCAGAGACCAGCAGCAGGATGGAGACAGTGGTCCAGAGTCCAGCAGGATGGAGACAGTGGTCCAGAGACCAGCAGGGTGGAGACAGTGGTCCAGAGACCAGCAGGATGGAGACAGTGGTCCAGAGACCAGCAGGGTGGAGACAGTGGTCCAGAGACCAGCAGCAGGATGGAGACAGTGGTCCAGAGACCAGCAGGATGGAGACAGTGGTCCAGAGACCAGCAGGATGGAGACAGTGGTCCAGAGACCAGCAGGGTGGAGACAGTGGTCCAGAGACCAGCAGGGTGGAGACAGTGGTCCAGAGACCAGCAGGATGGAGACAGTGGTCCAGAGACCATCAGGGGGGAGACAGTGGACCAGAGACCAGCAGGATGGAGACAGTGGTCCAGAGACCATCAGGGTGGAGACAGTGGTCCAGAGACCAGCAGGATGGAGACAGTGGTCCAGAGACCAGCAGCAGGATGGAGACAGTGGTCCAGAGACCAGCAGCAGGATGGAGACAGTGGTCCAGAGACCAGTAGGGTTGAGACAGTGGTCCAGAGACCAGCAGGATGGAGACAGTGGTCCAGAGACCAGCAGGGTGGAGACAGGGGTCCAGAGACCAGCAGCAGGATGGAGACCGTAGTCCAGAGACCAGCAGGATGGAGACAGTGGTCCAGAGACCAGCAGCAGGATGGAGACAGTAGTCCAGAGACCAGCAGGATGGAGACAGTGGTCCAGAGACCAGCAGCAGGATGGAGACAGTAGTCCAGAGACCAGCAGGATGGAGACAGTGGTCCAGAGACCAGCAGGATGGAGACAGTGGTCCAGAGACCAGCAGGATGGAGACAGTGGTCCAGAGACAAGCAGGATGGAGACAGTGGTCAAGAGACCAGCAGCAGGATGGAGACAGTAATCCAGAGACCAGCAGGATGGAGACAGTGGTCCAGAGACCAGCAGGGTGGAGACAGTGGTCCAGAGACCAGCAGGGGGGAGACAGTGGTCCAGAGACCAGCAGGATGGAGACAGTGGTCCAGAGACCAGCAGGGTGGAGACAGTGGTCCAGAGACCAGTAGGGGGGAGACAGTGGTCCAGAGACCATCAGGATGGAGACAGTGGTCCAGAGACCAGCAGGGTGGAGACAGTGGTCCAGAGACCAGCAGGGTGGAGACAGTGGTCCAGAGACCAGCAGCAGGGTGGAGACAGTGGTCCAGAGACCAGCAGGGTGGAGACAGTGGTCCAGAGACCAGCAGGGTGGAGACAGTGGTCCAGAGACCAGCAGCACGGTGGAGACAGTGGTCCAGAGACCAGCAGGGTGGAGACAGTGGTCCAGAGACCAGCAGGATGGAGACAGTGGTCCAGAGACCAGCAGGGTGGAGACAGTGGTCCAGAGACCAGCAGCAGGATGGAGACAGTGGTCCAGAGACCAGCAGGATGGAGACAGTGGTCCAGAGACCAGCAGGATGGAGACAGTGGTCCAGAGACCAGCAGCAGGATGGAGACAGTGGTCCAGAGACCAGCAGCAGGATGGAGACAGTGGTCGAGAGACCAGCAGGATGGAGACAGTGGTCCAGAGACCAGCAGCAGGATGGAGACAGTGGTCCAGAGACCATCAGGGTTGAGACAGTGGTCCAGAGACCAGCAGCTGGATGGAGACAGTGGTCCAGAGACCAGCAGCAGGATGGAGACAGTGGTCCAGAGACCAGCAGCAGGATGGAGACAGTGGTCCAGAGACCAGCAGCAGGGTGGAGACAGTGGTCCAGAGACCAGCAGCAGGATGGAGACAGTGGTCCAGAGACCAGCAGGATGGAGACAGTGGTCCAGAGACCAGCAGGGGGGAGACAGTGGTCCAGAGACCAGCAGCAGGGTGGAAACAGTGGTCCAGAGACCAGCAGCAGGATGGAGACAGTGGTCCAGAGACCAGAAGGATGGAGACAGTGGTCCAGAGACCAGCAGGATGGAGACAGTGGTCCAGAGACCAGCAGGATGGAGACAGTGGTCCAGAGACCATCAGGATGGAGACAGTGGTCCAGAGACCAGCAGGGGGGAGACAGTGGTCCAGAGACCAGCAGCAGGATGGAGACAGTGGTCCAGAGACCAGAAGGATGGAGACAGTGGTCCAGAGACCAGCAGGATGGAGACAGTGGTCCAGAGACCAGCAGGATGGAGACAGTGGTCCAGAGACCATCAGGATGGAGACAGTGGTCCAGAGACCAGCAGGATGGAGACAGTGGTCCAGAGACCAGCCGCAGGGTGGAGACAGTGGTCCAGAGACCAGCAGGATGGAGACAGTGGTCCAGAGACCATCAGGATGGAGACAGTGGTCCAGAGACCAGCAGGATGGAGACAGTGGTCCAGAGACCAGCAGGATGGAGACAGTGGTCCAGAGACCAGCAGGATGGAGACAGTGGTCCAGAGACCAGCAGGATGGAGACATTGGTCCAGAGACCAGCAGCAGGGTGGAGACAGTGGTCCAGAGACCAGCAGCAGGATGGAGACAGTGGTCCAAAGACCAGCAGGATGGAGACAGTGGTCCAGAGACCAGCAGGGTGGAGACAGTGGTCCAGAGACCATCAGGATGGAGAAAGTGGTCCAGATACCAGCAGGATGGAGACAGTGGTCCAGAGACCAGCAGGATGGAGACAGTGGTCCAGAGACCAGCAGCAGGGTGGAGACAGTGGTCCAGAGACCAGCAGCAGGATGGAGACAGTGGTCCAAAGACCAGCAGGATGGAGACAGTGGTCCAGAGACCAGCAGGGTGGAGACAGTGGTCCAGAGACCAGCAGGGTGGAGACAGTGGTCCAGAGACCAGCAGCAGGATGGAGACAGTGGTCCAGAGACCAGCAGGATGGAGACAGTGGTCCAGAGACCAGCAGGGTGGAGACAGTGGTCCAGAGACCAGCAGGATGGAGACACTGGTCCAGAGACCAGCAGGGTGGAGACAGTGGTCCAGAGACCAGCAGCAGGATGGAGACAGTGGTCCAGAGACCAGCAGGATGGAGACAGTGGTCCAGAGACCATCAGGGTGGAGACAGTGGTCCAGAGACCAGCAGGATGGAGACAGTGGTCCAGAGACCATCAGGGGGGAGACAGTGGTCCAGAGACCAGCAGGATGGAGACAGTGGTCCAGAGACCATCAGGGGGGAGACAGTGGACCAGAGACCAGCAGGGGGGAGACAGTGGACCAGAGACCAGCAGGATGGAGACAGTGGTCCAGAGACCATCAGGGGGGAGACAGTGGACCAGAGACCAGCAGGATGGAGACAGTGGTCCAGAGACCAGCAGCAGGATGGAGACAGTGGTCCAGAGACCAGCAGGGTGGAGACAGTGGTCCAGAGACCATCAGGGTGGAGACAGTGGTCCAGAGACCAGCAGGATGGAGACAGTGGTCCAGAGACCAGCAGCAGGATGGAGACAGTGGTCCAGAGACCAGCAGCAGGATGGAGACAGTGGTCCAGAGACCAGTAGGGTTGAGACAGTGGTCCAGAGACCAGCAGGATGGAGACAGTGGTCCAGAGACCAGCAGGATGGAGACAGTGGTCCAGAGACCAGCAGGGTGGAGACAGTGGTCCAGAGACCAGCAGGATGGAGACAGTGGTCCAGAGACCATCAGGGGGGAGACAGTGGACCAGAGACCAGCAGGATGGAGACAGTGGTCCAGAGACCAGCAGGGTGGAGACAGGGGTCCAGAGACCAGCAGCAGGATGGAGACAGTAGTCCAGAGACCAGCAGGATGGAGACAGTGGTCCAGAGACCAGCAGCAGGATGGAGACAGTAGTCCAGAGACCAGCAGGATGGAGACAGTGGTCCAGAGACCAGCAGCAGGATGGAGACAGTAGTCCAGAGACCAGCAGGATGGAGACAGTGGTCCAGAGACCAGCAGGATGGAGACAGTGGTCCAGAGACAAGCAGGATGGAGACAGTGGTCAAGAGACCAGCAGCAGGATGGAGACAGTGGTCCAGAGACCAGCAGGATGGAGACAGTGGTCCAGAGACAAGCAGGATGCAGACAGTGGTCAAGAGACCAGCAGCAGGATGGAGACAGTGGTCCAGAGACCAGCAGGATGGAGACAGTGGTCCAGAGACCAGCAGGGTGGAGACAGTGGTCCAGAGACCAGCAGGGGGGAGACAGTGGTCCAGAGACCAGCAGGATGGAGACAGTGGTCCAGAGACCAGCAGGGTGGAGACAGTGGTCCAGAGACCAGCAGGGGGGAGACAGTGGTCCAGAGACCATCAGGATGGAGACCGTGGTCCAGAGACCAGCAGGGTGGAGACAGTGGTCCAGAGACCAGCAGGGTGGAGACAGTGGTCCAGAGACCAGCAGCAGGGTGGAGACAGTGGTCCAGAGACCAGCAGGGTGGAGACAGTGGTCCAGAGACCAGCAGGGTGGAGACAGTGGTCCAGAGACCAGCAGGGTGGAGACAGTGGTCCAGAGACCAGCAGCAGGGTGGAGACAGTGGTCCAGAGACCAGCAGGGTGGAGACAGTGGTCCAGAGACCAGCAGGATGGAGACAGTGGTCCAGAGACCAGCAGGGTGGAGACCGTGGTCCAGAGACCAGCAGCAGGATGGAGACAGTGGTCCAGAGACCAGTAGGATGGAGACAGTGGTCCAGAGACCAGCAGGATGGAGACAGTGGTCCAGAGACCAGCAGCAGGATGGAGACAGTGGTCCAGAGACCAGCAGCAGGATGGAGACAGTGGTCGAGAGACATGCAGGATGGAGACAGTGGTCCAGAGACCAGCAGCAGGATGGAGACAGTGGTCCAGAGACCATCAGGGTGGAGACAGTGGTCCAGAGACCAGCAGCTGGATGGAGACAGTGGTCCAGAGACCAGCAGCAGGATGGAGACAGTGGTCCAGAGACCAGCAGGATGGAGACAGTGGTCCAGAGACCAGCAGCAGGGTGGAGACAGTGGTCCAGAGACCAGCAGCAGGGTGGAGACAGTGGTCCAGAGACCAGCAGCAGGGTGGAGACAGTGGTCCAGAGACCAGCAGGATGGAGACAGTGGTCCAGAGACCAGCAGGGTGGAGACAGTGGTCCAGAGACCAGCAGCAGGGTGGAGACAGTGGTCCAGAGACCAGCAGGATGGAGACAGTGGTCCAGAGACCAGCAGGATGGAGACAGTGGTCCAGAGACCAGCAGGATGGAGACAGTGGTCCAGAGACCAGCAGGATGGAGACAGTGGTCCAGAGACCAGCAGGATGGAGACAGTGGTCCAGAGACCATCAGGATGGAGACAGTGGTCCAGAGACCAGCAGGAAGGAGACAGTGGTCCAGAGACGAGCAGCAGGACGGAGACAGTGGTCCAGAGACCAGCAGCAGGATGGAGACAGTGGTCCAGAGACCAGCAGGATGGAGACAGTGGTCCAGAGACCAGCAGCAGGGTGGAGACAGTGGTCCAGAGACCAGCAGGGGGGAGACAGTGGTCCAGAGACCAGCAGGGGGGAGAAAGTGGTCCAGAGACCAGCAGCAGGGTGGATACAGTGGTCCAGAGACCAGAAGGATGGAGACAGTGGTCCAGAGACCAGCAGGGTGGAGACAGTGGTCCAGAGACCAGCAGCAGGATGGAGACAGTGGTCCAGAGACCAGCAGGAGGGAGACAGTGGTCCAGAGACCAGCAGGATGGAGACAGTGGTCCAGAGACCAGCAGCAGGATGGAGACAGTGGTCCAGAGACCAGCAGGATGGAGACAGTGGTCCAGAGACCAGCAGCAGGATGGAGACAGTGGTCCAGAGACCAGCAGCAGGATGGAGACAGTGGTCCAGAGACCAGCAGCAGGATGGAGACAGTGGTCCAGAGACCAGTAGGGTTGAGACAGTGGTCCAGAGACCAGCAGGATGGAGACAGTGGTCCAGAGACCAGCAGGATGGAGACAGTGGTCCAGAGACCAGCAGCAGGATGGAGACAGTGGTCCAGAGACCAGCAGGATGGAGACAGTGGTCCAGAGACCAGCAGGGTGGAGACAGTGGTCCAGAGACCAGCAGGATGGAGACAGTGGTCCAGAGACCAGCAGGGTGGAGACAGTGGTCCAGAGACCAGCAGGATGGAGACAGTGGTCCAGAGACCAGCAGGGTGGAGACAGTGGTCCAGAGACCAGCAGGATGGAGACAGTGGTCCAGAGACCAGTAGGGTTGAGACAGTGGTCCAGAGACCAGCAGGATGGAGACAGTGGTCCAGAGACCAGCAGGATGGAGACAGTGGTCCAGAGACCAGCAGGATGGAGACAGTGGTCCAGAGACCAGCAGGATGGAGACAGTGGACCAGAGACCAGCAGCAGGATGGAGACAGTGGTCCAGAGACCAGCAGGATGGAGACAGTGGTCCAGAGACCAGCAGGATGGAGACAGTAGTCCAGAGACCAGCAGGATGGAGACAGTGGTCCAGAGACCAGCAGGATGGAGACAGTGGTCAAGAGACCAGCAGCAGGATGGGGACAGTGGTCCAGAGACCAGCAGCAGGATGGAGACAGTGGTCCAGAGACCAGCAGGGTGGAGACAGTGGTCCAGAGACCAGCAGGATGGAGACAGTGGTCCAGAGACCAGCAGGATGGAGACAGTGGTCCAGAGACCAGCAGGATGGAGACAGTGGTCCAGAGACCAGCAGGATGGAGACAGTGGTCCAGAGACCAGCAGCAGGATGGAGACAGTGGTCCAGAGACCAGCAGGGTTGAGACAGTGGTCCAGAGACCAGCAGCAGGATGGAGACAGTGGTCCAGAGACCAGCAGGGTGGAGACAGTGGTCCAGAGACCAGCAGGATGGAGACAGTGGTCCAGAGACCAGCAGGATGGAGACAGTGGTCCAGAGACCAGCAGGATGGAGACAGTGGTCCAGAGACCAGCAGGATGGAGACAGTGGTCCAGAGACCAGCAGGATGGAGACCGTGGTCCAGAGACCAGCAGGATGGAGACAGTGGTCCAGAGATCAGCAGGATGGAGACAGTGGTCCAGAGACCAGCAGGATGGAGACAGTGGTCCAGTGACCAGCAGCAGGGTGGAGACAGTGGTCCAGAGACCAGGAGGGTGTAGACAGTGGTCCAGAGACCAGCAGGGTGGAGACAGTGGTCCAGAGACCAGCAGGGTGGAGACAGTGGTCCAGAGACCAGCAGGGTGGAGACAGTGGTCCAGAGACCAGCAGGATGGAGACAGTGGTCCAGAGACCAGCAGCTGGATGGAGACAGTGGTCCAGAGACCAGCAGGGTGGAGACAGTGGTCCAGAGACCAGCAGGGTGGAGACAGTGGTCCAGAGACCATCAGGATGGAGACAGTGGTCCAGAGACCAGCAGCAGGATGGAGACAGTGGTCCAGAGACCAGCAGGGTGGAGACAGTGGACCAGAGACCAGCAGGGTTGAGACAGTGGTCCAGAGACCATCAGGATGGAGACAGTGGTCCAGAGACCAGCAGGGGGGAGACAGTGGTCCAGAGACCATCAGGATGGAGACAGTGGTCCAGAGACCAGCAGGGTGGAGACAGTGGTCCAGAGACCAGCAGCAGGATGGAGACAGTGGTCCAGAGACCAGCAGGATGGAGACAGTGGTCCAGAGACCAGCAGGATGGAGACAGTGGTCCAGAGACCAGCAGGGTGGAGACAGTGGTCCAGTGACCAGCAGGGTGGAGACAGTGGTCCTGAGACCAGGAGGATGGAGACAGTGATCCAGAGACCAGCAGGGTGGAGACAGTGGTCCAGAGACCAGCAGGGTGGAGACAGTGGTCCAGTGACCAGCAGGGTTGAGACAGTGGTCCAGTGACCAGCAGGATGGAGACAGTGGTCCAGTGACCAGCAGGGTTGAGACAGTGGTCCAGAGACCAGCAGGGTGGAGACAGTGGTCCAGACACCAGCAGGATGGAGACAGTGGTCCAGTGACCAGCAGGGTTGAGACAGTGGTCCAGAGACCAGCAGGGTGGAGACAGTGGTCCAGTCACCAGCAGGGTGGAGACAGTGGTCCAGTGACCAGCAGGGTGGAGACAGTGGTCCAGAGACCAGCAGCAGGATGGAGACAGTGGTCCAGTGACCAGCAGGGTGGAGACAGTGGTCCAGAGACCAGCAGGATGGAGACCGTGGTCCAGAGACCAGCAGCAGGGTGGAGACAGTGGTCCAGAGACCAGCAGGATGGAGACCGTGGTCCAGAGACCAGCAGCAGGGTGGAGACAGTGGTCCAGTGACCAGCAGGGTGGAGACAGTGGTCCAGAGACCAGCAGGGTGGAGACAGTGGTCCAGAGACCAGCAGGATGGAGACAGTGGTCCAGAGACCAGCAGCAGGATGGAGACAGTGGTCCAGTGACCAGCAGGGTGGAGACAGTGGTCCAGAGACCAGCAGGATGGAGACCGTGGTCCAGAGACCAGCAGCAGGGTGGAGACAGTGGTCCAGAGACCAGCAGGATGGAGACAGTGGTCCAGAGACCAGCAGGATGGAGACAGTGGTCCAGAGACCAGCAGGATGGAGACAGTGGTCCAGAGACCAGCAGCAGGATGGAGACAGTGGTCCAGAGACCAGCAGGATGGAGACCGTGGTCCAGAGACCAGCAGGATGGAGACAGTGGTCCAGAGACCAGCAGGATGGAGACAGTGGTCCAGAGACCAGCAGCAGGATGGAGACAGTGGTCCAGTGACCAGCAGGGTGGAGACAGTGGTCCAGAGACCAGCAGGATGGAGACCGTGGTCCAGAGACCAGCAGCAGGGTGGAGACAGTGGTCCAGAGACCAGCAGGATGGAGACAGTGGTCCAGTGACCAGCAGGATGGAGACAGTGGTCCAGAGACCAGCAGGATGGAGACAGTGGTCCAGAGACCAGCAGGATGGAGACAGTGATCCAGAGACCAGCAGGATGGAGACAGTGGTCCAGTGACCAGCAGGGTGGAGACAGTGGTCCAGTGACCAGCAGGATGGAGACAGTGGTCCAGAGACCAGCAGGATGTAGACAGTGGTCCAGAGACCAGCAGGGTGGAGACAGTGGTCCAGTGACCAGCAGCAGGATGGAGACAGTGGTCCAGAGACCAGGAGGATGGAGACAGTGGTCCAGAGACCAGCAGCAGGATGGAGACAGTGGTCCAGAGACCAGCAGGATGGAGACAGTGGTCCAGAGACCAGCAGGGTGGAGACAGTGGTCCAGAGACCAGCAGGGTGGAGACAGAGGTCCAGAGACCAGCAGGATGGAGACAGTGGTCCAGAGACCAGCAGGGTGGAGACAGTGGTCCAGAGACCAGCAGGATGGAGACAGTGGTCCAGAGACCAGCAGGATGGAGACAGTGGTCCAGAGACCAGCAGGGTGGACACAGTGGTCCAGAGACCAGCAGCAGGATGGAGACAGTGGTCCAGAGACCAGCAGCAGGATGGAGACAGTGGTCCAGAGACCAGCAGGGTGGAGACAGTGGTCCAGAGACCAGCAGCAGGATGGAGACAGTGGTCCAGAGACCAGCAGCAGGGTGGAGACAGTGGTCCAGAGACCAGCAGGATGGAGACAGTGTTCCAGAGACCAGCAGGGTGGAGACAGTGGTCCAGAGACCAGCAGGGTGGAGACAGTGGTCCAGAGACCAGCAGCAGGATGGAGACAGTGGTCCAGAGACCAGCAGCAGGATGGAGACAGTGGTCCAGAGACCAGCAGCAGGATGGAGACAGTGGTCCAGAGACCAGCAGCAGGATGGAGACAGTGGTCCAGAGACCAGCAGGGTGGAGACAGTGGTCCAGAGACCAGCAGGGTGGAGACAGTGGTCCAGAGACCAGCAGGGTGGAGACAGTGGTCCAGAGACCAGCAGGGTGGAGACAGTGGTCCAGAGACCAGCAGCAGGATGGAGACAGTGGTCCAGAGACCAGCAGGGTGGAGACAGTGGTCCAGAGACCAGCAGGATGGAGACAGTGGTCCAGAGACCAGCAGGGTGGAGACAGTGGTCCAGAGACCAGCAGGGTGGAGACAGTGGTCCAGAGACCAGCAGCAGGATGGAGACAGTGGTCCAGAGACCAGCAGGGTGGAGACAGTGGTCCAGAGACCAGCAGGGTGGAGACAGTGGTCCAGAGACCAGCAGGGTGGAGACAGTGGTCCAGAGACCAGCAGGGTGGAGACAGTGGTCCAGTGACCAGCAGGGTGGAGACAGTGGTCCAGTGACCAGCAGGATGGAGACAGTGGTCCAGTGACCAGCAGGGTGGAGACAGTGGTCCAGAGACCAGCAGGGTGGAGACAGTGGTCCAGAGACCAGCAGCAGGGTGGAGACAGTGGTCCAGAGACCAGCAGGGTGGAGACAGTGGTCCAGTGACCAGCAGGATGGAGACAGTGGTCCAGTGACCAGCAGGGTGGAGACAGTGGTCCAGAGACCAGCAGGGTGGAGACAGTGGTCCAGAGACCAGCAGCAGGGTGGAGACAGTGGTCCGGAGACCAGCAGGGTGGAGACAGTGGTCCACAGACCAGCAGGGTGGAGACAGTGGTCCAGAGACAAGCAGGATGGAGACAGTGGTCCAGAGACCAGCAGGATGGAGACAGTGGTCCAGAGACCAGCAGCAGGATGGAGACAGTGGTCCAGAGACCAGCAGGGTGGAGACAGTGGTCCAGAGACCAGCAGGGTGGAGACAGTGGTCCAGAGACAAGCAGGATGGAGACAGTGGTCCAGAGACCAGCAGCAGGGTGGAGACAGTGGTCCAGAGACCAGCAGGGTGGAGACAGTGGTCCAGAGACCAGCAGGGTGGAGACAGTGGTCCAGAGACCAGCAGCAGGATGGAGACAGTGGTCCAGAGACCAGCAGCAGGATGGAGACAGTGGTCCAGAGACCAGCAGGATGGAGACAGTGGTCCAGAGACCAGCAGCAGGATGGAGACAGTGGTCCAGAGACCAGCAGCAGGATGGAGACAGTGGTCCAGAGACCAGCAGCAGGACGGAGACAGTGGTCCAGACACCAGCAACAGGGTGGAGACAGTGGTCCAGAGACCAGCAGGGTGGAGACAGTGGTCCAGTGACCAGCAGGGTGGAGACAGTGGTCCAGAGACCAGCAGGGTGGAGACAGTGGTCCAGAGACCAGCAGCAGGGTGGAGACAGTGGTCCAGAGACCAGCAGGGTGGAGACAGTGGTCCAGAGACCAGCAGGGTGGAGACAGTGGTCCAGAGACAAGCAGGATGGAGACAGTGGTCCAGAGACCAGCAGGATGGAGACAGTGGTCCAGAGACCAGCAGCAGGATGGAGACAGTGGTCCAGAGACAAGCAGGATGGAGACAGTGGTCCAGAGACCAGCAGGGTAGAGACAGTGGTCCAGAGACCAGCAGGATGGAGACAGTGGTCCACAGACCAGCAGGGTGGAGACAGTGGTCCAGAGACAAGCAGGATGGAGACAGTGGTCCAGAGACCAGCAGGATGGAGACAGTGGTCCAGAGACCAGCAGCAGGATGGAGACAGTGGTCCAGAGACCAGCAGCAGGATGGAGACAGTGGTCCAGAGACCAGCAGGGTGGAGACAGTGGTCCAGAGACCAGCAGCAGGATGGAGACAGTGGTCCAGAGACAAGCAGGATGGAGACAGTGGTCCAGAGACCAGCAGGGTGGAGACAGTGGTCCAGAGACAAGCAGGATGGAGACAGTGGTCCAGAGACCAGCAGGGTAGAGACAGTGGTCCAGAGACCAGCAGGATGGAGACAGTGGTCCACAGACCAGCAGGGTGGAGACAGTGGTCCAGAGACAAGCAGGATGGAGACAGTGGTCCAGAGACCAGCAGGATGGAGACAGTGGTCCAGAGACAAGCAGGATGGAGACAGTGGTCCAGAGACCAGCAGGGTGGAGACAGTGGTCCAGAGACCAGCAGGGTGGAGACAGTGGTCCAGAGACCAGCAGGATGGAGACAGTGGTCCAGAGACCAGCAGGATGGAGACAGTGGTCCAGAGACAAGCAGGATGGAGACAGTGGTCCAGAGACCAGCAGGGTGGAGACAGTGGTCCAGAGACAAGCAGGATGGAGACAGTGGTCCAGAGACCAGCAGGGTGGAGACAGTGGTCCAGAGACCATCAGGATGGAGACAGTGGTCCAGAGACCAGCAGGGTAGAGACAGTGGTCCAGAGACCAGCAGGATGAAGACAGTGGTCCAGAGACCAGCAGGATGGAGACAGTGGTCCAGAGACCAGCAGGATGGAGACAGTGGTCCAGAGACCAGCAGGGTGGAGACAGTGGTCCAGAGACCAGCAGCAGGATGGAGACAGTGGTCCAGAGACCAGCAGGATGGAGACAGTGGTCCAGAGACCAGCAGCAGGATGGAGACAGTGGTCCAGAGACCAGCAGGGTGGAGACAGTGGTCCAGAGACCAGCAGCAGGATGGAGACAGTGGTCCAGAGACCAGCAGGATGGAGACATTGGTCCAGAGACCAGCAGGAGGATGGAGACAGTGGTCCAGAGACCAGCAGGATGGAGACAGTGGTCCAGAGACCAGCAGGCTGGAGACAGTGGTCCAGAGACCAGCAGGGTGGAGACAGTGGTCCAGAGACCAGCAGGTTGGAGACAGTGGTCCAGAGACCAGCAGCAGGGTGGAGACAGTGGTCCAGAGACCAGCAGGGTGGAGACAGTGGTCCAGAGACCAGCAGGGTGGAGACAGTGGTCCAGAGACCAGCAGGGTGGAGACAGTGGTCCAGAGACCAGCAGGATGGAGACAGTGGTCCAGAGACCAGCAGGATGGAGACAGTGGTCCAGAGACCAGCAGGATGGAGACAGTGGTCCAGAGACCAGCAGGGTGGAGACAGTGGTCCAGAGACCATCAGGATGGAGACAGTGGTCCAGAGACCAGCAGGATGAAGACAGTGGTCCAGAGACCAGCAGGATGGAGACAGTGGTCCAGAGACCAGCAGGATGGAGACAGTGGTCCAGAGACCAGCAGCAGGGTGGAGACAGTGGTCCAGAGACCAGCAGCAGGATGGAGACAGTGGTCCAGAGACCAGCAGGATGGAGACAGTGGTCCAGAGACCAGCAGGGTGGAGACAGTGGTCCAGAGACCAGCAGCAGGATGGAGACAGTGGTCCAGAGACCAGCAGGATGGAGACATTGGTCCAGAGACCAGCAGCAGGATGGAGACAGTGGTCCAGAGACCAGCAGGATGGAGACAGTGGTCCAGAGACCAGCAGGCTGGAGACAGTGGTCCAGAGACCAGCAGGGTGGAGATAGTGGTCCAGAGACCAGCAGGGTGGAGACAGTGGTCCAGAGACCAGCAGGGTGGAGACAGTGGTCCAGAGACCAGCAGGGTGGAGACAGTGGTCCAGAGACCAGCAGGATGGAGACAGTGGTCCAGAGACCAGCAGGATGGAGACAGTGGTCCAGAGACCAGCAGGGTGGAGACAGTGGTCCAGAGACCAGCAGGGTGGAGACAGTGGTCCAGAGACCAGCAGGATGGAGACAGTGGTCCAGAGACCAGCAGGGTGGAGACAGTGGTCCAGAGACCAGCAGGGTGGAGACAGTGGTCCAGAGACCAGCAGGGTGGAGACAGTGGTCCAGAGACCAGCAGCAGGGTGGAGACAGTGGTCCAGAGACCAGCAGGGTGGAGACAGTGGTCCAGAGACCAGCAGGGTGGAGACAGTGGTCCAGAGACCAGCAGCAGGGTGGAGACAGTGGTCCAGTGACCAGCAGGGTGGAGACAGTGGTCCAGAGACCAGCAGGGTGGAGACAGTGGTCCAGAGACCAGCAGGGTGGAGACAGTGGTCCAGAGACCAGCAGGGTGGATGGACATGGATGGTCTTCACAGCAGGAGAAATTATAACTAAAGTCCTGCTTTAGAATGAACTGATGAAGAAGAAAAATTGAAAAGGGATTTAGAGATTAAATTCTACAACAATTTCACTTGTATGTTTAGTTAATTCCTTTTTATTTATTTAGGTATAGCCCCCCCACTCAAACATTAACATAAACTGTTATTTATTTTGATCATATTACTGTTTCTGCTAGCAGGAAAAATGAAATTTAGAGCTCATGATATCATTTTGTAATATAGTTTTTTAGCCTGTAGTCTTTGATTCTCTTCAAAAGAGGAAATACTTTCACAGATGCAGTTTATCTGTCATTTAGAAGACAATATTTGTTTATTAGTCATTCATTTGCATATATAATCTGACTGCTGTATCAGGCATTGCTCATAATATTCTGCTGAATAATTTTACACATCTGTGCTGTCATTATTGGTGATAAATAAAATGATAAAATAGCTACATCTTAATGTTGACATGTTTATTCTTGGGTCACTTTTTCCATTATATTAAATGATGTGTGTTATTAGCCTGTTGCCATGTCACTGCCACGTCATTTTGGTGCTGATATATTTAAACAGGAACGGTGTTTTACCAAACTTTTTGTTTTCAGTTTCGTCATTTGGAACATAATAATCTGCCTCCTCTCCCTGTAGACGCTCCAGGGTCATTCTCTGTCAACTCAACCAGTTTAGCAGCTTTAGATTCTAGATTTTGACTTCAGATTTAGATAGTTTATCATTTTAAAGAACTAAAGTTGCTTTCCTGGTGCTGTGCTGTTTATAGTTTTGTGGTTCTTTCGCTGCTAAGGATAGATGCAACTGAAGTCTCTTTTAAAAACTTTTTATCTTTTATTCTTTTTATTCTTTTATCTTTTAACGTTGGCTTTTAAGTCGAGAGAGCAGAACTACAAGATCTTTTCTGTATTTTGAACTCTTATTGTCTTTCAACTGTTTTCATTTTTATGCTCTTAATGTTGACTTAATTTATTTTACCTGTACAGCACTTTGGTTACTTTGTGGTATGTGAAAGTGCTCCACAAATAAGGTTTTGATTGATTGATTGAATACGAGAGGATGACAAATCATTCTATAGATCACTTCTAAAATGATGGCTACGCCCTTGGTCACGTGTCACGTGTTTTTATTTTCAGGTTTTATTCTAGTGTCCTCGTCCCGGCCTCATCCATCAGGTGGTGTTCCTCACAGAACACACACACACACACACACACAAGGGGGGGGGGGTGTGGTTGGTTTAGGAGCTTCCTGCAGGTTGGGAGCCCCTTTTGTCCCTCTGTGGACTCTGTAGTCTGAGCAGTGATGGAAGGACTGAGGACAAACTGGGAACACTGGAGTCTTGTGTTGGTCCTTCTCTGAAGCTTTAGTGGTGCCCAGAACACATCTAGATATCAGAGCGGTGCTGATGTTTTCATGTTTTATAGGCTGCAGAAACACAAATATCTAACCAACCAATCACACGGCAGCGTGTAGTCATGGAAAATGGTTAAGTTTAAACCGAGCATCAGAATGAAGAAGACAAAGGATTAACCTGATGAAGGACCTGATGAAGAAGACGACACGCGGTTTGTTGCGCTGCCATGTTGGGAGGCTAAAAGCTAGCCGCTGTTATCGTGTGACTGGTTATGTGCTCATTTCTCAACAGCAGAGGTGTATAAAGTAGAAGTAAAAAGTAGAAGTAGAACGTAGAAAGTACATTGATAGTAGAAGTAAAAGTAGAAAATAAAGAGTAGAATTAAAAGTAGAAAGTAAAAAGTAGAAGTAGATGTAGCAGCAGAAGGTAGAAGTCCTGTCTGTCAGCTCTTTCAACCAGTCACTAAATTAGGTGAATGTAATCTGCTCATTTGTTCTGCAGGTAGACGAGCCATCCTTCATCCATCCATCCATCCTTCATCCATCCTTCATCCATCCTTCATCCATCCATCCATCCATCCATCCTTCATCCATCCTTCATCCATCCATCCATCCATCCTTCATCCATCCTTCATCCATCCATCCATCCATCCATCCTTCATCCATCCTTCATCCATCCATCCATCCATCCATCCTTCATCCATCCTTCATCCATCCTTCATCCATCCATCCATCCATCCATCCATCCTTCATCCATCCTTCATCCATCCTTCATCCATCCTTCATCCATCCATCCATCCTTCATCCATCCTTCATCCATCCATCCATCCATCCATCCTTCATCCATCCTTCATCCATCCATCCATCCATCCTTCATCCATCCTTCATCCATCCATCCATCCATCCATCCTTCATCCATCCTTCATCCATCCATCCATCCATCCATCCTTCATCCATCCTTCATCCATCCATCCATCCTTCATCCATCCTTCATCCATCCATCCATCCATCCATCCATCCTTCATCCATCCTTCATCCATCCTTCATCCATCCTTCATCCATCCATCCATCCTTCATCCATCCTTCATCCATCCATCCATCCATCCATCCTTCATCCATCCTTCATCCATCCATCCATCCATCCTTCATCCATCCTTCATCCATCCATCCATCCATCCATCCATCCTTCATCCATCCTTCATCCATCCATCCATCCATCCATCCTTCATCCATCCTTCATCCATCCATCCATCCTTCATCCATCCTTCATCCATCCATCCATCCATCCATCCTTCATCCATCCTTCATCCATCCTTCATCCATCCATCCATCCTTCATCCATCCTTCATCCATCCATCCATCCATCCATCCTTCATCCATCCTTCATCCATCCATCCATCCTTCATCCATCCTTCATCCATCCATCCATCCATCCATCCTTCATCCATCCTTCATCCATCCATCCATCCATCCTTCATCCATCCTTCATCCATCCATCCATCCATCCATCCTTCATCCATCCTTCATCCATCCATCCATCCATCCATCCTTCATCCATCCTTCATCCATCCATCCATCCTTCATCCATCCTTCATCCATCCATCCATCCTTCATCCATCCTTCATCCATCCATCCATCCTTCATCCATCCTTCATCCATCCATCCATCCATCCATCCTTCATCCATCCTTCATCCATCCTTCATCCATCCATCCATCCTTCATCCATCCTTCATCCATCCATCCATCCTTCATCCATCCATCCATCCATCCTTCATCCATCCATCCATCCATCCTTCATCCATCCATCCATCCATCCTTCATCCATCCTTCATCCATCCATCCATCCATCCATCCATCCTTCATCCATCCATCCATCCATCCTTCATCCATCCATCCATCCATCCTTCCATCCATCCTTCATCCATCCATCCAACCATCCTTCATCCATCCATCCATCCATCCTTCATCCATCCATCCATCCATCCATCCATCCATCCTTCATCCATCCATCCATCCATCCATCCTTCATCCATCCATCCATCCATCCATCCTTCATCCATCCATCCATCCTTCATCCATCCATCCATCCATCCATCCATCCATCCTTCATCCATCCATCCATCCTTCATCCATCCTTCATCCATCCATCCATCCTTCATCCATCCTTCATCCATCCATCCATCCTTCATCCATCCTTCATCCATCCATCCATCCATCCATCCTTCATCCATCCATCCATCCATCCATCCATCCATCCATCCATCCATCCTTCATCCATCCTTCATCCATCCATCCATCCATCCATCCTTCATCCATCCATCCATCCATCCTTCATCCATCCATCCATCCATCCTTCCATCCATCCTTCATCCATCCATCCAACCATCCTTCATCCATCCATCCATCCATCCTTCATCCATCCATCCATCCATCCATCCATCCTTCATCCATCCATCCATCCATCCATCCATCCATCCTTCATCCATCCATCCATCCATCCATCCTTCATCCATCCATCCATCCATCCATCCATCCTTCATCCATCCATCCATCCATCCATCCATCCATCCTTCATCCATCCTTCATTCATCCATCCATCCATCCTTCCTTCATTCATCCATCCATCCATCCTTCCTTCATTCATCCATCCTTCATCCATCCATCCATCCATCCTTCCTTCATTCATCCATCCATCCATCCTTCCTTCATTCATTCATCCTTCATCCATCCATCCTTCATCCATCCATCCTTCCTTCATCCATCCATCCATCCATCCTTCATCCATCCATCCTTCATCCATCCATCCATCCATCCATCCATCCATCCATCCATCCATCCATCCATCCATCCATCCTTCATCCATCCATCCATCCATCCATCCATCCATCCATCCATCATCCATCCATCCATCCTTCATCCATCCATCCTTCATCCATCCTTCATCCATCCATCCATCCTTCATCCATCCATCCATCCATCCATCCATCCATCCATTCATTCATCCTTCCATCCTTCATCCATCCATCCATCCATCCATCCTTCATTCATCCATCCTTCATCCATCCATCCATCCATCCATCCTTCATTCATCCATCCATCCATCCATCCATCCTTCATCCATCCATCCATCCATCCTTCATTCATCCTTCATCCATCCATCCATCCATCCATCCTTCATCCATCCATCCATCCATCCTTCATTCATCCTTCATCCATCCATCCATCCATCCATCCATCCATCATCCATCCATCCATCCATCCATCCTTCCTTCCTTCCTTCCTTCCCTCCCTCCCTCCCTCCCTCCCTCCCTCCCTCCATCCATCCTTCCTTCCTTCCTTCCTTCCTTCCTCCATCCCTCCCTCCCTCCATCCATCCATCCATCCATCCTTCCTTCCTTCCTTCCTTCCTTCCTCCATCCCTCCCTCCATCCATCCATCATCCTAACCACTTAGTCTGATAAAGGGTGGCGGGAAGCTGGAGTCTATCCCAGCAGGCTCTAGGTGAAAGGCGGGGTGCACCCTGGACAGCTCGCCGGTCCATCGCAGGGTAGACGAGCTTCTTAGTGAACCATCAGTTCTAAATGTGTCGGTAGATCCAGAAACATGGCAGGACTTCTACTTTATCTTTACTTCTACTTTATACACCTCTGCTGAAAAGGGACGGTGCTTCACACTGCACACTTCGCTTCAGACAGCGATATCTTTTAGTTTTAAAGTGTGCCTGTGATTTAAATCCCGGTTTACAAACCGGCAGAAGTGCCGCCAGACGCAGATTTAGCTACTGGATTCAGCTTCACAGCACCTTCACGGCGAGATGGTCGGTTTCACAGGAGCAGAACTGAAGCTGAAAAGTGACTGGAAGTTTCTTCAGGATGGGAATCACACCTCCAGCGGTAGAAAGGGCTTCCTCTTCCTGTCAAAGTGGAAACCAGCAGAAAACGTCAACACCATGCAGAAATGAGGGACGTCTCCGGGTTAGGAGTAACGTTATGTGCCACTAGCAGCTTTTATCTGCAGCGTGAAGGTCGTGATCAGTCGTGAGTCCATGGTGACATGTTTTCAGTGTTCCCAGTAAAAGCCTGATGCAACAGTCTCTGTCCCGTCTGACACGTGATCCGCTTACAGCCTCGATGGGACGCACATGATCGGTCTAATAGAATAACACGGTCCGGAAGGGAACATGGTGGACAAACAGGGAAGTAAATCAGGTCTTTCACACAGAGACAGTGAAGGAAAGATTGTCCTGCACGAAGCTCTCCGTCTGCTTCATCTGCAGCGGAGCCTCAGGCTGCAGGGAATGCTGAGCTACTGGGTTGACTGGACGTCCACCAGATGAAGATGCTCCCCAGACCGAGTGGAACGCATGACGATTCTGAGACAACACGTGTTTCTGGTTTCACCTGAACCGACTCCACACGCAGGAAGCTGAAGAAAGATGGCGTCATTCCCCAGAAGTCTGAGCCTGCGTGCACATTCCCACGTCTGTCGTTGCCTCAATGACGATACACCAACAGAGCAAACAAACAAACTCTGGGGGGGGGTCCCAACACACGTGTTATTCTGACTTTATGAAGAAACACGGGTGATGTGTAAAATGTCAATAAAAACCGAATCTCATGATGTTTACCCCAGTAGAAGATAAACATCATGTCAGGTGATCAGACATTTTATCAGCTGATGGAAAAACACATGGAGGAGCTTTTACTGGTTTAACTGGGAACATAACTGGGAATGAAAGGAGCCTTTCAGATGGACGGAGCTTCACCAGTCTGAGACAAACTGGAACTAAAAGTTCAGAAAAATGTTCCTGAGACTGTGAAGATCCTCCATCTGGAGGGCGGAAGATCATCTACAGATTCAGAGAATCAGAAGGAATCTCTGTATGCACAGGACAAGTCTGGATGCTGGTGATCTGCTGCACTAAAAACAGACACCATTCTCTACTGGAAACCAGTGCAGGGACTCAGGAAGATTCCAGAAATCACTGTCTGCAGTCCTGACGCGACAAACCTCTGGAGCATCATGGAGGCAATGAAGTCCAGGATTAGAATTCTGCTTTGGACCAGAATGGGACAACATTTCTCTCCTAAAACTCCAGCAACTTGGGTTCTCACATTCATAAACACATGATAAGAGGAGATGCTAATCATGCTAAACATCCCTACCCGTCCCGGAGCTCCTTTTTCAGGCCTACAGCAGGACCCGGACAGCACTGAGGAAGAGCATCCAGCATGCCAATCGCAGGTACAGACGTCAGACTGAGGACCTCTTACAGACAACAACCCAGGGGAAACCTCCAGAACCACATCCGGTTCGGCCGGCGTTGCTGATGTAGATGGCGTGTTTAGGGTTAGCGCAGGGTCTGCTGATGGCCGTAGGGCTGGTATCAGCTGCTAAACTCCTCAGTTTTGCTTCCGCTCTGGCAAGTATTCATTTTTTAGGACAATACTAAAGGACTTTTAGGACGCCATATACGTCTATGCATTCAGAGACAAGACCCAAACACCTGGAGACGCATAATAACACTGACCAATCACAGCGGAGCACTTCCGTGTAGCTGTGGGACACCGGGAAGGACGTCAGGTCTGAAGAGGTGAACCTCCGCAGACCAAAGCAGAGCCCACACCAGAGGCAGCATAACCAAGCAGCAACCTCCGCTGAAACCTGAAGCCAGAAACTGCAGTTCCCCCTTCATCCACTAGGGGCTGCAAAACAGAGCAAATCCCCATAGACTCCCATGTTAAAAAGACCAACTTCACAGCAGAAATAAACATGTTTACAGCAGGAATAAACATGTTTACAGCAGGAATAAACATGTTTACAGCAGAAATAAACATGTTTACAGCAGAAATAAACATGTTTACAGCAGGAATAAACATGTTTACAGCAGGAATAAACATGTTTACAGCAGGAATAAACATGTTTACAGCAGGAATAAACATGTTTACAGCCTGGTACAAAAATCCATTTTAGGTTTAATAGGTCAGGTTTACCTTCATGACAACTGTGGGGGGGAGGGAATTTTTTTCTAACTCACCCGTTTAAAGTAATTTAATCTGAAATTTCGGCATATTTAGGGCCGTGTCCTTTTGATTGACAGGTACCCGATCTCCTGCTTGAAGTCAGAAGAACATAGAACAACCGTGGTTTTTAGCCGGTTAACAACGTGACTTAGCTTTAGCCCGCTTACCTCCGTTAGCTGGTTAGCTCCTGTTATCTCCGGGTTAGCTCTTAGCTACAGGCAGCTCAGCATTTGGTAGACGTCAATACACCCTCACAGCCGGAGCAGGTGGAGCAGGTGGACACCCTCCAACATCAGTGCATCCTCATTACATCTGAGCTCTCCAGCTGTCCATCTCACCTGGTGAAAAATTCAATTCAATTCAATTCAACTTTATTTATATAGCGTCAAATCACGGCAATGCCATCTCAAGACGCTTTACAGACAGAGAAGAAAACATAATGAAGGCCAATTCATAACAGCCTATATAAGGAAACCAACAGATTGAGTTGAGTCCAACTCAATCTCCCATCCTGAGCAAGCACACTGGCGACAGTGGGAAGGAAAAAACTCCCTTTTAACAGGAAGGAAACCTCCGGCAGAACCCGGCTCAGGACAGGCAGCCATCTGCCTCTGCTGTGTGGGGGGAAGAGGGCAGAAAGACAACAGACAACAGGAACTGCTACTCCCGGCCAGGGAGACCTGCTGAGACAGGAGACATACATGTTAATGATGCAACACTGTTATGGGGGGGTAAAAGAGAGAGATAAAGAGAAAGAAGCTCAGTGTATCAGGAAATGTCCCTCAGCAGTCTAAACCTATAGCAGCATAACTAAGGGATGCTAACCATCCCTAGCTATAGGACTTATCAAAAAGATAAGTCTTCAGCCTAGTCTTAAAGGTGGGGAGGGTGTCTGCTTCCCTAACACTAACTGGGAGCTTATTCCATAAGAGAGGGGCCTGATAACCAAAGGCTCTGCCTCCTGCTCGGCTCTTTGAGACTCTAGGAACCACAAGTAAGCCTGCAGTCTGCGAACGAAGTACTCTACTTGGTATATAAGGAACAATGAGGTCTTTGATATATAGTGGTGCCTGGTTGTGGAGGGCTTTATATGTAAGGAGAAGGATTTTAAATTCTATTCTAGATTCAACAGGCAGCCAATGAAGAGAGGCTAAAACTGGAGAAATATGATCTCTCATGCTGGTTCTGGTCAGGACTCTGGCTGCAGAATTCTGGATCAGCTGAAGGCTTTTCAGGGCATATTTAGGACAGCCCAGTAATATAGAGAGAGAGAGAGAGAGAGAGAGAGAGAGAGAGAGCGAGAAAGGCTGTTCTTCCTGAGGAAGCTCATAAACATGCACACTAGGCTATTTAACCTGCTGTGTTGCTTAGCAACATGGTGTAAACACCACAGTTCCAATACCAGCGCTGTGACATCCATCACCCCACATGTTGACGAAGCTAAACATCATGCTGGAACTATTTTTTTATAGATTCACAATCAGCTCATATTTTCCATCAGATAATAAAATGTCTCATTTTCATCATCTGTCTACTGGGAAGGAAATATGACCTGGTGAGATTATTTTATTTACATGTACGCTGAGCTACAAGCTTGCTGTGGACTCTGGATTGCTGTTTAGCCCAACCTCCTCCTGCATGGCTCCAGCTCAGGATGGATGTTGCTTCATGTGCTTCCATCAGCTGTTGGCTTCATGCTTTGAATGCAGACGTTCGCGTATAGTTTGTTTTTTACTCAGAGGTCTGCTGAGGCTCTGTTTCTGTGCTTCTGCCAGGGTGGAGATTACAGCTTAGCAGGAACGGGGGGGTCTCTGCAGCTCCCCCTGAGGAAATCATGTCAGTTCTTTAGCATGAATCATAATGAAGGATTGTGATAGCTTTCGATATCACTGATCACACTGGTGCTGCTTTTAGAGCAAAAGAACATAGCATCTCCGAAACGCTGTCAGTCGGCACATCAAAGCTCCATGATCATCTCCACCAACATCTGGCCATTTGTCTCTCTCCTACTGTTTCCTCAGTGTCAAACACAGTCATGGAAATCTCACATCTGCCAACAGACCCTCCTAGATGATCCTGAACAGCCATACTATAGTCTGTAAGAGAAATGTCACCAGAAAGCTGCAAAATCCTCAGCTAATAACATGATTTAACCCTTAAACCTCCCTCAGACCTTCCTGAGGTCTACCTCCTCTTCCATCGGAAAGTGTTTACAATAAAAAGTATTTGTCCCCTTCATGATTTCTGACCGGTTTTCACATTTGTCCCTCTGAAGTGTCAGCTCGTCACACAAATGTGTTAGTTCAAAAAACAAAACCTAACTGAGTACATACAGCAATCGTCATTTTTTATTTTACTTATTCAAAAAAAGGTTTTCAAACCTTCATGACCTGTGAAAAAGTCCTGGCATGACGTCTCCATGGAAACATCACGTCTGCATGAAAACATCATGTCTCCATGGAAACATCACATCTGCATGAAAACATCACGTCTCCATGGAAACATCACGTCTCCATGGAAACATTACGTCTCCATGGAAACGTAACATCTGCAGGGAAACGTCACGTCTCCATGAAAACATCATGTCTCCATGGAAACATCACATCTGCATGAAAACATCACATCTCCATGGAAACGTCAAGTCTGCATGGAAACGTCACGTCTCCATGGAAACATTACGTCTCCATGGAAACGTAACATCTGCAGGGAAACGTCACGTCTCCATGGAAACGTTACATCTGCAGGTAAACGTCACGTCTCCATGGAAACATCACGTCTGCATGGAAACGTCACATCTCCATGGAAACGTCACGTCTACGTGGAAACGTCACGTCTCCAGGGAAACATAACGTTTCCATGGAAACGTCACGTCTCCAGGGAAACCCCAAGTCTCCATGGAAACATCAGGTCTCCAAGGAAACGGACGGACAGACGGACGGACGGACGGACGGACGGACGGACGGATGGATGGATGGATGGATGGATGGATAGATAGATAGATAGATAGATAGATAGATAGATAGATAGATAGATAGATAGATAGATAGATAGATAGATAGATAGATAGATAGATGGGCACATCTGCATGTCTTCTGGACAGATTCATGGTTAATGGTTGATTTTTAATGTCCATGTTGCTTTTAGGATTCCTGCTTAATGTTCTGTGTTCAGTCTTGCTCAACAGTTTAGTCTCAAGAAGCTGCAGGTTTCAGAGGAACATGAACATCCTTCATGAACCAGACTGATCTCCTCCTCCTGACATGAGCTAAGCAGAGTATTTCATGGAACCCATTCAGGTCCTGACTGGCCTCATACACATCTGCAAGCTTTAGAGAAGACATAAAGGACTCAGGTATTATGCAACCTGGAGTCGATGCTTCCTCTCAAAGAAGAGGAAAATAAGAAGAAATCTGAGGAGAGGAAACCGATCAAATTCCCTTTTCCTCTCCGACTCTTTGTGTTAGAGGTTCAGCTGAATGAAACTATGTAAGCATGAAATTTCCTAATGGAAGTCGTCTGTTTTCAGCCTGCACTGCTTCCTAAAGCGCAGCAGATAAGAGCCACGGGGAGAAGAAAGGCCTTTAAAAGCAGCAGCGGGAGAGAAAAAGCTGTCACTGCGATGAGCCACGGGACAATGTGCTCATTCACATGCTGCAAGGTAAACTCAGCTCTCCTATTTTTGGAACAGCTTCTTCAGTTCCTGGTGTCACACTCTCTGCATTACCAAAATGACATTTTGTCATGAGGTGAGTGTGTCTCTGGTCATCCCTCTGCTGGTCTCACGCCAGCTTGCCTACACTTCCCTTTGCCTTTAGTAAAACAACTGTGTTTAGGTTGTTTTCTGCTGAAGTGATTGAAATCTGGTGTAGTGTCTTTGTTTTGTGAAAATATGACAGTGATGCTGCCGTTCTTGGCCGTGCAGTCATCACCAACCACAAAGCACGAGACACTAATGAGACATACTTAACCTTAATCATCACATCACCAGAAATACCCGGTGATGTGAGGCCAGCATCTGAGCCGCACATGCACTCTGAGTTCTGGATGTCTGGGAACTTCATCATGTCACCAGCGTTTCTGAACTGGACTAAATCAACCAGAAAAGTAAAAAAATAATTTAACATATAAATGGTTCTGGAAAGCAAACTGGTCCATCCTGGAAGCTGGTTTTTATCTCATGGTTTTCCACCCTGGATCTGGTCATGATAGAGTTTGTTGATGTCATCCAGTCATGTGGTCCACTGATGCCTGTGATATGATGTCGGATCAGTGTTCTGGTGGTCTGGGGTCGGATCAGGGTTCTGGTGGTCTGGGGTCGGATCAGTGTTCTGGTGGTCTGGGGTCGGATCAGGGTTCTGGTGGTCTGGGGTCGGATCAGGGTTCTGGTGGTCTGGGGTCGGATCAGGTTTCTGGTGGTCTGGGGTCGGATCAGTGTTCTGGTGGTCTGGGGTCGGATCAGTGTTCTGGTGGTCTGGGGTCGGATCAGTGTTCTGGTGGTCTGGGGTCGGATCAGTGTTCTGGTGGTCTGGGGTCGGATCAGGTTTCTGGTGGTCTGGGGTCGGATCAGTGTTCTGGTGGTCTGGGGTCGGATCAGTGTTCTGGTGGTCTGGGGTGGGATCAGGGTTCTGGTGGTCTGGGGTCGGATCAGGGTTCTGGTGGTCTGGGGTCGGATCAGGTTTCTGGTGGTCTGGGGTCGGATCAGTGTTCTGGTGGTCTGGGGTCGGATCAGTGTTCTGGTGGTCTGGGGTCGGATCAGTGTTCTGGTGGTCTGGGGTCGGATCAGTGTTCTGGTGGTCTGGGGTCGGATCAGGTTTCTGGTGGTCTGGGGTCGGATCAGTGTTCTGGTGGTCTGGGGTCGGATCAGTGTTCTGGTGGTCTGGGGTCGGATCAGTGTTCTGGTGGTCTGGGGTCTGATCAGGTTTCTGGTGGTCTGGGGTCGGATCAGTGTTCTGGTGGTCTGGGGTCGGATCAGTGTTCTGGTGCTCTGGGGTCGGATCAGGTTTCTGGTGGTCTGGGGTCGGATCAGTGTTCTGGTGGTCTGGGGTCGGATCAGTGTTCTGGTGGTCTGGGGTCGGATCAGGTTTCTGGTGGTCTGGGGTCGGATCATGGTTCTAGTGGTCTGGGGTCGGATTAGGGTTTTAGTGGAGTGGGGTCAGATCCCTGTTGTGGTGGTATGATGTCAGATCAGGGTTCTGATGGTATGATGTCAGATCAGGGTTCTGGTGGTATGATGTCAGATCAGGGTTCTGATGGTATGATGTCAGATCAGGGTTCTGGTGGTATGATGTCAGATCAGGGTTCTGGTGGTATGATGTCAGATCAGGGTTCTGGTGGTATGATGTCAGATCAGGGTTCTGATGGTATGATGTCAGATCAGGGTTCTGATGGTATGATGTCAGATCAGGGTTCTGATGGTATAATGTCAGATCAGGGTTCTGATGGTATGATGTCAGATCAGGGTTCTGGTGGTATGATGTCAGATCAGGGTTCTGATGGTATGATGTCAGATCAGGGTTCTGGTGGTATGATGTCAGATCAGGGTTGTGGTGGTATGTCAGATCAGGGTTCTGATGGTATGATGTCAGATCAGGGTTCTGATGGTATGATGTCAGATCAGGGTTCTGATGGTATAATGTCAGATCAGGGTTCTGGTGGTATGATGTCAGATCAGGGTTCTGATGGTATGATGTCAGATCAGGGTTCTGGTGGTATAATGTCAGATCAGGGTTCTGATGGTATAATGTCAGATCAGGGTTCTGATGGTATGATGTCAGATCAGGGTCCTGGTGGTATGATGTCAGATCAGGGTTCTGGTGGTATGATGTCAGATCAGGGTTCTGGTGGTATGATGTCAGATCAGGGTTCTGGTGGTATGATGTCAGATCAGGGTTCTGGTGGTATGATGTCAGATCAGGGTTCTGGTGGTATGATGTCAGATCAGGGTTCTGATGGTATGATGTAAGATCAGGGTTCTGGTGGTATGATGTCAGATCTGGATTCTGGTGGTATGATATCAGATCAGGGTTCTGGTGTTATGATGTCAGATCAGGGTTCTGGTGGTATGATGTCAGATCTGGATTCTGGTGGTATGATGTCAGATCAGGGTTCTGGTGGTATGATGTCAGATCAGGGTTCTGGTGGTATGATGTCAGATCAGGGTTCTGGTGGTATGATGTCAGATCTGGATTCTGGTGGTATGATATCAGATCAGGGTTCTGATGGTATGATGTAAGATCAGGGTTCTGGTGGTATGATGTCAGATCAGGGTTCTGGTGGTATGATGTCAGATCAGGGTTCTGGTGGTATGATGTCAGATCAGGGTTCTGGTGGTATGATGTCAGATCAGGGTTCTGGTGGTATGATATCAGATCAGGGTTCTGATGGTATGATGTAAGATCAGGGTTCTGGTGGTATGATGTCAGATCAGGATTCTGGTGGTATGATGTCAGATCAGGGTTCTGGTGGTATGATGTCAGATCAGGGTTCTGGTGGTATGATGTCAGATCAGGGTTCTGGTGGTATGATGTCAGATCAGGGTTCTGATGGTATGATGTCAGATCAGGGTTCTGATGGTATGATGTCAGATCAGGGTTCTGGTGGTATGATGTCAGATCAGGGTTCTGGTGGTATGATGTCAGATCAGGGTTCTGGTGGTATAATGTCAGATCAGGGTTCTGATGGTATAATGTCAGATCAGGGTTCTGGTGGTATGATGTCAGATCAGGGTTCTGATGGTATGATGTCAGATAAGGGTTGTGGTGGTATGATGTCAGATCAGGGTTCTGGTGGTATGATGTCAGATCAGGGTTCTGGTGGTATGATGTCAGATCAGGGTTCTGGTGGTATGATGTCAGATCAGGGTTCTGGTGGTATGATGTCAGATCAGGGTTCTGGTGGTATGATGTCAGATCAGGGTTCTGATGGTATAATGTCAGATCAAGGTTCTGATGGTATGATGTCAGATCAGGGTTCTGGTGGTATGATGTCAGATCAGGGTTCTGGTGGTATGATGTCAGATCAGGGTTCTGGTGGTATGATGTCAGATCAGGGTTCTGGTGGTATGATGTCAGATCAGGGTTCTGGTGGTATGATGTCAGATCAGGGTTCTGGTGGTATGATGTCAGATCAGGGTTCTGGTGGTATGATGTCAGATCAGGGTTCTGGTGGTATGATGTCAGATCAGGGTTCTGGTGGTATGATGTCAGATCAGGGTTCTGATGGTATGATGTCAGATCAGGGTTCTGGTGGTATGATGTCAGATCAGGGTTCTGGTGGTATGATGTCAGATCAGGGTTCTGGTGGTATGATGTCAGATCAGGGTTCTGGTGGTATGATGTCAGATCAGGGTTCTGGTGGTATGATGTCAGATCAGGGTTCTGATGGTATGATGTCAGATCAGGGTTCAGATGATATGATGTCAGATCAGGGTTCTGATGGTATGATGTCAGATCAGGGTTCTGATGGTATGATGTCAGATCAGGGTTCTGATGGTATGATGTCAGATCAGGGTTCTGATGGTATGATGTCAGATCAGGGTTCTGATGGTATGATGTCAGATCAGGGTTCTGATGGTATGATGTCAGATCAGGGTTCTGATGGTATGATGTCAGATCAAGGTTCTGATGGTATGATGTCAGATCAGGGTTCTGGTGGTATAATGTCAGATCAGGGTTCTGATGGTATGATGTCAGATCAGGATTCTGGTGGTATGATGTCAGATCAGGGTTCTGGTGGTATGATGTCAGATCAGGGTTCTGGTGGTATGATGTCAGATCAGGGTTCTGATGGTATGATGTCAGATCAGGGTTCTGGTGGTATGATGTCAGATCAGGGTTCTGATGGTATGATGTCAGATCAGGGTTCTGGTGGTATGATGTCAGATCAGGGTTCTGGTGGTATGATGTCAGATCAGGGTTCTGGTGGTATGATGTCAGATCAGGGTTCTGGTGGTATGATGTCAGATCAGGGTTCTGGTGGTATGATGTCAGATCAGGGTCCTGATGGTATGATGTCAGATCAGGGTTCAGATGATATGATATCAGATCAGGGTTCTGATGGTATGATGTCAGATCAGGGTTCTGATGGTATGATGTCAGATCAGGGTTCTGATGGTATGATGTCAGATCAGGGTTCTGATGGTATGATGTCAGATCAGGGTTCTGATGGTATGATGTCAGATCAGGGTTCTGATGGTATGATGTCAGATCAGGGTTCTGATGGTATGATGTCAGATCAGGGTTCTGATGGTATGATGTCAGATCAGGGTTCTGATGGTATGATGTCAGATCAGGGTTCTGGTGGTATGATGTCAGATCAGGGTTCTGGTGGTATAATGTCAGATCAGGGTTCTGATGGTATAATGTCAGATCAGGGTTCTGATGGTATGATGTCAGATCAGGGTTCTGGTGGTATGATGTCAGATCAGGGTTCTGATGGTATGATGTAAGATCAGGGTTCTGGTGGTATGATGTCAGATCAGGGTTCTGGTGGTATGATGTCAGATCAGGGTTCTGGTGGTATGATGTCAGATCAGGGTTCTGGTGGTATAATGTCAGATCAGGGTTCTGATGGTATGATGTCAGATCAGGGTTCTGATGGTATGATGTAAGATCAGGGTTCTGGTGGTATGATGTCAGATCAGGGTTCTGATGGTATGATGTCAGATCAGGGTTCTGGTGGTATAATGTCAGATCAGGGTTCTGGTGGTATAATGTCAGATCAGGGTTCTGGTGGTATGATGTCAGATCAGGGTTCTGGTGGTATGATGTCAGATCAGGGTTCTGGTGGTATAATGTCAGATCAGGGTTCTGGTGGTATGATGTCAGATCAGGGTTCTGGTGGTATGATGTCAGATCAGGGTTCTGGTGGTATGATGTCAGATCAGGGTTCTGATGGTGTGATGTAAGATCAGGGTTCTGGTGGTATGATGTCAGATCTGGATTCTGGTGGTATGATGTCAGATCAGGGTTCTGGTGGTATGATGTCAGATCAGGGTTCTGGTGGTATGATGTCAGATCAGGGTTCTGATGGTATGATGTAAGATCAGGGTTCTGGTGGTATGATGTCAGATCTGGATTCTGGTGGTATGATGTCAGATCAGGGTTCTGGTGGTATGATGTCAGATCAGGGTTCTGGTGGTATGATGTCAGATCAGGGTCCTGGTGGTATGATGTCAGATCAGGGTTCTGGTGGTATGATCTCAGATCAGGGTTCTGGTGGTATGATGTCAGATCTGGATTCTGGTGGTATGATGTCAGATCAGGGTTCTGGTGGTATGATGTCAGATCAAGGTTCTGGTGGTATAATGTCAGATCAGGGTTCTGGTGGTATGATGTCAGATCAGGGTTCTGGTGGTATGATGTCAGATCTGGATTCTGGTGGTATGATGTCAGATCAAGGTTCTGGTGGTATAATGTCAGATCAGGGTTCTGGTGGTATGATGTCAGATCAGGGTTCTGGTGGTATGATGTCAGATCAGGGTTCTGGTGGTATGATGTCAGATCAGGGTTCTGGTGGTATGATGTCAGATCAGGGTTCTGGTGGTATAATGTCAGATCAGGGTTCTGGTGGTATGATGTCAGATCAGGGTTCTGGTGGTATAATGTCAGATCAGGGTTCTGGTGGTATGATGTCAGATCAGGATTCTGGTGGAATATTATCAGATCAGCGTTCTTGTGGTCTTTGGGTTGGATCAGATTTCTGGTAGTATGGAATCGTATAAGGGTTCTGGTTGTATGATGTTTAATCAGGGTTCTGGTGGTCTGGTTGATTCAAATCCTGGAGGTCTGTGTCATCCAGATCCTGGTGGTCTGGGTCAATCAGATCTTGGTGGTCCTGATCAGCCAGATCCCGGGGGCATTGGTCATCCAGATCTTGGTAGTCTGGGTTGATTAGAACTTGTTTTTTGGGGGGGGTAATCCACATCCTGGTGGTCTGGGTTGATCAGATACTGGTGGCCTTGGTCATCCAGATTCTGGTGGTCTGTGTTGATCACATCCTGGTGGACTGGATCATCCAGATCCTAGTGGTCTGGGTCATTTAGATCCTAGTGGTCTGGGTCATCAGATCCGGTTAAATGGTGAAAGCTGGTGAAAGTTACTAATGACCTTCTTATGGCCTCAGACAAAGGACTTGTGTCCGTACTTATCTTGCTTGATCTTAGTGCTGCATTTGATACAGTCGATCATAACATTCTGTTACAAAGACTAGAACAGGTGATTGGAATTACAGGTACAGCGTTAAGCTGGTTTAAATCATATTTATCTGATAGACTTCAGTTTGTTCATGTAAATGACAAGTCCTCCTCCCAAACTACAGTAAGTCATGGAGTTCCTCAAGGTTCTGTACTTGGACCAATACTCTTCATGCTATATATTTAGGTAAAATTATTAGACAGCATGGAATAAACTTTCATTGTTATGCAGATGATATTCAGATATACTTATCCTTTAAACCAGATGAAACAAATCAGCCCAATAGGCTACAAAATTGTCTCATAGACATAAAGACTTGGATGTCTAGAAATTTTCTCCTCTTAAACTCAGATAAGACTGAAGTAATTCTCGTTGGATCTGAAAAACTCAGAGCTAAATTTTCCGGTTTTGTAATGAACCTGGATGGCATTACTTTAGCTTCCAGTGCTACAGTGAGAAACCTTGGAGTAATATTTGACCCTGACCTGTCCTTTGGCTACATATTAAGCAGGTTACTAAAACAGCCTTCTTTCATTTACGTAATATAGCCAAAATTAGGGACATTCTGTCTCAGAGTGATGCAGAAAAACTGGTTCATGCTTTTGTTACTTCAAGACTAGATTACTGTAACTCTCTATTACTGGGCTGTCCTAAATATGCCCTGAAAAGCCTTCAGCTGATCCAGAATTCTGCAGCCAGAGTCCTGACCAGAACCAGCATGAGAGATCATATTTCTCCAGTTTTAGCCCCTCTTCATTGGCTGCCTGTTGAATCTAGAATAGAATTTAAAATCCTTCTCCTTACATATAAAGCCCTCCACAACCAGGCACCACTATATATCAAAGACCTCATAGTTCCTTTTATATCAAGCAGAGTACTTCGTTCGCAGACTGCAGGCTTACTTGTGGTTCCTAGAGTCTCAAAGAGCCGAGCAGGAGGCAGAGCCTTTGGTTATCAGGCCCCTCTCTCACAGAGGCAGATGGCTGCCTGTCCTTGAGCCGGTTCTTCCTGTTAAAAGGGAGTTTTTTCCTTCCCACTGTCGCCAGTGTGCTTGCTCAGGATGGGAGATTGAGTTGAAGCCTATATAAGGTTTCCTTATATAGGCTGTTATGAATTGGCTTTCATTATGTTTTTTTCTCTGTAAAGTGTCTTGAGATGGCATTGCCGTGATTTGATGATATTAAATAAAGTTGAATTGAATTGAATTGAAATGTTGACTGTGATATATTTTTCCCATTCAGAGCCGTCTTTCACACTACATACAAGTATATTATGGTTTGCAGCATCCCAGTTCAGTTGACTGCATAAGTCATAGTGGCAGCAGGTTTTGTTCCAGTTTAAAGGCTCCTCCCAGTCCTCCCAGTTCTCCCAGTCCGCCCTACATTTGGCTCCAGATCAGCATAAAACGAAGGATACAGGAGATGTATCCTAAGCGCCCTCTCCTATCCCAGAATTCATTGCGTCCCTGAAAAGAATGAGCAGCAGAGCGCCGGTGTCGGTACCACCCCAGCCAGACCGTTTATTTATTAATTTTTATGTATAAACACACATATTTGTCCCAGCAGACAAGCTGGGAGGACATTGTGTCCAATAACCACAATGGATTTCATTCCAGTCGTCCTCAGATGTCTTCGTCTCCTTTCATTAAAGAAAAGACTGAATTTATTCCAGTCACTCAGATAACTGGAGACTGGAATAAGGAACAATAATTAAACATGTGCTAAATTATAATCCAGTCATACAAGACACCGTCATTTAATGAGTTAAACAAACAAACAAATGTGTCCTGGACAAATTAGAGCATTTTTCTGATGAACAGGGGGACAAAATACCTGTCAACAGGTGCAGAAGTCTGACTGGGAGGAACAGAAAACACCTGACTGGAGCATCACAGGATTGTTCTACTAAATATTAGTTTATGACTGAAGGAACATTAATTATTTTATCATGTTTGTTTGCTTTTTAAAAAATCTTTCTGTTCAACCTGAATTAGAAAATAATGTCATGATTTTCATAAAACTTTTATTTATTTTGACTTTAATCAGTTTCATCTTATTTCCCAGGCAGCTGTTTTCTCCTTCTTTAATGGGAGGGTATGAATACATATGAGGACGACTGTAAATGTGTCTAACAAGGATTATTTTCCACTGAAGTTAACGTCAGCTTGACAGGATGAGCTGTCAGCCAGAGGAGAGCTTGTCTAAACCGCCTCATGTTGCTCGTTTACACACACAGGGAAAGGAAAATAAATCAAAGTTAAATTACTGCCACCATTTTCTGTAATTTTAAACATATTTTCATGTTTTTTATGGAAGAATGGGATCAATAATTAGATCAACTTGGCATGTGTAGTTGCTAGGCAACGGAGGACTGGAGCACTATGGGTAATTGTCGTATACTAGGTAGACCGTCTCATTTTACTGGCAGGAAGAGCACTTCGGTGTGCAGACGATGTAGAACACTTGGTAGCCTACGCAGTCTTCACACGCTGCACTTTGTTTTATAGTCCGCTTCCAATATTTGGTCCCAGTGTTGCCAACTTAGCGCCTGTCGCTACGTACAGCGGGTTTCCAGACCCCTCTAGTGACTTTTTTTACCCCCCAAAACACGACTAGCAACAAATCTGGCAAGTTTTTCAGCTGTTATTGGAGACTTTTAGAGACTAATGTGAAAGCAATAAACGCTGCGTTCCTGTTCCAAAAGCCCCCGTAGAGGCTCGTCCCCCACGCAGCAGCCGCCCACCCCCTGCAGGCAGACCAGGCCATGACCTCTGCTGCAGGACTGGACCGAACACACACCGACCGCTTACCGTCAGATATTCATGTCTCCTGATGACGGGCGTGAACAAAGACACAACAAATTAATAACAAAAGTATTAAACAAGTTATTTATTGAAAACAAGCAAGGTTTAATAAAAACTGAAACAAAGAAACAAAAATGACTGATTTCAGGTTTTTATGTTGTAAACATATTCATGGTGTCATATAAACCATTTGGCTTTTCCTGTGACATCATTCCTCTCGCAGCATTATGACCATATTAAGCAGTCTGATTATGCAAATCAGCACCGACGTCATTTAGCGATTTTCAGGGCAGCCAATGGCTGCTCTTCGTCCGGAGGAGCGGGCAACTTTGGTCAAAGCGACTTTCCTGGCAAACTGACCCGGATTCTGGTTTGAAAGACTGATATGAATGTTTCCTCAGACTCTGGAAACCAGTAAAACCAGCATGGTTCTGTTGTACAGTGAGCAGGTCAGACTGGAAACTCCTCATCACACGCTGTGCACTGAAGCTGAGGTGTGGAAAAACCACAATGCTTGTGCTGGTGTGTGTGGATCCAGTGTGGGTGTTTTCTTCCTCTTCAGGCTGCAGCGGGGTCCTCCTCACCAGAGAGGATGAGGTCCTGGTCTCTGGCAGGTTTGGGAGGAGCAGGAACTTGGTCCCACAGAGCTGAATAAGCAGGCCGCCGTTTGCTCCGTTTGCTCGCCGCTGCTCTTGTGCAAGGATCTGATTCCCTGGGACAGCTGCTCTGTGTCAGTCACAACAGTCACATTTCAGGTTCCAGTCTGTGATGAAGATCTCCGTTCAGACCTCACACGGCCAGAACGCACACGTCTGGCCTCGGCAACCTCGTTGGGGACTTGGTCCGGTTGGAGACTCGGTCTGGTTGGAGACTCGGTCCGGTTGGGGACTCGGTCCGGTTGGGGACTCGGTCCGGTTGGAGACTCGGTCCTGTTGGGGACTCGGTCCGGTTGGGGACTCGGTCCGGTTGGGGACTCGGTCCGGTTGGAGACTCGGTCCGGTTGGGGACTCGGTCCGGTTGGGGACTCGGTCCGGTTGGAGACTCGGTCCTGTTGGGGACTCGGTCCTGGGGGACTTGATCCAGCTGTAGGGGGGTGTATCCATGCGGACCGAGACCGTGTTCACGCTGCTCTTTGGTGAAACCAGCCAAACCATTAGAATAATATCTCCCCATTCCCACCAGAGGGGGCGCTGCACTAGTATTTAGCAGAAGAGAGGACCAGACCGGCGTGAAGAAGAAAACTCTGTTTCCTCCACCTGCCAGTTAAACATGGAGACCAAACTATGGCTGTTTTGGGGTTTTTATTGTGTCTTATACAAGTATCCTGCAGAAATCCACTGCAACAATGGAGGCAGTATGAACACCAGACGAGGCAGAGGACCCTTAACGCCATCGCTATGGATTTACCCACAATGCAACGCTATGACACATGCAGGAAGGGACTTGGTTTGTAGTCCGCTTCCTGGATTCGATCTGCTTGGAACGGACCGAGACCTGCGTTTGTAGACGGACCGAGTCCGTTTCTTTGGTCCAAATCAGAATTAGTTTGGCGCGTTCACATTTCCCCAAACGAAGCGACTTTCCCAGCAAACAGACTGGGACCAGGATGGTGGATGTGGACGTGTCCTGTCAGTGTTCGGAACAAATAAACACCTGGATGGGAGAATTTTCTACAGTAAAACAAAGATAAAACTGAGATGATGGTGAGTGGCAGCCGAGAGAAGAGGGCTGGCGTTGTGAAACACCTGGAGACCCAGCAACCAGGTCAGCAGCTACGTCCAAGCTTCTTACCACGATGAAACGTTTAGTCTCCCAGTAAGACAAGTAGAAAGTCATCATTAGTAGACTGGAATGGTCTACGAACAGGACTTCCCAGTAAAACCAGTAGACTGAATTACTGGACTGGACTGGATGAAACATCTACAGCTCATCCAAATGCTGCTGAAACTTCAACCACGTCTGAACACATCGCACCAGTTTAAACTGGTTTCCAGACCAGAGTCCAGACCCAAGTCCAGCCCAGAGTCTAGACCAGAGTCCAGACCCAAGTCCAGCCCAGAGTCTAGACCAGAGTCCAGACCCAAGTCCAGCCCAGAGTCTAGACCAGAGTCCAGACCCAAGTCCAGCCCAGAGTCTAGACCAGAGTCCAGACCAGAGTCCAGCCCAGAGTCTAGACCAGAGTCCAGACCCAAGTCCAGCCCAGAGTCTAGACCAGAGTCCAGACCCAAGTCCAGCCCAGAGTCTAGACCCGAGTCCAGACCCAAGTCCAGACCCAAGTCCAGCCCAGAGTCTAGACCAGAGTCCAGACCCAAGTCCAGCCCAGAGTCCAGACCAGAGTCCAGACCAGAGTCCAGACCAGAGTCCAGACCCAAGTCCAGCCCAGAGTCTAGACCAGAGTCCAGACCAGAGTCCAGACCAGAGTCCAGACCCAAGTCCAGCCCAGAGTCTAGACCCGAGTCTAGACCCGAGTCCAGACCCAAGTCCAGACCAGAGTCTAGACCCGAATCCAGACCCAAGTCCAGCCCAGAGTCTAGACCAGAGTCCAGACCCAAGTCCAGACCAGAGTCTAGACCAGAGTCCAGACCCAAGTCCAGACCCACGTCCAGCACAGAGTCTAGACCAGAGTCCATACCAGAGTACAGCCCAGAGTCTAGACCCGAGTCCAGACCCAAGTCCAGCCCAGAGTCTAGACCAGAGTCCAGACCCAAGTCCAGCCCAGAGTCTAGACCCGAATCCAGACCCAAGTCCAGCCCAGAGTCTAGACCAGAGTCCAGACCCAAGTCCAGCCCAGAGTCTAGACCCGAGTCCAGACCCAAGTCCAGCCCAGAGTCTAGACCAGAGTCCAGACCCAAGTCCAGCCCAGAGTCTACCCGAGTCCAGACCCAAGTCCAGCCCAGAGTCTAGACCAGAGTCCAGACCCAAGTCCAGCCCAGAGTCTAGACCCAAGTCCAGACCCAAGTCCAGCCCAGAGTCTAGACTAGAGTCCAGACCCAAGTCCAGCCCAGAGTCTAGACCCGAGTCCAGACCCAAGTCCAGCCCAGAGTCTAGACCCGAGTCCAGACCCAAGTCCAGCCCAGAGTATAGACCAGAGTCCAGACCAGAGTCCAGCCCAGAGTGTAGACCAGAGTCCAGACCCAAGTCCAGCCCAGAGTCTAGACCAGAGTCCAGACCAGAGTCCAGACCAGAGTCCAGACCCAAGTCCAGCCCAGAGTCTAGACCCGAGTCCAGACCCAAGTCCAGACCCAAGTCCAGCCCAGAGTCTAGACCAGAGTCCATAACAGAGTCCAGCCCAGAGTCTAGACCAGAGTCCAGACCCAAGTCCAGCCCAGAGTCTAGACCAGAGTCCAGACCAGAGTCCAGCCCAGAGTCTAGACCCGAATCCAGACCCAAGTCCAGCCCAGAGTCTAGACCAGAGTCCAGACCCAAGTCCAGACCAGAGTCTAGACCAGAGTCCAGACCCAAGTCCAGACCCAAGTCCAGCCCAGAGTCTAGACCAGAGTCCATACCAGAGTCCAGCCCAGAGTCTAGACCCGAGTCCAGACCCAAGTCCAGCCCAGAGTCTAGACCAGAGTCCAGACCCAAGTCCAGCCCAGAGTCTAGACCCGAATCCAGACCCAAGTCCAGACCAGAGTCTAGACCCGAATCCAGACCCAAGTCCAGCCCAGAGTCTAGACCAGAGTCCAGACCCAAGTCCAGCCCAGAGTCTAGACCCGAGTCCAGACCCAAGTCCAGCCCAGAGTCTAGACTAGAGTCCAGACCCAAGTCCAGCCCAGAGTCTAGACCCGAGTCCAGACCCAAGTCCAGCCCAGAGTCTAGACCCGAGTCCAGACCCAAATCCAGCCCAGAGTCTAGACCAGAGTCCGGACCCAAGTCCAGCCCAGAGTCTAGACCAGAGTCCAGACCCAAGTCCAGCCCAGAGTCTAGACCCGAGTCCAGACCCAAGTCCAGCCCAGAGTCTAGACCCGAGTCCAGACCCAAGTCCAGCCCAGAGTCTAGACCCGAGTCCAGAACCAAGTCCAGCCCAGAGTCTAGACCCGAATCCAGACCCAAGTCCAACCCAGAGTCTAGACCAGAGTCCAGACCCAAGTCCAGACCAGAGTCTAGACCCGAGTCCAGACCCAAGTCCAGCCCAGAGTCTAGACCCGAATCCAGACCCAAGTCCAGCCCAGAGTCTAGACCAGAGTCCAGACCAGAGTCCAGCCCAGAGTCTAGACCCGAATCCAGACCCAAGTCCAGCCCAGAGTCTAGACCAGAGTCCAGACCCAAGTCCAGACCCAAGTCCAGCCCAGAGTCTAGACCAGAGTCCATACCAGAGTCCAGCCCAGAGTCTAGACCAGAGTCCAGACCCAAGTCCAGCCCAGAGTCTAGACCAGAGTCCAGACCCAAGTCCAGCCCAGAGTCTAGACCCGAATCCAGACCCAAGTCCAGACCAGAGTCTAGACCCGAATCCAGACCCAAGTCCAGCCCAGAGTCTAGACCAGAGTCCAGACCCAAGTCCAGCCCAGAGTCTAGACCAGAGTCCAGACCCAAGTCCAGCCCAGAGTCTAGACCCGAGTCCAGACCCAAGTCCAGCCCAGAGTCTAGACCAGAGTCCAGACCCAAGTCCAGCCCAGAGTCTACCCGAGTCCAGACCCAAGTCCAGCCCAGAGTCTAGACCAGAGTCCAGACCCAAGTCCAGCCCAGAGTCTAGACCCGAGTCCAGACCCAAGTCCAGCCCAGAGTCTAGACCAGAGTCCAGACCCAAGTCCAGCCCAGAGTCTAGACCCGAGTCCAGACCCAAGTCCAGCCCAGAGTCTAGACCCGAGTCCAGACCCAAGTCCAGCCCAGAGTCTAGACCCGAGTCCAGACCCAAGTCCAGCCCAGAGTCTAGACCCGAATCCAGACCCAAGTCCAGCCCAGAGTCTAGACCAGAGTCCAGACCCAAGTCCAGACCAGAGTCTAGACCCGAGTCCAGACCCAAGTCCAGCCCAGAGTCTAGACCCGAGTCCAGACCCAAGTCCAGCCCAGAGTCTAGACCCGAATCCAGACCCAAGTCCAGCCCAGAGTCTAGACCAGAGTCCAGACCCAAGTCCAGACCAGAGTCTAGACCCGAGTCCAGACCCAAGTCCAGCCCAGAGTCTAGACCCGAATCCAGACCCAAGTCCAGCCCAGAGTCTAGACCAGAGTCCAGACCAGAGTCCAGCCCAGAGTCTAGACCCGAGTCCAGACCCAAGTCCAGCCCAGAGTCTAGACCAGAGTCCAGACCCAAGTCCAGACCAGAGTCTAGACCAGAGTCCAGACCCAAGTCCAGCTCAGAGTCTAGACCAGAGTCCATACCAGAGTCCAGCCCAGAGTCTAGACCCGAGTCCAGACCCATGTCCAGCCCAGAGTCTAGACCAGAGTCCAGACCCAAGTCCAGCCCAGAGTCTAGACCCGAATCCAGACCCAAGTCCAGACCAGAGTCTAGACCCGAATCCAGACCCAAGTCCAGCCCAGAGTCTAGACCAGAGTCCAGACCCAAGTCCAGCCCAGAGTCTAGACCAGAGTCCAGACCCAAGTCCAGCCCAGAGTCTAGACCCGAGTCCAGACCCAAGTCCAGCCCAGAGTCTAGACCAGAGTCCAGACCCAAGTCCAGCCCAGAGTCTACCCGAGTCCAGACCCAAGTCCAGCCCAGAGTCTAGACCAGAGTCCAGACCCAAGTCCAGCCCAGAGTCTAGACCCGAGTCCAGACCCAAGTCCAGCCCAGAGCCTAGACTAGAGTCCAGACCCAAGTCCAGCCCAGAGTCTAGACCCGAGTCCAGACCCAAGTCCAGCCCAGAGTCTAGACCAGAGTCCAGACCCAAGTCCAGCCCAGAGTCTAGACCAGAGTCCAGACCAGAGTCCAGCCCAGAGTCTAGACCAGAGTCCAGACCCAAGTCCAGCCCAGAGTCTAGACCAGAGTCCAGACCAGAGTCCAGACCAGAGTCCAGACCCAAGTCCAGCCCAGAGTCTAGACCAGAGTCTAGACCCGAGTCCAGACCCAAGTCCAGACCCAAGTCCAGCCCAGAGTCTAGACCCGAGTCCAGACCCAAGTCCAGCCCAGAGTCTAGACCCGAGTCCAGACCCAAATCCAGCCCAGAGTCTAGACCAGAGTCCGGACCCAAGTCCAGCCCAGAGTCTAGACCAGAGTCCAGACCCAAGTCCAGCCCAGAGTCTAGACCCGAGTCCAGACCCAAGTCCAGCCCAGAGTCTAGACCCGAGTCCAGACCCAAGTCCAGCCCAGAGTCTAGACCCGAGTCCAGACCCAAGTCCAGCCCAGAGTCTAGACCCGAATCCAGACCCAAGTCCAACCCAGAGTCTAGACCAGAGTCCAGACCCAAGTCCAGACCAGAGTCTAGACCCGAGTCCAGACCCAAGTCCAGCCCAGAGTCTAGACCCGAATCCAGACCCAAGTCCAGCCCAGAGTCTAGACCAGAGTCCAGACCAGAGTCCAGCCCAGAGTCTAGACCCGAATCCAGACCCAAGTCCAGCCCAGAGTCTAGACCAGAGTCCAGACCCAAGTCCAGCCCAGAGTCTAGACCAGAGTCCATACCAGAGTCCAGCCCAGAGTCTAGACCCGAGTCCAGACCCATGTCCAGCCCAGAGTCTAGACCAGAGTCCAGACCCAAGTCCAGCCCAGAGTCTAGACCCGAATCCAGACCCAAGTCCAGACCAGAGTCTAGACCCGAATCCAGACCCAAGTCCAGCCCAGAGTCTAGACCAGAGTCCAGACCCAAGTCCAGCCCAGAGTCTAGACCAGAGTCCAGACCCAAGTCCAGCCCAGAGTCTAGACCCGAGTCCAGACCCAAGTCCAGCCCAGAGTCTAGACCAGAGTCCAGACCCAAGTCCAGCCCAGAGTCTACCCGAGTCCAGACCCAAGTCCAGCCCAGAGTCTAGACCAGAGTCCAGACCCAAGTCCAGCCCAGAGTCTAGACCAGAGTCCAGACCCAAGTCCAGCCCAGAGCCTAGACTAGAGTCCAGACCCAAGTCCAGCCCAGAGTCTAGACCCGAGTCCAGACCCAAGTCCAGCCCAGAGTCTAGACCAGAGTCCAGACCCAAGTCCAGCCCAGAGTCTAGACCAGAGTCCAGACCAGAGTCCAGCCCAGAGTCTAGACCAGAGTCCAGACCCAAGTCCAGCCCAGAGTCTAGACCAGAGTCCAGACCCGAGTCCAGACCAGAGTCCAGACCCAAGTCCAGCCCAGAGTCTAGACCAGAGTCTAGACCCGAGTCCAGACCCAAGTCCAGACCCAAGTCCAGCCCAGAGTCTAGACCCGAGTCCAGACCCAAGTCCAGCCCAGAGTCTAGACCCGAGTCCAGACCCAAATCCAGCCCAGAGTCTAGACCAGAGTCCGGACCCAAGTCCAGCCCAGAGTCTAGACCAGAGTCCAGACCCAAGTCCAGCCCAGAGTCTAGACCCGAGTCCAGACCCAAGTCCAGCCCAGAGTCTAGACCCGAGTCCAGACCCAAGTCCAGCCCAGAGTCTAGACCCGAGTCCAGACCCAAGTCCAGCCCAGAGTCTAGACCCGAATCCAGACCCAAGTCCAACCCAGAGTCTAGACCAGAGTCCAGACCCAAGTCCAGACCAGAGTCTAGACCAGAGTCCAGACCCAAGTCCAGCCCAGAGTCTAGACCCGAATCCAGACCCAAGTCCAGCCCAGAGTCTAGACCAGAGTCCAGACCAGAGTCCAGCCCAGAGTCTAGACCCGAATCCAGACCCAAGTCCAGCCCAGAGTCTAGACCAGAGTCCAGACCCAAGTCCAGACCCAAGTCCAGCCCAGAGTCTAGACCAGAGTCCATACCAGAGTCCAGCCCAGAGTCTAGACCAGAGTCCAGACCCAAGTCCAGCCCAGAGTCTAGACCAGAGTCCAGACCCAAGTCCAGCCCAGAGTCTAGACCCGAATCCAGACCCAAGTCCAGACCAGAGTCTAGACCCGAATCCAGACCCAAGTCCAGCCCAGAGTCTAGACCAGAGACCAGACCCAAGTCCAGCCCAGAGTCTAGACCAGAGTCCAGACCCAAGTCCAGCCCAGAGTCTAGACCCGAGTCCAGACCCAAGTCCAGCCCAGAGTCTAGACCAGAGTCCAGACCCAAGTCCAGCCCAGAGTCTACCCGAGTCCAGACCCAAGTCCAGCCCAGAGTCTAGACCAGAGTCCAGACCCAAGTCCAGCCCAGAGTCTAGACCCGAGTCCAGACCCAAGTCCAGCCCAGAGTCTAGACTAGAGTCCAGACCCAAGTCCAGCCCAGAGTCTAGACCCGAGTCCAGACCCAAGTCCAGCCCAGAGTCTAGACCCGAGTCCAGACCCAAGTCCAGCCCAGAGTCTAGACCAGAGTCCAGACCCAAGTCCAGCCCAGAGTCTAGACCAGAGTCCAGACCCAAGTCCAGCCCAGAGTCTAGACCCGAGTCCAGACCCAAGTCCAGCCCAGAGTCTAGACCCGAGTCCAGACCCAAGTCCAGCCCAGAGTCTAGACCCGAGTCCAGACCCAAGTCCAGCCCAGAGTCTAGACCCGAATCCAGACCCAAGTCCAGCCCAGAGTCTAGACCAGAGTCCAGACCCAAGTCCAGACCAGAGTCTAGACCCGAGTCCAGACCCAAGTCCAGCCCAGAGTCTAGACCCGAATCCAGACCCAAGTCCAGCCCAGAGTCTAGACCAGAGTCCAGACCAGAGTCCAGCCCAGAGTCTAGACCCGAATCCAGACCCAAGTCCAGCCCAGAGTCTAGACCAGAGTCCAGACCAGAGTCCAGACCAGAGTCCAGACCCAAGTCCAGCCCAGAGTCTAGACCAGAGTCTAGACCCGAGTCCAGACCCAAGTCCAGACCCAAGTCCAGCCCAGAGTCTAGACCAGAGTCCATACCAGAGTCCAGCCCAGAGTCTAGACCAGAGTCCAGACCCAAGTCCAGCCCAG